>NW_016107569.1:1374701-1375909 GCF_001604975.1 Cebus imitator | reverse complement strand
ATCAGGATGGTCTCGATCTCTTGACCTCGTGATCCACCCGCCTCGGCCTCCCAAAGTGCTGGGATTACAGGCTTGAGCCACCGCGCCCGGCCAATTCTTTGGTTTTTGTGTCAGGACGAGAGTGTGTCTCCCACAAAAATACATTCGGAAATGTCTCTCCACCTCCTCTATTTTCTAAAACAGCTTTTGTGTAGATTGGTAATATTCTTTCATAAGTCTTTGATAGAATTCACCAGTGGAAGTTTTGGTTGTTCTGGGTCCTTTACAGACGTGAGCTTGGTGGCTCATGCCTGTAATCCCAGCACTTTGGGAAGCTGAGGTGGGAGGATTGCTTGAGCCCAGGAGTACCAGACCAGCCTAGGCAACATAACAAGACCCCCAACTCTGCAAGAAAACAAAAAGAAAATGAAAACAGAATTCCCCAGTGAAGCCACCTGAGCCCGGAATTTTGTATGTATACCAGGCTTTTATTTTTATTTCTATTTGTTTCTTGAGATGGAGTCTTGTTCTTGTCTCCCAGGCTGGAGTGCAGTGGCACGATCTTGGCTCACTGAAACCTCCACCTCCCAGGTTCAAGTGATTCCCTCGCCTCAGCCTCCTGAGTAACTGGGATTATAGGTGCCTGCCACCACGCCCAGATAATTTTTCGTATTTTTAGTAGAGATGGGTTTCACCATGTTGGCCAGGCTGGTTTCAGACTCCCGACCTTAGGTGATCCACCTGCCTCAGCCTCCCAAGACCTGGGATTATAGGTGTGAGCCACCGCACCCAGCCTGAGGTTTTAAAAAATAAATTTGGCCAGGTACAGTGGCTCATGCCTATAATCTCAGCACTCTGGGAGGCCATGGTGGATGGATCACTCGAGGTTTTGCCATGTTGTCCCAGATGGTCTCAAACTCCTAACCTCGAATGATCCACCCTCCTCAGCCTCCCAAAGTGCTGGCATTACAGGTGTGAGCCACCACACCTGGCCCAGAAAAATATTTTTATGTCTGATTTCAACATCTTCATCAAAATGTTTTGGTTAATATTCAGATACATTTCTTGCCAGTCACTTTTTCATCTGCACATTTGTTTACATGCGTGTCATGTAGTTTGTTTACATTGTGCACCTGTGTATTTGTTTCATTTAACATAATAGCAGAATTAATTATCCACATTGCTGATAGGCTCCAGAACCAACTTGAATTGCACACTTAAAATAGGCT
>NW_016107569.1:1369737-1371938 GCF_001604975.1 Cebus imitator | reverse complement strand
CTAAAACTACAAAAAATTAGCTGGGCATGGTGACGCGTGCCTGTAATCCCAGCTACTCAGGAGGCTGAGGCAGGAGAATTGCCTGAACCCAGGAGGCGGAGGTTGCGGTGAGCTGAGATCGCGCCATTGCACTCCAGCCTGGGTAACATGAGTGAAACTCCGTCTCAAAATAAATAAATAAATAAATAAATAAATAAATAAACACTGCCTAATCTTGATGGGCCCACATCTGTAATCCCAGTACTTTAAGAGGCCAAAGTGGGTGGTCACTTGAGCTCAGGAGTTCACGACCAGCCTGAGCAACACAGCGAACCCATCTCTTCCAAAAACACAAAAATTAGCCAGCCATGATGGCACACACCTGTGGTCCCAGCTACTCAGAAAGCTGAAGCAGGAGAACCCTGTCTCAAAAAAAATGAAAAACCTGGCTGGGTGAGGTGGCTCATACCTGTAA
This sequence comes from Cebus imitator, assembly GCF_001604975.1. Classification (NCBI taxonomy): domain Eukaryota; kingdom Metazoa; phylum Chordata; class Mammalia; order Primates; family Cebidae; genus Cebus; species Cebus imitator. The sequence goes on along the minus strand of NW_016107569.1, from coordinate 1,371,484 downwards.
CCCCAGCATTTTGGGAAGCTGAGGCAGGTGGATCACCTGAGGTCAGAATTTCAAGACCAGCCTGACCAACATGGTGAAACCCCATCTCTACTAAAAATACAAAAATTAGCCAGGTGTGGTATCACATGCCTATCATCCTAGCTACTCGGGAGGCTGAGGCAGAAGAATTGCTTGAACTTGGGAGGCAGAGGTTGCAGTGAGCCGAGATCGTGCCACTGCACTCCAGTCTTGCAACAAGAGTGAGACGCCATCTCAAAATAAATAAGTAGGCCAGGTGCAGCAACTTACACCTGTAATCCCAGCACTTTGGGAGACCGAGGCAGGCAGATCATGAGGTCAGGAGTTCCAGACCAGCCTGGTCAACATGGTGAATCCCCATCTCTACTAACAATACAGAAATTAGCTGGGTGTGGTGGCGGGTGCCTGTAGTCCCAGCTATTCCAGAGGCTGAGGCAGGAGACTTGTTTGAACTCAGGAGGCAGAGCCAAGACTATGCCACTGCACTCTAGCCTGGGTGACAGAGCAAAACTCTGTCTCAGAAAAATAAATAAATAAATAAATCCTGCCTTGATGTGTGCACGGGTTGACAGCTCAGAAGGCACTCTTCCCTCCTTGCTTATGCCATCGGAGCCTCATAACTATCACGGAGAGGAAAGGAGGTAGAATGAGCAACCCGTTTTCCAGGTGAGGTAGCACAGACCTGGGTTCAAATCGTGGCTCTGTCACTTCCTAACCCATGACTCGGAGTGACTTCCTTAGCATCTGACTGGCCTCAGTGTCCTCGGCGATAAAACCAGGATAACATTAGTGTTCCCCTTATTTGTGAATGTCAAGGGGAATACATGCCATCCATGGTGTTGTGCTAGAACCCGTATTCAATCAGGAAATACGATTGGAGAGGGGAGGTGTGGGGAGGAGCAGCTCCCGATAGCCAGAGTCCAGATGAGATGCTGCTGGTAGCCACCCTTTCCCCTGTCCACGAAGTTCCCCAGCATCTACAGTAGAAAGTTTCCAGCATGCCGACAGCCTCCTCCCTCCAGGCCCTCTTGTACTCATCATATTTGTTATTTCCTGTATTTTATGATGTTTTCACATCCTGGGGCCTTGCTAATCCTGGAGAGACTGCTCCTCCCAGGCCTGGCTAATTCCTAGAGCCTGCAAACATGCCTCTCATGACAAACCATTCCAGAGCGTGTGTACCCAAGCGTCTCCTTCATCTAACTCTCACACCCCAAGCCAGTATTTCCCCTGCCCTAAATCAATCCAGGGCCCCTTCCCAGACAACTAGAGGCCACCCCGAGAGCCCAGAGCCTTCCAGAATGCTCAAACTAGCCAGCCCCAAACTTGCTCAAACGTGCCTACCCTGCCTTGCCCATTCCTTCCCACAGGAAGCACAGCGAAGGCTCTGGGCCAAGCTCTGCCCTCACTCCTGCTGCCTCCTGACCCACCCTGGTGCCTCCCCACAAGGTGTGGGGTCCCTCTTCTAGAAACTGCAAGTAACCAGTTGTTTCTGGGAAGCTGTCTTCGTGTCTGCCATCTTGCCACACCCGATTAAAAGAAAGTCCTGGGCACATTTAAAAACACCTGCAACTCACTTCTTTTCTGCCTGACACCTTTCCCCAGCACCCAAGAAATTTGCTCTGAGTCACATGTACCCCGAAGTGCAAAGAAATTGTCTCCACCAAGCGAGGAGAGTGCAGAGGTCCTGCCAAAGCCTTTTTTTTTTTTTTTTTTTTTTTTTTTTTTT
>NW_016107569.1:1363630-1369680 GCF_001604975.1 Cebus imitator | reverse complement strand
AGATAGATCTCATTCTGTCACTCAGGCTGGAGTACAGTGGTATGATCTTGGCTCACTGCGACCTCTGCCTCCTGGGTTCAAGCACTTCTCCTACCTCAGCCTCCCAAGTAGCGGGGATTACAGGCACACAACACCACACCCAGCTCATTTTTGAATTTTTAGTACAAACGGACAGGGTTTCACCATGTGGGTCAGGCTGGTCTCGAACTCCCAACCTCTTGGTCCACCCGCCTCAGCCTCCCAAAGTGCTGGGATTACAGGTGTGAGCTACTGTGCCAGGCCTCCTGAGGGCTTTCTTTGATTACAGGAAGTGGAGGTGGGCAGTGGGGGAAGCCAAGGTAAATGCCCAGCTCCCTGTCCTTCCAGCATGTTCTACACAATGCCACAGAGGGCCCAGGCCGGGTGCTGTGCTTGTAAGCACTTGAATCAAGCTCCATCTGCTCACAGAGAGCTCCCTATCCACTTCCGGCAGCTACCAACACTCCCAGAAAGTCCAGCTTCCTACCCAAGTGGAAGAATGAGGAGGTACTAACCTTTAAAGCTGAAAAAAATGACTTAGATGTGTCCCTGTTTATTCTCCTTAAGAAATACATTTATCTGCCAGGTGAGGTAGTTCACACCCATAATCCCAGCACTGTGGGAGGCCTAGGTCGGAGGATCGATTGAGGCCAGCCTAGGAGACACGGCGAAACCCCATCTCTACAGAAAACGCACACATGCACACGCCTGGTGTGGTGGTGCATGCCTGTGGTCTCAGCTACTCAGGAGACAGAGGCAGGAGGATGGCTTGAGTCTAGGAGGTCGAGATCATGCCACTGTGCCTCAGCCTAGGTGAAAGAGTGAGACCCTGTCTCAAAAAAAGAGAAATGCATTTATAATAGAATTTTCCTTTTTGTGTTTAATAATCCTTTTTCTAAATTTTCCTAATTACAGGGAGCTGCAGACCTTAGGAGCTGCCAGCAGGCAGGGTTGCCTGGGCAGGAGGCCTAAAGCACAGGAGAACAAGGGCGGTGTTAAGGTCCTGTCGCCCCCTGGCCTCGAAGCTTCCACTGTCCTCCCGAGTGCCAAGTGCTGGCATCAGGCCGTCCCCAGTCTGAGACAGCCTCCTCTCCACTCCCCAGAACCCAGCCAGGCATCTCCTCCTGAGGCTCAATGCAGACCCAGCCGGAGGCAGTTTCTTTTCCATCTTCACACTTTTGCTGCCACCTCTTTGCCCCCTTCTCATCTCCCGTCTTGAAATCAAAGAGCATGGGGAATACAGGCTCAGAGCCAAGGCCTCAGCCTGCTCCGAACCTCCGGGCCGCCAGCCCAAATCAGCCCAGCTGGTGGGGCCGCTGTCAGCTCCACCTGGATCCAGAAGCTCCTGGCTGCGTGGAGGAGGCCAGAGGGCCTTGGCCGCCTGGAGCCAGGAGCCACGGGCCACAGGCTGAATGCTGAGCTGATCTGCACGCCTCTCAGGCTGGGGAAAGGGCTCGTCTGGGGTCAGAGCAATCGATATCTCATCTGCAGCTCTCCTAGCGGAAGTGATGGCTATTGGAACATGGTAATGGGTGTTGTCTAGTGGAAGAGACTAATCTTCCCAGCTGTGGAGTGCTCCGCAGGTGGCCCACGCGCCAGCAGGCTCAGCTCAGCGGCTCACTGCTGTCACCACCACCGCTGCTGATGGGGCTATCGAGGCACTTTTTCTTTTTTTTTTTAAGCCCACATCCAGTGACCTATCAAATCGAGCCACATTTAAAGCCACGGCAGCCTCGTGTCACGCTGGCATCCACCCCAGTCTTCCTGGCACAAAGCCTCAGAGCCGATCCTGACCCAGTCCTTTCAAACACAGGTTGGGATACCAAGGCCAGTGACTTGCCCAAGCCCATGCACTCAACTGGAAGAGGGCCAGGATGAAACTCCAGCCTCCTGACTCCCCACCAGCGTCACACAGAACACTATGACCAACCCATGGCCAGGGGCCTAACTTGGCCCTTAGGTATGCCAGGGTTTCTGTTGGCCGGCTCAATCCTTCTTGAAAAAGCTAGAATTTAAATGCCATCAATGTATTGGCTACAGTCCTTACCACTCCCTAATGTCTCGTACTCAGCCAACTTCACTCACTTTGTCACCTATCTGACCTTGGATCAGTAAAACTGAGGTCTCCACATAATGGGGTGAGGAAGAACAGAATCAGCCTCCTCCCCTGGAGAGTGGGACTCCAGATCTGTCCTCCTTGTCCCAGCTCACAGGCCACAGAGCCTGGCAGGTGGTGTGCCCTGCTGCCCGCTGCTGTGAATGATGCTTACTGCACCTTTCAGTAAATATTAACGGAGCAGCTGCTACATGCCAGGCCTCAGGGACTCATCAGCCTATCTAGCACAAAGCCCTGTATTTTTTCTTTCATTTTGAGACAGGCTGTCACTGTCACTCAGGCTGGAGCACAGTGGCACGATCATAGCTCACTGCAGCTTTGAATTCCCGGTCTCAAGCAATCCTCCTGCCTCAGCCTCCCAAGTGGCTGAGACTACAGGTGTACACCACCATGCCCATCTAGAAGCCTTTTATTTTAATGGCTTCATGTGCTGCTGCTTTACGGAGCCCTCCCAGATGTTCGCAGTAAGCACTGACCCTCTCGTGGTGGAATTCCAAACACCTGTTACCCCGAGCAGCTCAAGGTCAAGGGAAGTGACTGAAATGACTGTACCATGAGCTTGCACCGTTCCTTGGGCCAGAACCTTGGGCAAGGTTTGGAACGTTTCTGGCTCGGAACATTGGGGTCCCTCACTTTCTCCAAATGTAAAACAAAAGGCTTAAACTCAATGAGCCCTGAAGAAGGTAGGTTCCCTTTCTCTTCAAATGTCCTTTTTAGAATTTGTGCAATTTTGAAAGCCCTTCTGGCACTCTCCTGCCACATCCCCTGAGAGCTCCCCACAGAGCCACAGGTATTCTGGGGAGCCAAGTAGTCACAAGCCCCAGTTAGAACTCAGGCAGAACTGGAGCAGGTCAATTACTCCATCTCTGAGTCTCAGTTTCCTCATCTGTAAAATGGGCCCAATAATAGTACTTATCTTATGGGGTTGTCCAGAGGAACAAATCATGCACATAAAGAGCTTAAAACAGGGCAGACACCAGGTAACCGTCCCACACATGAGAACTTTTGACCTATTGCTACTGATCATCACCATTCCGCCCTCACCCTGTTGTAGTAGGGTGTTTTCACACTGTTATAAAGAAGTACCTGAGACCGGGTAATTGACAAAAAAAAAAAAAAAAAAGAGATTTAACAGACTCACAGTTCTGCATGGCTAGGGAGGCTTCAGGAAACTTGCAATCACGGCAGAAGGCAAAGAGAAGGCAAGACACGTCTTACTTGGCGGCAGGAAAGAAGGCGAGAAGGGGGAACTCCCACACACTTTCAAACCATTAGATCTCGTGAGAACTCACCATCACGAGAACAGCACGGGGGAAACCACTCTGTGATGGAATTACCTCCACCGGGTCCTTCTCGCAACACATGGGGAATACAATTCAAGAGGAGATTTGGGTGGGGACACAGAGCCAGACCATATCCCCCATGCACTGGCTTCCACCTCCAGCCCCTCCCCAGCACCCTGACCCTGGGGTGGTGGCAGGCACCAGTTGTTACTAATTATGACACAACCCCCACCCCCACAGGCCTTGCAGGGACCCAGCCGCCACTCAGTTAAGACGGTAATGAAGCGGCTGTGAAGCAGGCCTTTCCGTCTTCGATCCCAGCTGACCTGACTCCTGCCTGATGCTGTGTGGATGCTGCCCGCCGCCCAGCTGTTTATCCCTGGTGTGATGATGGCTCAGGTTCACTGCAGCCTCAGCCTCCTGGGCACAAGTGATCCTCTCACCTCAGCCTCCCCAATAGCTGGGATTACAGGTGGACACCACCACAAGTGATTGAATTTTTTTTTTTTTTTTGATAGCTATGAAGTTTTACCATGCTGCCCAGGCTGGTCTCAAACTCCTGAGCTCAAGTGATCCTCCCGCCTCAGCCTCCCAAAAGGCTGAGATTAGAGGCATGAGCCACTGGGCCCAGCTGCAATAACTTATGTAGGTCTGGGTTAACCTGCTTGCAGGCCCAGCTCCCGCCTCATTTGCCTCCGTGGAGGCAGCCCCCGCCCTTGGGCCCCTCAACAATGGAATGGGGGCGGGGCGTGGCGAGATGGCAGGAGGAGTACAGCGCACCCTTCTGCTTCCTCTGGATGGGAGTGGCAGAGGGGAACACTCTACAGCTGTAGGTGAGATGGCATGGCCCTAGAAAAGTTCTGGAATGAAGTATGCAAGGGCAAAGGTCCTGGCTGCTCCTCCCACTCACCATGGAACTTGGGAAGGGGCTTGACTCCACCTTGGAGGGACAGGGACACCCAATTCATTCAGAAACTGTTTATTGACTTGTCTTTTGTGTTCGGAAACAAACAAGTTCCCGGGTGTGCTGGGGGGGGAGCATCTGGAGGGGGTCTCCTAGGAGGGAGAGCAAGGGCAGCCATGTGAAAAGTGCAGGGAAGGGCATTCCAGGCAGAAGGAACAGCATGCGCAAATGCCAGAGGGTCAAGGAACAAAAAGGAGTTGAAAGTCGGCTCAGGAGAGAGAGAAGGGGCTGGAGAGGGGGGCAGGGCATGGGCATTGGGTTGATTCTAAGAGACTAAGAAGCCATGGGTGCTGAAGTGGTTGAGAAAAGCCAGGTCAAGTGGCAGCCAGGGAACTCCAGGGCCCAGGAGTCCTGCTCTCAGCGATCCCAGGCCCCTCAGCCCCACCCTCCCTAACCTCACGGGCCCGGGGCTCAGTGAGGTTCCTGGCCCCGCTCCTGGGAGCAGCTGACCCTGTGCACCCTGTTGAGCCCCTGAGGGGAAGCTGCTCTCCAGGGATTGGGGTCCCTGCTCCTTCCGAGCCCTTTCAACAAGGCGGCTTTGTCTGGCAGCCCCAAGGACCCCCGTGCTCCTCCCCAGGCCCCCTACAGCGGCCTGTTCAGAGCTCTGAAAGGAGGCTTTATCTTCGTCCCAGGCCAGATTGCTGGGAAGTGAGTGGCCACGGCTGGCACATGGGGGCAGCAGCAGCCGAGGCCCCGACTCCTGGGGCTGCAGACACAGAGCGAGCCCAGGACAAAAGGGTGGCCTGGGGGAGCAGCCCTGCCCCAGAGGAAGACAAGAGGACTACACAGGCTCCCCCTCGCCCCTCCCCGGCCCGCAATCTGGTCACTCGATCGCAGTGGTCAGTGACACGGGCCTTTGTGCAGCCCCTGTCCCCCTGGGAGGAGGAGGCAGGTAAGGCAGGGCTGCGTGTAATCGGACCTCCTGGGCCCTGCTGCCCTCTCTCTTTCTCTGGTCCTGGGAAGCTTTGGGAGGGTGGAAATGGTTTGTCAAGGAGAGCACCTTTCCAAATGAAAAGGAGCTTCTGGAAAGATCTATGCCCTAGGCCATCACCAGGCTGACTGGAGAGAATGAGAAGCAGAAAGAAGAAAGGCCAGAAAGGCGGATCGTCCTGAGCCACCTCTTCCTGGGTGCACGGGAGGTCACGCCTCTCAGCCGGGTTTCTGCCGCCCTGCTTAGCCCTGGCTAATGTGGATAATGGCAGCAATGATGTGTTCCAAGTGCTTCTATGGAGATGACCTCTACCGTCCACAACGACCCTTTGTGGCCAGTAGCAGCAGCCCCATCTTAGAGGGACAGGTACAGAGGCCCAGAGAGGCTAAACCACCTGCCCAAAGCCACACAGCACGCAAGAGGCCCAGCCAGAAATGACTGATGCCAGAGTCCAGGCCTTGTACAGTGTGCCTCCCCATTTGGCTGGGCCCACCCATCTGCCAACACTGTGTCCAGAAGCCTCACGTCAGCTCTGTCCTGGCTGCAGACATCCTGGATGTAAGAGGTGGGAGGAACCCCAGCCATCACCGCTACGAAAAATTCAAAATTTAAAAATTAGGCCAGGTCGGGAGGCTGAGGCAGGAGAATTGCCTGAACCCAGGAGGCGGAGTTTGCGGTGAGCCGAGATCGCGCCATTGCACTCCAGCCTGGGTAACAAGAGCGAAACTCCGTCTCAAA
>NW_016107569.1:1349848-1362544 GCF_001604975.1 Cebus imitator | reverse complement strand
CATTTAGCACAGTGGGCCCAATGTCCAGATGTTCAGCCCAAATCATCTTTTGTGCCACCAGGTGTGCCTGTTATATTTGGGAAATGCCAATTATTGCACAAATGGGGAAGCTGAAGCCCATAGAAAAGGGCACACCCTGACGCGGGGCCAGTCATAGTTAAGACCAAGCTATAACCTGGGGCCGCCAGCCTCTGACTGTGCCTCACCTCAGGGGGGCTGCACAGGGCCCCGTATGGAGTTAATGCTGCTGGGAGGACAAAGGGATGCCCCCTGGATCTTGCCCCCCAACCCCAGGAAAGGGCAAAAGCGAAGGAAACAATGGCTGGATGCCTCCCACAGTGTGTGCCCTCAGGCCATCTGGGTTGGGCACCAGGGACCCGGCAGGTGTGCAGACTTTACCTCCTGCAGACCCCAGGAGGGCTGTGGCACCGGGAGGGACACTGAGGCTGCCTGGCCGAGGGGAAATGGGATGGTGACAGCGGCTGCATGGACGGCTCCACCCCAGGCACTGCTCATCTCAGCCAAAGCTCTAACTCTCATAGAGGCACAGGCAGGGAAACTGGAGCTCAGAGAGAAGCCACTTGCAAGTCAGGGGCAGAGATAGGATTCGAACCCAGGTCTGTAACTCCGGGCCCTGTGGGGAAGTGCCTAGGAAGATGGTGGGGGCCCGAGAGGAATCATCGCAACCAAACCAGGTTCCCTTCTGACCCCGCACTGAAGCCACGTGAGCTTTTCGGAAACACAGCTGTGTGTTATTCATTCTTCCCGCCCTCGCCTGAGCAGAAACCCTCCCGGGGCTCCTCATGGGTGATGCTGGTCCCTGGCCGCCTCTGGGGCCCTGTCCCCACCTGTCTGGACCCCTTTGGATTTTGTCCCCCAGCTAGACTGACCCATTTGCAGTCCCTCAAAAGCTCTGCCACCTGCAAACCGGGTCACCTGGGCCAAAGCGGAGCCCAGTGTCTTCCGCATCGTCAAAGTCTACACCAGTAAGGACAGCATGTGGAGAGTGTATGGTGCTCGCTGTAAAGTGCGGTGCCCCCAGTACAGGACGACAAGGGATCAAACCCAGCCTGGCTGCAGCTGGCGAACGCTGAGAGTCCAGCTGCTCGGGCCATGGGCTCTCGCTTCCCTGGCATGCCCCTCACTGCCTCCTCCCGCCCCTGCCCTCACTGTCCCCACTGTCCCCAGGGTAGGCAGATCCACCCCCAGATTTACTAGGGCATGTTAAGACTCGGTTTGAAGCCATCTCCAAGGTCACAAGGTCATGGCAGTTTCCCATCGATCTATTTGTCCCTCCCTTGGTTGGAGCCCTTTGCCCCCACTGGCCCCCAGAGCCATATCAAACTTCAGCAGCTTCTCCCAAGCCCCAAGGAGCCAAAACACAGGGCAGGGCCTTAAAACACAGCCAGCGGGCGATTTACCAGCTGGGCTGCCCAACCCCTGACCTCTGGAGGAGATGTAATGCATCTCCCTGGTTTAGCCAGATCAATGGTGCTGTGAAAAACAGTCCCATGTGGGCCAGTTGGGACAGGAGGGACACACCCCCCCCCACCAGAAATCCCACCCTGACAGCCACGGAGCCAGCCTCTGCACACACACGCAGCCCCAGGCCCACGCTGGGCTCACCCACTGTTTCACCGAAACATCTCGGGCAGGAGCTGGGATCGCTGAGTTCAGCCCCCTAGAATTCGGATGGGGAAACTGAGGCTGTGGGGCTTCTCAAGGTCCCGGAGCAAGTACAAGGAAGTCTCCAGCTTCCCCGGGGGAAGCTCTCCCTGCTCAGCTTCTGCCTTCTCCTGTGGGCAAAGGTGGCAGTGGCCCATCGTGTGGGGCAGTCGTGGTATTGGGGGTTTCACAGGTCCCTGAAAGGCCAACCTTGGCTGTCCCACAGCCTCTGGGCAGGACCCGTGGACCCAGTGTGCCGACAGGGTGGGGCTTCCTGCCTTTGACCCTCTGTTCCGCCTTCGACACAGGGTCCTGCCTGAGTCACAACATCCCAACGAGGGCAGAGGCCAGAGGCACCAAGCTTCCCAGAGCTAGGACCCCCTTGCCCCCCAGAAAGCACAGTAACCCACATTTAAGGAGGAGGGTTAACGAGAGGAGAGCTCTGCGTCCAAATTCTCCTCGGTCCTCGTGTGACCCCACCCCCACCCCCTAGCCTGAGCCAGCAGGAAAAGCAGGTGGCTCTGCAGACTCCCTCCTTCAAGCAAGGGCCACAGAACAACAGGGGCCCCAGGAGCTCACTAGAAGGGCAGCATCTGGGCCGCTTTCCTCCAGACCTGCTGACCGTAGTCTGCGTTTTAGCAATCCCAGCTGATCCATGTGCATGCCAAGGCTGACAGCGCTGTTGTACAGACCCTCCCGGAGTGAAATGCGGAGGGGTGAGTGTGGGCGTGTGTGTGGCACTTTAAGATCTTTACCCTGAAAAAAGGACCTGAAATGAAGAGGGAAGGTAGGAAGGAAGGGAGGAAAAAAGGAAGGAGAAACAGAAGGGAGGAAAAAGAAGATACCCTGCCAATGTCCAAAAAGCATTTGAAGTAACTTCATTTACCTCCCATTTCTTGACTGCACAAACATTCATTGAGCATCAAAGACATGCTAAGCATGAGCTGAGCGCTGGCGTAGAGCAGCGAGCAAAATGGGTGGGGCCCCACATGCCCCGCCACCCCGCAGCTTACAGACGCTCTCATTTTTTTTGGGTGGGAGCTGACTCTCACTCTGTCATCCAGGCTCAAGTGCAGTGGTGTGATCTCGACTCACTGCAACCTCCACCTCCCGGATTCAAGCACTTCTCCTGTCTCAGCCTCCTAAGTAGCTAGGATTACAGGCGCCTGACACCACACCCAGCTAATTTTTTTTTTTTTTTTTTAGTAGCGATGTGGTTTCACTAGGCTGGTCTCAAACTCCCAACCTCAGGCGATCCGACCACCTCAGCCTCCCAAAATGTTGGGATTACAGGCATGAGCCACCGCACCCCGCCAGCTTACAGTCTCAAGCTATGCTGTCCAGAACAGTAGCCCCACGACGTGTGAGCATGTGAAACGTGGCCAGTCCCCACTGAGATGTGCTGTGAGTGCTAAATCCACACTGGATTTCAGAGACAGTGCAAACTGGCCAGGCATGGTGGCTCATGCCTGTAATCCCACACTTTAGGAGGCTGAAGCAGGAGGATCACTTAAGCCCAGAATTTTGAGACCAGCGTGGGTAACATGGTGAGACCCCATCTCTAAAAAGAATTTTAAAATTATCCAGGTGTGGTGGCATGCACCTGTAGTCTCAGTCACTTGGGAGGCTGAGGTGGGAGGATCACTTTAGCCTGGGTTTAAGTTATATATAGTCAACTGCACAAAACTGCACTCCAGAATCGTTCCATGCTGCTCCTGGTCACTATGGCTGCGATGGTGCATTAGCTCCCTATTGCTTCAAACAACACATTGATCTCACAGTGGCTGGGGCTCTGGAGTCTAGACACAGTTGAATGGGTCTTGTCTTCAGGGTCTCACCAGGCTGCAATCAAGGTGTCAGTCGGGCTGCATCTTCTTTCGGAGTTCGGGTCTTCTTCCAAGGTCTTGCAGTGATCAGCAGAATTCAGTTTCTTGCACCTGTAGAACTGAGGTCCCTCTTTTCTTGCTAGCTGTCAGCCAGTGGCCCCCTGGTGCCACGTAGCCATCTGTAAGGCAGTTCACATCATAGAAGCTTGCTTCTGCAAGTCTCTCTTAAGGTTTGTTTCTTTCTTTTTTTTTTTTTTTTTTTTGAGATGAGGTCTCACTCTGCCACCCAGGCTGGAGTGCAGTGGCACGATCTCAGCTCACTGCAACCTTAGTCTCCCAGGCTCAAGGAATCCTCCCACCTTAGCCTCCCAAGTAGCTGGGATTACAGGCGTGCACCACCACACCAGACTGATTTTGATATTTTGGTAGAGATGGGGTTTCACCATGTTGCCCAGGCTGGTCTCAAACTCCTGGACTCAAGTGATCCACCCACCTCAGCCTCCCAAAGTGCTGGGATTACAGGTGTGAGCCACTGGTCCCCGCCTCTCTTAAGGTTTTACCTAATTAAGTCCAGGTTTTACCTAATTAAGATCAGGTTTTACCTAATTAAGTTCATTTTCAATGAACTGCTTTGAGATCTAAATTATATCTGCAAAACGCCTTCAGCTTTATCATCTCAGCCAAAAGCACATCCCTAGTCCCACCCACAGTCAAAAGCAGGGGTTGCAGAGAGCATAAATACCAAAGGCTAAAAGTTAGCAGGAGTCAGCCAGGCATGGTGGCTCCTGCCTTGATCAGGTGGCTCCTGATCACTTGAGGTCAGGAGTTTGAGACCAGGTTGGCCAACATGGTAAAACCCCATCTGTACTAAAAATACAAAAATTAGCCAGGCATGGTGGCGAGCACCTGTAATCCCAGCTACTCAGGAGGCTGAAGCGGAAGGATCACTTGAGCCCAGGAGTTCAAGACCAGACTAGGCAACATACTAAGACCCTATTTCTTTAAAAAAAATGATGGGGGTCACTTTAGGGTCTGTCTGCCACAAATTGTAACTACAATTCTAACTTTTTCAACCTCAATTAAAAATTAATCATTTACTAATAAACTTATGAATTCATCAATTAATTGTGTCAGGCTCCTTTTTTTTTTTTTTTTTTTTTTTTGAGATGGAGTCTTGCTCTGCCGCCCAGCCTGGAGTGCAGTGGTGTCATCTCAGCTCACTGCAACCTCTGCCTCCCAGGTTCAAGCAATTCTCCTGCCTCAGCCTCCTGAGTAGCTGGGATTACAGGTGCCAGCCACCACGACTGGCTAATTTTTAGATTTCCCCATGTTGGCCATGTCTGGTCTCGAACTCCTGACCTCAGATGATCCACCTGCCTCTGCCTCTCAAAGTGGTGGGATTACGGGCGTGTGCCACCGTGCCCTTGCCGTCAGGGTCCTTTCAATCAACATGTGGCTATAAAATTTCTCTGTGTTGCTGCTACATCTGGAGCTTGTTCCTTTTCACTGTTGCATCTTTTTTTTTTTTTTGAGATGGAGTCTCACTCTGCCGCCCAGCCTGGAGTACAGTGGCGCAATCTCAGCTCACTGCAGCCTCCTCCCCATGGTATTCAAGTGATTCTCCCACCTCAGCCTCTCAAGTAGCTGGGATTACAGGTGCTCGCCACCATGCCTGGCTAATTTTTGTATTTTTAGTACAGATGGGGTTTTATCATGTTGGCCAACCTGGTCTCAAACTCCTGACCTCAAGTGATCCTCCCACCTCGGTCTCCCAAAGTGCTGGGATTATGGGCGTGAGCCACTGTGCCCGGCCGGCATCATATTTCATTATAGGAATGCACCACAATTTATTTACCCAACTTCTGTTGACAGATTTTTGGGTTGTTCTCAGTTTTCTGGCTATTGAAATAGAGCTGCTAGCATATGGGATTCTGGACCAGATTTTAGATAATCCAAAAACATTAATGAAAAAAACTGATGAAATCTAGTTTAATTAGTAATATTGTACCAATGTTAATTCTTAGTTTTGCCCAATGGGCCACGGTTCTAGAAGATGTTAACTGCAGAAGAAAGTGAATGATGAGTATGAAAGAGCTCTCTGCACTGTCTTTGCAACTTTTCTGTGAAGCTAAAATTATTTTGGGGCGAGGCACGGTACCTCACACCTGTAATCCCAGTACTTTGGGAGCCAAGGTCAGAGGATCACTTGAGGCCAGGAGTTCAAGACCAGCTTGGTCAACAGAGTGAGACCCCATCTGTACAGAAAAAATAATTCTAAAATAAAATTTTTTATAAAAAGAAGTAAATTAATAGCAAACATCTGCTGTAGGCCTCGGTAAAGTAGTGGGTATACAATTAGCCCTTGACAAAATCTACGAGGGTACTGTGTCCAGTGCAAGGCTACACACTCAGATTGTACAAGACATAATTCCTCTGAGAAGGGAAACCCGAGAGGCGAGCCCCACAATCACCAGATCTCTGCCTGGGGCCTATTTCCCAGCCACAGACCAGAGAGCGGGGATCCAAGTGGATTCCAGTCATCCTGCTGAGCTGGGAAGCAGAGATCAGGACACGGAGCTGCTGAAGCTGCTGAAGCTGCTGGGTCTGCAGGGCTGGGTTTCCCTTTTTTTTTTTTTTCTTTGAGACAGAGTCTTGCTCTGTCACCCAGGCTGGAGTGCAGTGACACTGGCACAATCCCAGCTCACTGCAACCACTACCTCCCAGGTTCAAGTGATTCTCCTGCCTCAGCCTCCCAAGTAGCTGGGACTACAGGCATGCACCAAGCCCAGCTAAGTTTTGTATTTTTAGCAGGGATAGGGTTTCGTTATGCTGGCCAGGCTGGTCTCAAACTCCTGAGCTCAGGCAATCCACCCACCTTGACCTACCAAAGTGCTAGGATTACAGGTGCACGCTGGGTTTCTTAGCAAGTCTTTGACTTATAGCATGGGGGACACACTCAGGATGAGACCACTTGGGGCTGTCCAGAGAGCAGCTGCTGTGAGTGGGGTGTGGGGCAGAGATCCTTGAAGACCCGCGGAGGGGAGAAGATGGGTGATGGCAGAGGAAAGGATGACAGCAGATGACACAGAGCCCTGAGGGCTGAGAGGAGGGCTTGGCTTTTGCTCTGAGCAAAGTGAAGACACCAAATGGTCTGGGCAGAGGAGTGCCCCGGCCTGTCATTGATAAAGAGCCCATTAGATGTGCGGTGGGGGCTTGGGTCAGAGCGGAGGGTGGAGGTGGCCGTCAGTGTCAGGGCAGAAGCCACTCTGAAGGTGGGGCTGGTCAACTGGACCTGGGGTTGGGAGGAAGACAGGAGCCAGGAGGGCTCCCAGGTTCTGGCCTATGGACTTCTGAGACACTTGGCTTTCCCTCTTTTTTTGCCTTTGGAGAACCAGTTCATAGACCCTTGGCTTCTTCTTACAACAGGTGTGCACTACTATTATAATGAGAAAGCCCCAAAAAGACACACCTTTTACTGGAGCGGGAGAAGGCACTCTCCGTGTCAAAAGCATTCTCTACTCCTTTCCCGAGTGGAGCCGTGAAGGAGGCGCCTGTCTTTCCCAGGTGCCCTCTTGCCAGGTGGTCTGCCCCTGCTGCTGCAGGAGGTTTGTCTCTTTTTCTTTCTTTTTTTTTTTTTGAGATGGAGTCTCCCTCTGTTGCCAGGCTAGAGTGCAGTGGTGCGATCTCGGCTAACTGCAACCTCCGCCTCCCAGGTTCAAGCAATTCTCCTGCCTTAGCCTCCCAAGTAGCTGGGATTACAGGCGCCCACTACCATGCCTAGCTAATTTATTTATTTATTATTTATTTTTGCAGTTCGAGTCTCACTCTCTCCCCCAGGCTGGAGTGCAGTGGCGCAATCTCAGCTCACTACAACCTCCACTTCCTGGGTTCAAGACATACTCCTGCCTCAGCCACCTGAGTACATGGGACTATAGGCTCCTGCCACCACGCCCAGCTAATTTTTGTATTTTTAGTAGAGATGAGGTTTTGCCATGTTGGCCAGGCTGGTCTCGAACTCCTGACCTTATGATCCGCCCACCTCAGCCTCCCAATGTGCTGGGATTACAGGCTTGAGCCACCGAACCTGGCCACTTGTCTCTTTTCCTTGCTCCTTCCCGCTGTGTACATCCCTCCTGTCCTCCAGCCCCTGAGCGGGGCCTGCAGGGATGGACAGGGGAAGAGCCAGCACTGGGCCTAGTGGGGGTGGGTGAGGGGTGCAAGAAATTCAATGAAAGACTTGCCTTTGATTAAAAAACTAAATTTTTTTTTAAAAAGAGCATCTTTCTTCCCTGTTGACTGAATTCTCAGCCCAGACACCTGGACATATTCCAGGCAAGGATGGCCTTCGGGGCCAGCAATGTTTGTGACCATGATTTGCAGAACAGGGACCTCTCTTGGTCTCACTCCTATACCTTGCCTCTTGCGGCCTCACTGGCCCTGGATGTGACTCCTCCTGCCCCTCAGGGGTCCCTTCCCTCCCCAGAATCTTTCTTTTCTTTTTTTAATGAGATGAAGTCTTGCTCTGTCCCCCAGGCTGGAGTGCAATGCTGCCATCTGAGCTCACTGCAGCCTCTGCCTCCAGGTTCAGGCATGTGCCACCATGTACATGCACAGCTAATTTTTTAATATATATTTTTAGTAGAAACAGGTTGGCCAGGCACGGTGGCTCACACCTGTAATCCCAGCACTTTGGGGGGCCGAGGCAGTGGGATCAGGAGGTCAAGAGACCAAGACCATCCTGGCCAACATGGTGAAACCCTGTCTCTACTAAAAATACAAAAATTAGCTGGTTGTGATGACACATGCCCAGCTACTCGGGAGGCTGAGGCAGGAGAATCGCTTGATCCCCAGAGGCGGAGGTTGCAGTGAGCCGAGATCTCGTCACTGCATTCCAGCCTGGCAACAGAGCAAGACTCCGTCAAAAAAAAGGAAAGAAAGAAAAAAGAAGAATAAACAGCGTTTTTCACCATATTGTCCAAGCTGGTCTCGAACTCTTGACCTCAAGTGATCTGCCCACTTGGCCTCCCAAAGTGCCAGAATTATAGGTGAGAGCCACTGCCCCGTCTGCCCCAGAACCTTCTCCATGTTCTGTTACCCAGACTGCTCCTTTCCCTCCCTCTCTGCCCACCTGGGGCTCAGCAGGTGAGCATACAACCAGCCCTTGACAAAATCTGTGAGGCCACTGTGTTCAGTGTCCCAGGGCCCCTCATGCCCCTCCCCCTAACAGTCTCCCCACCCATAGAATTCCCTGCCTCCAGGAGACCCCCAGACTCTCCAGCCAGCTTGGGGCCTGTTAGAAGCTTGTGTGACTCCCTCAGAGCAGGGTCACGGCTGTAATGAATGATTATTGCTGGGATTTTTCATTCGCCATCTATCCCCTTGCTAACCTGGGAGCTTTTCGTTCACCTCAGGATTCCCGGCCCCTAGCAGAAGACCTGACCCATAATTGATGCTCAAAAGATACTTATTAAATCAAATTATATATAACTCAGAGATGAGTACATCTGAACAGGTGGCACACAGGAGCTAGCAGGCAAAATGGGCTTTCAAAGTGGATACAACGTCACTAAGCAAAGATGGAAGAATGGAGTTTTCCAGGGAGAGAGCTCACCACGAACAAAGAGAGGGGAGCAGGAAAGCCTGTGTCAGCCTCAGCACCTGGGAGCGGATGCGCAGCACAAGACAAATATTTTTAACCTTTAAAAAAAAAATACTGGGAGTCTCTCTGAACCTCT
Organism: Cebus imitator; assembly: GCF_001604975.1. Classification (NCBI taxonomy): domain Eukaryota; kingdom Metazoa; phylum Chordata; class Mammalia; order Primates; family Cebidae; genus Cebus; species Cebus imitator. Next base: position 1,353,318 of record NW_016107569.1, on the reverse strand, counting down.
TCTGGTCTGGGAGTGCCCAATTCATAAATCACCACAGTAAGTAAATAAATGTGTAAATAAATCCTTATGGCCGGGTGCGGTGGCTCACGCCTGTAATCCCAGCACTTTGGGAGGCTGAGGCAGGCGGGTCACTTGAGGTCAGGAGTTCGTGACCAGCCTGGCCAACATGGAGAAATGCCATTTCTACTAAAAGTGCAAAACATAGCCAGGTGGGGTGGCGCAGGCCTATCATCTCAGCTACTCAGGAGGTGGACACAGGAGAATCGCTTGAACCCAGGAGGTGGAGGCTGCAGTGAGCCTAGATTACCCCACTGCACTCCAGCCTGGGCGACAGAGTGAGACTCTGTCTCAAAAAAAAAAACCAAAAAAAACTGACCGAACAAATGACTATTTGGAAGCGTGGATGGATGGACAGGCAGATGGGCAACAGATTAAAGCAAAGCCCCTCCTTTTAAGGAAACAGAAACTGAGGGTTGGAGGGAAAGGGGGCTCCTGAAGATGACTGCGTCGCATTGAGGCAAAAGGAACGCTGTCGTACCTTCAGACCATCTCTCACCATCACCCTGCGTGACCATTGCCTAGGCCACTCTTTCCTCCTCCCAGGACCCCTGCCCCCCACCCCCAGCATCCCCCCAAGTGCCCCCCTCACAAGTAGCTACTTTCCTGCTCATTACTTTTTACCAAACCTGGAGCCAAAGCCCTGAGCACACAGCTGGGGAGGGGATGGGCCCTTTGTCCAAGCCTCAGCCCGAGGGAGGGTGGGGTGGGGGATGAAGCTGGGGGCTCCCCCCTCCCCGCTCTCTCTGCCATCTCCCTCGCTGACTTTTGTCCTTGGTTCGCCTGCGTGATCAGAAGAGGTTTCATTCTCTGGCAACTGGGCAGCCATTAGGAAGCGGCAGACGCATTACCCTCTCAGCGCACAATAGTTGGCTACTTCAGTTCTTCTGTTTCACCTGAAGACTTTATTTGCAGCCAAGCCTCCCCTTCGGAGCCGGGCAGGCCCCATCTGTCGGACAGTTTGCTCCAATGTCTCCGGCCATTAAGCCTCCACTTGGAGGACAGGGTGGTGTGTGTGCGTGGAAGCAAGGGAGAGAGAGAGCGCTGGGGAGAGGGCGCGTGTCCGCTGCCTGTACTCCCTCCCTCTTGTCTCTTCATCATTCTCCCAGGGCCGAACAGAACTTGCTCAAAAGACTGATGTCAGACGTGTGCAAAACAGAGCGATAAAACCTAATGCACTCACGCCCCTTTGTCTGCCTGATTCTCCTCCTGAACATTTCCCACTCAGAAAGCCACTTAAAACACATCAGCAGTAACTCCACAAAACAGTCACTTGTTGGCTAATTGTGCTAAGCAGCTGCCAGCAGGGACGGGGCGGGTGGGGAGGGGAGCTGGAGGCCCCTGCACTCCCCCAGCCAGAACCCGGCTCCTGGGGAAGATGCCCAGCCATCGCCTCCCTCCCCTGCCTCTGCACCTCGAGGCTCTGCAAGAAGAGAGGGGGCAGCTCTGTTCACTGGGTGGAGGGCAGAGAGGCGAAGAACTCGGGCCTGGGGGCCGGGCTGGGGAGCTAGGAGGACAGGATTCTCTGCCAGCTCCCTGGGAGTCACTGGCCATCTCTGGGCCTCAGTTTCTCTGCTCACCCCATAAGCAGGTTGGACGATGGCTTCTGAGGTCTCTTCCAGCTCCAAAGGCTGCCTGGTGTTATGCTCTGGGAGCTTCCAACAGACCTGGGTTCAAATCCCGGCTCTGCCGTTCGACCTGCAGCCTCAGGCTCTCTGAGTGTGTTTCCTCATCAGGAAAATGAGATACTCGAAGTACCTGCCTGACAGGGTGCTGTGAGGTGGCACCTGGATAGGTCTTGGAGCCAAGGAGCACAGGCCTTCCCGGGCCCTCGGGAATTCCCGGTCCGGTGAATAGACAGGGGCTGCTGGGACCCATGACAGGGTACCCTGGCCCAGACCTGGAAACTAGGGTGAACTAAGCTGAGACCAGAAGAATAAGGACCTCGCCAGCCCAGGGTGTGGGCACAGGCAGGGCTGGCGCACAGCGGGCAGGAATGGTGTATGCAAAGGTCCTGAGGCAGGGCTGAACTGGAGGACCAGAAAGGAGGAGTCCCAAGGGAGGAGCCAGAGAAGTGGCCAGGGCCAGGTGAGAAGGACCCAGCAGGCCATGGTAAGGAGCTTGGCTTTATCCTGGCAATAGGGAGCCATGGAGGGATGGGGGCAGCCAGGTACCTTTTTCAAAGACCCCTCCTGGTAGGCAGGGTTCAAGAGCAGGAGCAGGCAGCTCTTCCTCCCCTGTTCCAAAAGCCCAGGCTGGGTGGCGAAAGTGATGGATCCTCCCTTGGAGGGACAAGGATGAGACGTGGAACCAGTGCTCCTGCCCGGGCTCCGCAGGCCCCTTTCCTCGCTGGCCAGGCTGGAAAGGCAGGGGTTAAGCTCCATGGCCTGTCCCCTTGGTCACATACGCACCTTGCCCTCTGTGGGCGCAACTGTCACTGCCCTGCACTGGCTGTATCAGGACACCTTCAGGGAGGCTCTGGCAGCAGCTTGCAGCGCTCAGGTCAGGAGGGTGGTGAGTTCTTGCACTCCCACAACGGCACTTGAGGCCAGCTCTGTCTGCCGCCGATGCTGCACCTCCGTCTGCCCCTGCGGCAGAGGAGGGAGAGCCACAGGCACAGCTCACACTAGCACGTGTAGGTGTAGAGGTCCAAGTGGCCAGTTCCCACTTCCAGACCTCGGAGTTGATGCTCGTCTGCAAGGTGAGACGGGGTAACTTCCTCCCAAAACAGCATGGAGATGGTTCAGCGGGGTGCTAGGCTGACATCAGTGCTCAGCAAAGCAGAGTTGCTGTCACTGCTTCCCCTCGGCCCTCGATACCCCCACCCTGCAAAGCATGGGCTCTTTTTTCACCCCATCTTCCACTCCTGCCGACTGCCCTTTGGCCTTGTCCAGGAGGCTGTAAGTCAGGGTGGATTGTTCATCAAGATAACTCACCCTTCCTCATTCCCAACGTCCTTACCGCCCCCTTCGGCTTTGCTCCCCATGCCTCTTTTGTTTTTTCTCTGTGAACTTTATTTTAACCATCCTTTGTGTGTGTGAATGCTTTAAAAAAGAAAACCTTGCAAGTGAAAATAAGTTAATTGCTTTTTCTGATTTTTAAAGTAACGCATGCTCATTATCAAAAACATCCAGAAAATACAGAAAGGTAGAGAGAGAGGAAAAACAGGTTGTTTTTAAAAAGCACCTTCTAGTAGTTTGTAGCAGAGTTGGGATAAGGAGGCCCCCTCTTTATCAAACTGCGGTGCTCCCCGCCTGTGCCCAGCCCTCACCCACCAAGATCTTGCCCACCACCTAAACGCCAGCTCAGGTTCTTACTCCTCAAATAGGCTTCCTAGACTCCCACAGCCCATGACCATCCTTCCTTCCACTGACTTCAATTCTCCTCCCTCCCCCTCTTCCGTCCCTCTTCCC
>NW_016107569.1:1346349-1349388 GCF_001604975.1 Cebus imitator | reverse complement strand
GGACACAGGATCTGGCCATCTGGATTCACCCTCTTCTGACTGCATTTCACTGGTTTTTCTTTATTTTTCTGCCTGGTGTCTAGATGCCTGCTCTCCAGCCTGGACTGTCAGGTCCCCAAGAGCAGACCCACAGCTCTGTCTCTGTATCCCCATCCCTGGCATCTGCGGTTTCTGAGAGGGACCTCATAGGTGCCTGCAGGGAGGGCAGATGGTGTAGGCATGTGCTGGACACCATGTCAAGCCCTTGACCCCAATGATCTTGTGTGATCCCTGCCATGATGATGGGAGGGGTGTGCTGTTATTAGCTTCACTTGGCAGGTGCAGAAACTGAGTTTATATAAGCTTGCCCAAGAAACTATGATGGGTGAGCTGAGAGTTAGGAATTGAACCTGAGACTCTGCGACCGAGGCCTGAGCTCTGAGCTCCTTCCTTGTACAGCTCAATAATGGCACAGGGCAGCAGACAAATGCTGTCAGCAAGGAATGCCTAGGACAGGAAGGACAGTGCCATCGTCCTGGAATGATGCTTGACCAAGTTTCTTTTTTTTTTTTTTTTCTTGTGATGGAGTCTTGCTCTGTTGCCCAGGCTGGAGTGCAGTGGTGTGATCTCAACTCACTACAGCCTCCGCCTCCCAGGTTCAAGTGATTCTCTTGCCTCAGCCTTCCAAGTAGCCTCTAGAGATTACAGGCACATATTGACAGCCCTGGCTAATTTTTATATTTTTAGTAGAGACGGGGTTTCACCATGTTGGTCAGGCCGGTCTTGAACTTGACCAAGGTTCGAGCTGCATAGGAGTTAGCCCAATGGAAAGCTGGTGGAAAGCACTGAAGAGGAGGCAACAGCCTGTGAGTCAAGCCAAAGGTGTGAATCAGTTGTGGTGGGAGAACCATGGGCCATTCTGAGTGGAAGGTGCAGGTGCACACGGACCAGGGCAGGGAGGTGGGAGAGTGGGCTGGCCAGCCGGCTGCACCACGATGTGCCTCAGGCAGTCTAACCCAGCCTTTGGACCTGAGCTGTAGGCCAGTGGTTCAACCTGAGCTCCCTGGAATCCTCTGGGCTCCTTGGAGGCCCCTTGGCACCTGGAGGAAGGGAACCGGGGGGAGGGAACAGGCAAGACCTTGCAGGCTCTGCGCCCAGCCCCACCCTGGGTCTCAGGGAAGCTGCGCTTTCATTCATTGTTTATTTAGATTTTCAGTGTAAGGTTTCATTGGAAGGGTTTGCAGCAAATGCATTTGAAACTGCTCTTGCAAACTAGGAGAAGTCTTAAGCCAGAAGTGACGTGATCAGCATTTTATGATTCATTTGTTCTTCAAAAAACTTGGCAGAGGCCAGCGACAGTGACTCATGCCTGTAATCCCAGCACTTTGGGAAGCTGAAGTGGGTGGATCGCTTGAGGTCAGGAGTTTGAGACCAGCCTGGCCAACATGGAGAAATCTCGTCTCTACTAAAAATATAAAAATTAGCTGGACACGGTGGCGGGCATCCGTGATCCCAGCTACTAGGGAGGCTGAGGCAGGAGAATCGCTAGAAACCAAGTAGCAGAGGTTGCAGTGAGCTGGGACTGTGCCACTGCACCTCAGCCTGGGTGACAGAGCAAGATTCTGTCTCCAAAAAAAAAAAAAAAAAAATGGCCAGGCGTGGCAGCTCACTCCGATAATCCCAGCACTTTGGGAGGCCAAGGCAGGTGGATCAGCTGAGGTCAGGAGTTTGAGACCAGCCTGGCCAACATGGTAAAACCCCGTCTCTACTAAAAACACAAAAAATTAGCTGGGCTTGGTGGCAGGCGCCTGTAATCCCAGCTACTCGGGAGGCTGAGGCAGGAGAATCGCTTGAACCCGGGAGGTGAAGGTTGCAGTGAGCCGAGATTGTGCCACTGCACTCCAGCCTGGGCAACAAGAGCAAAACCCATCTCAAAAACAAACAAACAAACATAAACAAAACAACCACAACGAACTTGGCAGAGCTTCACCCTCTGCCCTCCTGGCTCTGGCTTAGGGAGGGTGTGTTCAGTGTGCCTGCCTTGGGGGTCCTGTGTCATGGGCCCAGGGTCAGAATCCTGGACTTCTAGTCCCAGCTCTACCCGAGACTTACCAGGGGGATTGCACCAGTTTCCCCCTCTCTGGGTCTCAGGATTCTGGCCCTCAGCCTTGGACTTGACCCCTGCCTGTGGCTACAGACCAGAAATAATCTTACCCGGCCAGTTCTCCTCCGGGCAATCGCGCACTCCTGACAGGCCTCAGACTAGAGAGAGAACGATGATGACCACAGCAGCCACTGCCAGAACCAGTACCGCAGGCACTTCTTTCTCACTGAGTCTTCACAACCACCCATTTTACAGGGAGGAAAACCGAGGCTCAGCAGTCAAGTCACTTGCCAGACCCTCCTCAGCAGCTACATAGTGCAGACAGGACTTGAGCCCAGCTGGGATTACAGGCCTGAGCCACCGCATTCTGCTAGTTTCTGTATTTTTAGTAAAGGAGTTTCACCATGTTGGCCAGGCTGGTTTCGAACTCCCGGTCTCAGGTGATCTGTCTGCCTTGGCCTCCCAAAGTGCTAAGATTACAGGCGTGAGTCATGTGCCCAGCTGTCAAACACCTTTTCTAATAGAATGCTCATTTTGAGTATTTTCTCAGATATGGCAAGTTTATGTAAAGTCAAGACTTCTGTTAAGAAGTGCCCATGTTCAGGCCAGGTGCAATGGCTCACACCTGTAATCCCAGCACTTTGGGAGGCCAAGGCAGGTGGATCACCTGAGGTCAGGAGTTTGAGACCAGCCTGGCCAACATGGCAAAACTCCATCTTTACTAAAAATACAAAAACTAGCCAAGTGTGGTGGCACACACGCCTGTAATCCCAGCTACTAGGGAAGCTGAGGCATGAGAATCGCTTGAATCCAGGAGGTGGAAGTTGCAGTGAGCCAAGATCACGCCACTGCACTTCAGACTCCACTGAAAGGAAGGAAGGGAGGGAGGGATGGAGGGAAAGAAGGAAGGGAGGAAGGAAGGAGGGAGGGAGGGAGGGAGAGAGGGAAGGAGGAAG
>NW_016107569.1:1340431-1346178 GCF_001604975.1 Cebus imitator | reverse complement strand
GAGGGAGGAAGGGAGGGAAGGAAGGAAGGAAGGGAGGGAGGGAGGAAGGGAAGGAGGGAGGGAAGGAGGAAGGAAGGAAGGAGGGAGGAAGGGAGGGAAGGAAGGAAGGAAGGGAGGGAGGGAGGAAGGGAGGAAGGGAGGAAGGAAGGAAGGCAGGAAGGAAGGGAGGAAGGGGCACCCATCTTCATTGATGAGAAATGTGGCTATCCTCACTTCTGCAGCTTGGGTGAGAGGAGAGAGACGGTTCTACACTTTTTCTTTAATCTGCTCCTTTAGCAAGTAAGTGTTGAGCTCCTGCAGTGTGCTTGGAGTATAAATTTGAAAAAGGCAGAGGCAAGCAGCAGCCTGGGGGAGCTCACAGGCTAGAGGAGAAACAGGTCAAGAGTCCCCTTGTGACTGGCAAGCCCCACATGGGAGAGCATGAAGGCGGGGCGGCTTCACTGCCTCAGGGAGATGAGGAGCTCATCCCTGGGGAATTGAGGTCTGGCCAAGACCTGGAGGAGGAGGATTAGCTGTGCAAAGAGGAGGGGAAGGTGTGCTGGGCAGAAGGAACAGCACAGGCAAAGGCTGGGAGGGAAGAGAGAGCTAGATCTGTCTGGGGACCGCAAGGACCCCTGCGGCAGGAAGGAGACACCCAGCCAGCGTGATGGGGCTCAAGGGAGACAGGAAGGAGATGAGGCAGAAGATGATGAAGGCGGGGTCAGGCCTTGCAGAACCCTGGGGCAAGCCCAGGAGTTTCGAGGCCACTGAGGAGGATTATGCAAAGAAATGACCCAATCCAAAATGCACTTAGAAAAATCTCTCTGGAGAAGCATTATAGATTAGCAGTTGAGACCAGGTGCGTTGGCTCACAGCTGTAATCCCAGCAGCTTGGGAGGCTGAGGGGGGAGGATTGCTTGAGCCCAGGATTTTGAGACCAACCTGGGCAACAAAATGAGACCCCATCTCAATTAAAAAAAAATGTTGGAAGTTCAGGATCTGGCATCCCAAGGGCCTGAGTTCAAGTCCTGGTTCTGCCAGTAAGTGAATGATCTTGGGTAAATTGATCAAGTTTTCTGAGCCTCAGTTTCTCTAGCTATAAGATGGGGACAGTAATAGTTTCTAATGCCAAGAGCCATGGGAGGAGTCAGGGAGACATCACAGGAGGTGGATGCCCAGAATGGCAGCTGTCAGGGGCAGGCTTTCCATCAGTTTCATTCACTGCTATATCTCCGTGCCTGGGAGATGATAGAAACTCCATAACTATGTACCCAGTGAATGCAGAAATGGTTGCTGAGTGGATGATGGACTGGAGGGGCAAACAGGGATCCCTCCTGACTGTGGAAAGCAAGAGGACAATCAGGATAGCTAATTCAATAATCACGCAGGCTCAAGACACAAGACGTTCAGCAATGTGCATACATTAGTCCCCCTCAAACCCGACATCTCCCTCAGTTACAAGGGAGAGCACTGAGGCTCGGAGAGGTTCGACGCATTGCCCAAGATCACCCAGCAAGGGAGCACTGAGCCTGGAATTTGCACCCGGGCCCTTTGCCTTGGAAGCCTTTGAAGTAAAGCACAATGCCAAGTGCCCTCCCAATGCCAGGCGCCTCGCTGGTTTTCTTGTTCTACTGGCAGCTGCCTGCAGCTAAGGCACCTGCAGGTGCAGCATAGGAGAGGGCTGGTGGGCATAGAATTCAGTGGTCCCCAGGAAGGGCCAGGTGCCAAGGGCATTTCCATCCATCACCAGCTATTTATTCAGCACCTATGATGTGTGCTCTTCATAAAAAGCTACAGAATTGTGAGGCAGGGTGAGGGCTTGCAGGCTTGTGGAAGTGCCTACCACCAAATCGAGAATGACTGCAGGCTGGAGGCACGCGGACAGGGATAGACAGGCTGATGGCCATTGGCAGCCACAGTGATTAAAACACAACTGGAGTCCCATCTACTCAGGAAGCTGCACCGTGAGGATGGCTTGAGCCCAGGAGTTCAAGGCTGCGGTGAGCCATGATTGGGCCACTGCACTCCAGGCTGGGCAACATAGCGAGACACTATCTCAAAAAAATAAACTCAATAAACACTGGATGCTTTCTGTGTCCATTTCCCTCACCCGGGTCCTGCTGCACCTGCCTCACCACAGCCTCCAGGACCCTGCGGCTGGGCTCTGATTGGCTGTTCCCTGTCCCCATGCAGGTGCTGTGAAAGCCTGACCTGATGGCTGGGCGCAGTGGCTCACACCTATAATCCCAGCACTTTGGGAGGCCGAGGTGGGTGCATCACCTGAGGTCAGGAGTTCGAGACCAGCCTGGCCAACATGGTGAAACCCTATCTCTACTAAAAATACAAAAATTAGCTAGGCATGGTTGCATATGCCTATACTTCCAGCTACTTGGGAGGCTGAGGCAGGAAAATTGCTTGATGCCGGGAGGTGGAGGTTACAGTGAGTAGAGATCACACCACTGCACTCCAGCCTGGGAGACAAGAGTGAAACTCTGTCTAAAAAATAAAAGGAAAGCCTGACCTGATGGGTGGGGGAGGCTGCTTGAGGATGTGCCGGTTCAGTAATGCTCAGTGAGGGTTAAGTGGGTGGGGAGAGAGAGCAGGGCAGAGGAGGACCCACAGCTGCAAGGCCCAAGGCAGGAAGGAGCCATGAGTTGGAAGACAGAATTCGTGATGAAGCTGGGGAGGAGGTGTGACCAGGCCACAGGGCCCTGTGGACCAGGGGGAGAGATCTGGCTTTGATTCGAGACCAGCAAGGGGTTGTATCCCAAGGTCAATGCGTCATGGAGGTTCTAAGCATGGGAGGGGTGTGGCCTGGTGGGAGGGGCCCAAGGGTGCAGGGAGGTAAGGATGGCACCACCCAGGGCAGAGGTGGGTGGGGAGGCACAGAGCCCAGGGACGGCGGGATGGAGAGGTGCGTAAGAGGCAGCTCAGACTCGCAGGAGTCCCCTCCTGTGCATGTCCTCAGCTTCAAGGCCCAGGACCTCATGCTCAGAAACCATTCCTCCCAGTCCTAGTGCCCCCAGAGACTGTTCTGGAGCCTGCGGCAGGTTGCAGGGCTGGGACCCCTTGTCTGGCAGAGCGGGCAGGAGTGAGAGCTGCCTCCAGCCCTGGCTCCCCAGAGTGCCAATTCCGAAAATGACAAACGGAGAGCCAATAAGAAGGTTGGAAAATGGGCACCTCCATGCCTCCCTGCGTCTATTGCAGGGTTTGGAAATAGCTGAGATGAGCTGCTAGGAGGGTGCCCACTGGGCAGAGGAGAGGCCCAAAGCTGCTGCTCCTGCAGTGGCGGCAGGAGAGACTGGAGGGGAAGGGAGGGAAGGGGAGGGGAGGGCAGGGGAGGGGTGGGCAGGGGAGGAAAGGAACAGCAGAAGATGGAAAGGACAAATGTCAAAATGGACACACAAAAAAGACTAGCTGTGGTGTGTGTGACCTAGGATTGTGGGAGAGAGAGAGAGAGATAAGGACTTTGAGGAGCAATTCAAAAGCCTTTGGCCCCTCAGCCCATCTAAACACCCCCCTTCTCTCTTCGCCCCCCAACCACCAAAAAAAAAGAGAGAGAGAGAGAGACCGAGAGAGAAAGAAGGAAAACAAAATATCTACAGTTGTCGAGACAAGAGGAGAAAAATAGAGGCAAACATCCGTAATTTTCTCTGTGGGGCTTTGCGGTAATTGAGCCATTTGGATAAAAATAAAGGCAGCAGGCCCCTTAGGTAAGAAGAGCTTTTGCAATCTAAGAAGCTTGAATTATGCGTCTTGTGTCACTTGAAATCCCCCATCCTCCCCCTTCCTTGGGCGACCCAAACCACTTTGCCTTTTCTGATTATTTTTTTAAGCACCCTGTCAAGATGCCGACTGTAGAGAATTTCAGCTGTCACAACTAATTTCAATTTTTCCATGTGCTTTCCCTCTTGGGGGGGCCCCGGCAGAGCCCCCTTTCCCTCCTTATTGCATCCTCTCACTCTCTTTATTTCTCATTATTATTATTTTAAAAGCAGATTTACATCATCAGCTTGTTTGGGGAGTGTTTAAGGACTGCGGTGTGCTCCTGTGGAACGCTGCGCCTGGTCCTGTTGGCTTCTGGCTCCCGCCCCTACTACACCCCCCATGCAGGCTCCCACCTCCCCCCGCCTGAGCCCCTGGGACTCCCACCTCTCTCTTTCCCTTGACCACCCACTGGGGAAAATCCAGACCTCGGAAGAGTTTTGAGGTTCTAGGACAGCCGTGGGAACCATGCACATTTCCCTAGCAAGAGGGGGTTCCAGGGCAGGCGAGATCCAGAGGGGCAAGTGTCAGTGACTTCCCTTCCTCCCCACTCTCTCTGGTTTTTCCATCTTAAAAAAAAAAATAAATTCATTTGTGTAGAGACAAGGTCTCACAATATTGCCCAAGCTGGTCTGGAACTTCTGGACTCAAATGATCCTCCCACCTCAGCCTCCCAAATTGCTGGGATTACAGGCACGAGCCACCACACCCAGACTCAGCTGCTCCACCTTTTGCCACATCTTTCTTGCCTTCTCAGTGCATTCAATGGGCATCCATCCAGGGCCACCTCCTGTGAGGTGCTGGGCAAACCAAGCTGAGTAAGACACAATCCTTGCCCCTAGTGGGGTCTGGGAGACGAAAAGACACGCGGATGATGCAGAGTATCTGATGTGCTGGCCAGTGCTGTGCAAGGATGGGGGGACAGGGAAGGGACGGGCCCTTCTAGCACAGCTACTGAGAGGTCTGCTATGGTTTTGTTTTGTTTTGTTTTGTTTTAATGGAGTTTCACTCTTGTCACCCAGGCTGGAGTAAAATGGTGCGATCTCAGCCCACTGCAACCTCTCAGGTTCAACTGATTCTCCTCAGCCTCCCAAGTAGCTGGGATTACAGTGTCTGCCACCTCGCCTGGCTAATTTTTGTATTTTTAGTAGAGATGGAGTTTCACCATGTTGGCCAGGCTGGTTTCGAATTCCTGACCTCAGGTGATCCACCTGCCTCTGCCTCCCAAAGTGCTGGGATTACAGGTGTGAGCCACCACGCCCCAAGAAGGCCCTCACCAAGCCAGACGAGGTGGCTCACACCTGCAGTCCCAGAAGCTCGGGAGGCAGAGGTGGGAGGATCGCTTGAGCCCAGGAAGTGGAGGCTGCAGTGAGCCATGATTACGTCACAGCACTCCAGCCTGGGTAACAGAGAAAGACCCTGTCTCCAAAAAAAAAAAAAATCACTACACAAAATAAAAATTAATAAAAAGAAGGCCCTCACCAGATGCCAGCACCAGAACTTGGACTTCTCAGCCTCCAGAACTGAGGAAAATGCATTTCCATGTTTTCTAAATTACGCAGTCTAAGGTGCTGTGTTAGAGCTGCAAAAGCAGATGAGATGAAGACTTCACCAAGGAGTGGTGCCCTCGCTGACTTTTCACAAGCAAATGGATGACGTGCCTACTGGGCAACTTGGGGAAGGGAGTTTCAGGCAAAGGGAACAGCATGGGAAAAGCCTTATGTCAGGGGCCGAACTGAGTCCCCACTAATTCATGTGTTGAAGTCCTCATCCCCTGTACCTGTGAAGGTGACCTTATTTGGAAATAGGGTTATTGCAGAGTTAGTTGAGATAGGTCCTGCTGCAGTCCCTAGGACTGGAGTAAAAAAGAGAAACTGGCATCAGGCGCAGTGTCTCATGCCTATAATCCCAGCACTTTGGGAGGTTGAGACAGGAGGATCACTTGAGCCCAGCTGTTCAAGACCAGCCTGGGCAACATAGTAAGACCCTGTCTCTTTTTTTTT
>NW_016107569.1:1332359-1339586 GCF_001604975.1 Cebus imitator | reverse complement strand
GTCAGGAGTTTGAGACCAGCATGACCAACATGGTGAAACCCCATCTCTATTTAAAAAGTACAGAAATTAGCCAGGTGTGGTAGTGCAGGCCTGTAATCCCAGCTACTTGGAAGGCTAAGGCCAGAGAATCACTTGAACCCAGGCAGCAGAGGTTACAGTGAGCCGAGATCATGCCACTATACTCCAGCCTATGCAACAGAGTGAGATCCTGTGTCCAGAAAGAAGCGGGGTGGGCAGATTTGGACAGAGACACACACAGAGGCAGAACACTGTGGAGATGAAGGCAGAGATCAGGATGGTGCCTTCACAAGTCAAGGAATGCCAAAGATGGCCAGCAAACCACCAGAAGCCTGGGGCTTGGGAGAGGCGGGGAACAGACTGTCCCTCACAGCCCTCAGAAGAAACCAACTCTGTCAACACCTTGATCTCAGACACCTTGATCTCAGATCTTGCAGATCTCAGAACTGCGAGATAAGTTCTGGCTGGGTGCAGTGGCTCACGCCTGTAATCCCAGCATTTTGGGAGGCCGAGGTGGTGAATCACAAGATCAGGAGATCAAGACCAGCCTGGCAAATGTGGTGAAACTTCATCTCTACTAAAAAAATACAATAAAATTAGCTGGGCATGGTGGGGGGGCCTGCAATCCCAACTACTCGGGATGCTGAGGCAGAGAATTGCTTGAACCCAGGAGGTGGAGGTTGCTGTGAGCCGAGATCGCACCACTGCCCTCCAGCCTGGGTGACAGAGCGAGAATCCACCTCAAAAAATAAGAAAAGAAAGTAATTTCTGCTGTTTAAGCCCCTGGCACTGTAGTTTATTACAGCAGCTCCAGCAAACAAACACACGTGGAGACAGGAAACAGCGCATTCTGAGAACTGCTGCAATTGAGCAAGGTCGATGCGTGGCATTTGAAGGTGGCAGCAGTCGGGGTGGAGTACATAGAACCGGGGACATTACCTACAGGGCGGTGGAGAGTCGGGGAGGGTATCTGTGCAGGGATAGCAAGCAGGAAAGAGATGGGATGAGATGAGCTTTGTTAAACGCACACCCTGGTTACCAAGAAAGCAGTAGAGGGGCTGAGGCACCTTCCCCTCCTGTTCCTGGCTCACCTTCCCACTCTCTCTCCTGCTCCTGCTAGCACTGTCTGGGGATGGGCCTGGCTTTACTCATCCGCGGGTTCTGGGGCCCAGGACGGGGCCTGGCCCTCATGGGCCTCCTTGACCAGTTTGTTGAGTGACAAAATAGGCCGATCAGCTCCTGGTTTCTCTGCTCTTCTTCCTTGGTTGGCGGCCCTCCTGGAGCACCCTGGTGTGCAGAACGTGGGATCGAGGACTGGAGGAGGCACTGTGGGCAGGTAGGAGGAGCCACAGGTGCCAGTGCCTCGCCCTGAGAAGCTACTGGATTTTTGTTTGTTTCTTTTTTTTCTTTTTTTTTTTTCTTGAGACAGAGTTTCGCTCTTGTTACCCAGGCTGGAGTGCAGTGGCTCGATCTCGGCTCACCGCAACCTCAGCCTCCTGGGTTCAAGCAATTCTCCTGCTTCAGCCTCCCGAGTAGCTGGGACTACAGGCACGCACCACCATGCCCAGGTAATTTTTGTATTTTTAGTAGAGACGGGGTTTCACCGTGTTGACCAGGATGGTCTCGATCTCTTGACCTCGTGATCCACCTGCCTCGGCCTCCCAAAGTGCTGGAATTATAGGCGTGAGCCACCGCACCCGGCCTGTTTGTTTCTTTTATTTTGTTTGTTTGATTTGAGACAGAGTCTGACTCTGTCACCCAGGTTAGAGTGCATAGTGGCACAATCTCCACTCACTACAACCTCTGCCTTCCGGGTTCCGGCAATTCTCCTGCCTCAGGCTCCCGAGTGGCTGGGATTACTGGCACCCGCCACCATGCCCTGCTAATTTTTTTATTTTTGGTAGAGACAGGGTTTTACCATGTTGGCCAGGCTGGTCTTGAACTCTTGACCTTAAGTGATCAGCCTGCCTCGGGTTCCCAAAGTGCTGGGATTACAGGCGTGAGCCACTGCGCTGGGCCAGTAGGTGCTGTTTAAATGAGGGAGGTGTACGACAATATGTCCAAACTGGTACAGAGGCAGAAGGAGAAGCAGCCGCCTTGGAGCTGGCATCACCAAACAAGGGCTCCCATGGACAAGGTAGAGAACTGGGCCCCTGCTTCTCAAGGTACCTCCTCCGTGGTCCAACTGGGTTCCCAGTGAGAGGGGCTTGGCTGTCCCCTATGTGGTCCTGCCTTCCTCCCCTTCCCCTGCCGCCCCTGTGAGAGAGAAGGGACAGGCTTAGACAAGGCCAGGACTCTTCTCTAGGAGTGGAGGAGCCTGACCAGTGGCATTACCTGGGATGTATCAGGCTGAGTCACTCCTGTGTCCCCAGTGTCTGGCATAAAAACACACTGAGAATGGTCCAACTGCCATCCGCCAGGCCCTGTCCCAAGTGCTCTGTATGGATTCACTCACCAGATTCTCACAACAGCCCTGTGTGATTGATAGGTAATTTATTGTCCCCATTTTACAGAAGGGAAAACTGCAGCACAGAGCAGTTACCTGACCTGCCCAAAATCCCACTGCTGATAAGAGGTGGAGTCAAGGATCCAACCCAGGAAGTTTGGATCAGAGCCCTCACTCTGCAAACACACATGCTGCCCCCATGAGGGCCCCAGTGGGCACTTAATATCTATTTATCCAATTCAGCACTCACTTCCAGAGAGGCAGTGTAGCCTAGTGGTTAAGGGCACGCTCTCTGGAGTCAGAGAGCCTGAGGCTGAACTCCAGCACTGCCCCCTCCCAGCTGGGCCACTGAACTGCTCCAAGCCTCAGTTTACTTACCTGAAAAATCAAAATATTAGGTTGGTGCAAAAGTAATTGTGGGGTTTTGTCATTACTTGTAATACTAATGGTTGGCTGGGTGCCATGGCTCATGCCTGTAATCCCAGCACTTTGGGAGGTGGAGGTGGGTGGATCAGTTAAGCTCAGGAGTTCAAGACCAGCCTGAGCAACATGGCAAAGCCCTATCTCTAAAAAAAAAAAAAAATACAAAAATTAGCCAGGCATGATGGTGCACATCTGTAGTCCGAGCTACTCAGGATGCTGATGGAGGTTGCAGTGAGCCAAGATCATGCCATCATACTCCAGCCAGGGCAACAGGAGGAAACTCTGTCTCAAAGAAACAAACAAACAAAAAAGAAATACTAGTGGTTCCTACCAGCAGCAAGTTCTGGGTGCTTTTCAACAAACGATCTCCTTTTCCTCCCAGGTACACAGCTAGACTGCATTTCCCAGGATCCCTTGCAAGCAGGTAGGGCCATGTGGCTGATTTCTGGCCAATGAAAGATAAGGAGGAAGTGAAGTCACCACTTCTGGTGCTGGCCCCTAAAACATCCTGCACCATCCTTCAGGCTCAGGACCCTGGGTCCATGCATGACTCCATGGAGCAAATCCCACACCTGATACTTCTCCTCATACTGGACTGTGATGTGAGCAGGAAGCAAGCTCTTACTATGGGAATACTTGTGTTAAACCAAGGTAGCCTAAAGCTGCCTCCTTAACCTAAATGGAATTGTAAACAGACAGTAGCCTACACTTGTATCAATCACCAAGATTTGGCCAATCAAATGTGACCAACTGTTAAAATCATGTTAAATAAGGCAAACGCCAAGCTATAACCAATCTGGCATTTTCTCGGCCTCCCAAAGTGCTGGGATTACAGTCATGAGCCACCATGCCCAGCCTATCTTTATGAATTTCATAACTCCAGAGACCTCATGCAAGTGAGGTCATAGTATGTCATTTTATGTTTGACTTATTTCACTTAGCATAATGTCTTCAAAGGTTCATGTGTCAAATTTTCCTCCCTTAAGGACAAATCATACTCCATTGTATGGATGGACCACATTTCATTCATCCATTCATCCATCAGTGAACCCTGGGTTGCTTTCACCCTTTTGCTATGTGAATCATACTGCTATGAACATAGGTATACACCTACAGAAGGTGGCTTTTGATGCCATGACTGAGATACTGAAAAAAATTTTTTTTTTTTTTAATTTGAGATGGAGTCTCACTCTGTCACCCAGGCTGGAGTGGAATGGCACAATCTCGGCTCATTGCAACCTTTGTCTCCTGAGTTCAAGTGATTCTTCTGTCTCAGCCTCACTAGTTGCAGGGACTACAGGTGCCCGCCATCACGCCCAGCTAATTTTTTTAATAGAGACAGGATTTCGCCATGTTGGTCTTGAACTCCAGACCTCAGGTGATCTGCCTGCCTCAGCCTCCCAAAGTGCTGGGATTACAGGCGTGATCCACTGCGTTTGGCCCCCCCAAAAAAATTTTTTTTAAGAAGCTGACATTTTAAAAAACTTGAGACAGGGTCTCACTCTGTCACCCAAGCTGGAGTGTAATAGTGTGATCATGGCTCACTGCAGCCT
Source organism: Cebus imitator (assembly GCF_001604975.1). Classification (NCBI taxonomy): domain Eukaryota; kingdom Metazoa; phylum Chordata; class Mammalia; order Primates; family Cebidae; genus Cebus; species Cebus imitator. The sequence goes on along the minus strand of NW_016107569.1, from coordinate 1,335,146 downwards.
TGATCTGCTGGGCTCAAGCCATCCTCTGCTGAGCAGCTGGAATACAAGTGTGTTCCACCATGCCCAGCTAATTTTTTTGTGTTTTTTGTAGAGATGAAATTTTGCTGTGTTGCCCAGGCTGGTCTCAAACTCCTGGACTCAAGTGATCCTCTTGCCTCAGCTTCCCAAAGTGCTGGGATTACAGATGTGAGCCACTGTGCCTGATCAAAAACTGATATTTGAAGTCAATGTCGTAAATGGGGCAAACCAAGAAAGTCCCCTGACTGGTTTCTTGCTGGGGAGAAGCCTGGGGGAGCCATTGGTTGGCAGAGACATTATCATCTCTTTTGCAGATGAGGAAATGAGGTGCAAAGAGGAAGGACAGGCAACGTGCTAAAAGTCAAACTGCCCAGAGTGGCAGAGGCAGGATTTGAACCCAGGGCTACTCTGTGAGGCTGTGCCATCTAGCCATCCAACCACTGTGTTGTTCATCCCTTCTTTTCGTTTTTATTTATGTATTTATTAGGTAGAGTCTTACACTTTCGTCCAGGCTGGAGTGCAGTGGTGCAATCTCAGTTCACTGCAAACTCTGCCTCCTGGGTTCAAGTGATTCTCCTGCCTCCGCCTCCTGAGCAGCTGGGATTACAGGTGCACGCCACCACACCTGGCTAATTTTTGTATTTTAGTAGAGACAGGGTTTCACCATGTTGGCCAGGCTGGTCTCAAACCCCTGACCTCAGGTGATCTGCCCACCTCGGCCTCCCACAGTGCTGGGATTACAGTGTGAGCCACGACACCTGGCCTTGTTCATCCCTTTTTTTTTTTTTTTTTTTTTTTTTTTTTTTTTTTCTATTTTTTTTTTTTTTTTTTTTTTTTTTTTTTTTTTAAAGACAGGGTTTCACTGTGTTTGTCAGGCTGGTCTTGAACTCCTGACCTCAGGCGATCCGCCCGCTTTGGCCTCCAAAGTGCTTGGATTACAGGCGTGAGCCACCACGCCCAGCCTATGTTCATCCCTTCTTTCAGGCAGATGGCACGGGTTTCTGGCTCACGCCGGTGCTGGTTCAGTGACAGCCCTGTCAGTGACCCAAAGCCATCCTGGAGAGGGCAATTCCTCAGTGCTGGGTGACTGGCTATGGGAGTCTGAAGCCTATTTTGTTCATTATGAATGAAAAGCAGATGTGATTTTAAATGTTGTGCTTTGGCTGACTAGTGCTGGGTGGAGCGGGGCCCCAGCAAGCAGTCACACCAAATAAAACATATTATTTAGGAGTGATTGGAAGGCAGACAAGCTGAAACATTGTGCACGGAAGGGCTATCGCAATTCACTCATGAGCATCACAATCACTTTCCCCGGGCTTGTAGGTGGATTCACATTTAGGGCAATTTCCCTCACGGTAGCTCAGCTCCGCGAGTGGGCTCAGGCTGGAGGACAAGCGATTTCCCAGCGAAATGACTTCCAGCCTCCGCACAGAGCACGGGGCTCGGCTTCTCTGAATCGAATCCATGTTGCCCATTGAGATATGATCTCAGATGTAGCTCCTCAGCTCTCAAGAGCCACGAGAAGGGTGGGCAGAGCCCTGCCCCATGGTTGAGCACCTGCCCTATACCATAATCAGCAGGCCGAGCCCAGGATCAGCAAAGCAGGAAACAGCTTAGAGAGGTTACGGTGTGCATCCAAAGTCACACAGCTCTTCTCCAAGGAGCTCCTAAATGTCAGGAAGGCACAGCTGTCTAGCAGGTGCAATTTCTTGTGGTATTGGAGCCACTTGCACAGAAATTTAGACAGAGGAGTCAGTATAGCACTGTCCACATGATGGCACTTAGGGTGTTCTGAGGAGTCCTCCTAGGATGTGGCCCTCTGAAGTCACATCCTAGGAGGGCTCCTCACACCCCTGCATAAGAATTCTGAGGCCGGATGCAGGGGCTCATGCCTGTAGTCCCAGCACTTTGGGAGGCCAAGGCAGGCGGATCATGAGGTCAGGAGTTTGAGACCAGCCTGGCCAACATGGTGAAACCCCATCCCTACTAAAAATACAAAAATTAGCCAGGTGTGGTGGTGGGTGCCTGTAATCCCAGCTACTCAGGAGACTGAGGCAGGAGAATGGCTTGAACCTGGGTGATGGAGGTCGCATTGAGCCAAGACTGTGCCATTGCATCTGAACATAGGGTCTGGGGCATCACCAGAGGCCGAGGATCCCTGCAGGGGGAGTGGAACGTCTTCTTTACACTGAGGTTGGAGGCAGGGCTGAGGCTGCAGCTACAGCAAGGAGGAAGGCCACAGAGGCCAAGAGCCACAGTATTTCATGACAGAAGAGCAACGAAACCTGTGCTTAGTGACTGAAGGTCTGGGAAGGGAACACTGGCCCCAACTCCAGACACAGGCGCACAAGGCATGCATTTACTGAGCACCCAGCAGGTAGCAGGCTCTTGGGGCTGAGAGGGAGGGAGCTATGGAATGATGATGACAGATCACTACCTGGGGCTTTCCAGGCACGCAGTGCTGTGCTGAGCCCTCTGGGGAGACTCACTCTCTAATCCTCCTGAGAGCCCTGTGGGTAGCGTGTTCCTTACCATAAGCCAACTACCTTAGCAAGTGTTAAAAGAAAAACTTCCCCAGGCCCGGTGGCTCACACCTGTAATCCAAGCACTTTGGGAGGCTAAGGCAGGCAGATCACTTGAAGTTGGGAGTTTGAGACCAGCCTGACCAATGTGGAGAAACCCCCGTCTCTACCAAAAATACAAAATTAGCTGGCCATGGTGGCACCCACTTGTAATCCCAGCTACTTGGGAGGCTGAGGCAGAAGAATC
>NW_016107569.1:1328598-1332209 GCF_001604975.1 Cebus imitator | reverse complement strand
AAAAAAAAAAAAAAGAAAAAGAAAGAAAGAAAGAAAAAGCAAACTTTAACTGAATTAGATTTAAAAGAGTTCAGCTGGGCATGGTGGCTCACACCTGTAATTCCAGCACTTTGGGCAAGGCAGGAACATCACTTGAGGTCAACAGTTCGAGACCAGCCTGGTCAACATGGCGAAACCCCATCTCTACCAAAAATACAAAAAATTAGCCAGGCATGGTGGCGGGCACCTGTAGTCCCAGCTAATCGGGAGGCTGAGGCAGACGAATGGCTTGAACCCAGGAGGCGGAGATTGCAGTGAGCTGAGATTGCACCACTGCAGCCTGGGTGACAAAGTGAGACTCCATCTAAAAAAAAAAAAAAAAAACTCATCTTGAAAAAAACCAGAATATATTTTCAGCACTTTCACCTAGAAAGCCTTGGCGAGAGATCAAAATGGGAATTGTTGAGTTTCTATAATTATCATCTGGTATCAAAGCAGGCGCTGCTATTGAGGTACCTTCCTGCTCAGAGGTAAAGCCAAGGCCACCTCGAATAAACCAGAGAATAGACCTATAGACTTGCCGTCTTTGTAGGCATTAAATGTGGAGACCTCCAGAGAGAAGGGGGAGGTTGTGTGGACTGGGCTATCTCGGGGAAGTCTGCATTTATTTACTCATACATTTATTTATTCACACGTGAAACAAAATCAAGCACCTACTTCCTCCTTTTCTGAAAAGAATTTAGAGCACTTAATGAGAGTCAGGTGTCACAACTACAGAGGCGAACAAGACAGGCAGAGAACTCCCAGCTGAATGCTAGAGGCATGGCAGCTAGCTGGGCACCAGGAGGGTCCCCAGGGAGGGAAGCCCCCTCTCCTGTTCCACCAGGAGGCTCTAGTTTGGTTGGGGAGACAGACATGGGGAGAATATGCAAAGCGTATCCTGGAATGTAACTTTGGTCTGCTTCCTGCTTGAATAGACACTGACTGCCCACAGATGAGAAAAGGAAGTCCCCAGGACGTGCCTGGTCCTCGGACATTGATACATGTCACAGGGCCGGGTGAACTGGCTCATGCTTGTAATCCCAGCGCTTTGGGAGGCCGAGGCTGGTGGGTCACTTGAGCCCAGCCTGGGCAACATGGTGAAACCCTGTCTCTACAAAAAATACAAAAATAGCTGGTCATGGTGGCAGGTGCCTGTAATCCCAGTTACTCCGTGTTGAGGATGGGGGCTGAGGAAGGAGCATCTCTTGAGCCCAGGAAGTCGAGGCTGCAGTGAGCCAAGACAGCACCCCTGCACTCCAGCCTGGGTGACAGAGCAAGACCTTGTCTCAAAAAAAAAAAAAACAAAGTCATAAAACCATTGCAGCCTGAGTGTGGACTCTTGTCTCCTGTCTGGGTTTCTGGAGACTCTCATCCCCAGAGAAGTCTAAAAGCAACACCAGGCTCGGTGGAGGCAGGGGGTGCAGGTTTCAAACCCTGACCCCATCCCTGTGCAGCCTCTGTTTCACCCAAGCCTACCTGATTAGCCGGCTCCGGAGGTTATCCACAAGACAGCTCCAGGCCTGCACGGAGGCTTCCTTCCCTTCTCTGCCTGGCGCTGGCATGCTTGGCCCATCTGAGGGGCCAGCCTGAAATGCCAGCAAATTAGTGCCTCAGGAGTGACCCTCAATCAGTGAAAGGGAGGAGGTGAGCAGTTCTTAGGGGTGCCCCCACAAAAACAGCCGTAGTTGCACCCTGTTCAAAAGACTATTGTAGCAACCGTTTTATTATGCCTGCAGATTTACGGATCCAAAATTCAGACTGAGCACATAGAGGAACGCCTGGCTCTGCCCCACAGTGTCTGAGAATCCATCTGGGAATACTGGAATGGTTGAAGGGCAACTTCAATGCCTAGAGATAAAAACCCGCTGGTGGCATCATTACCTGAATGCCAGGCACTGAGCTGGGATGGTCTGAAGCCTCAGCTCAGCTGGGGCAGATGACTGAAGTGCCTACGTGTGGCCTCTTCATGTAGCTTGGGCTTCCTCACTGCATGGCGGCTTCCGGTAGTCAGACTTCCATTATAGCAGCTCAGCGACCCAGGAGACAAGGCAGGAAGCTGCATTGAGTTTTATGACCTCATCAGGCATGAAAGTTACACACTGTCACGTTTACTTTGCTATATTGGATGAAGTCGTCACAAGTCCACCCAGATTCAGTGGAAGGGGGTGTAGACTCTACCTCTTCATGGGAATTTGTGGCCATTAAAAAAAATTCCCCCTCCCCAGCTGCTGGCAAAGCATCCTCGATTGGCTTTCCTCCCCTCCTGGTCTCTCTGCCCATCACCCAGACTGCCTGCATCCAGATGCTTGTCTCAGCCCCTCACTAACTCCCTAACCTCTCTCACCCTCGTTTTCCTCATCTAGAAAATGGGGATACTAATCATCCTACCTCCCAGTGTCAGTGTGAGGAGTAATCAAGGTGTACACATACAGTGTTTGTAGCAGAGTGCTTGGCATGGAGATCAGCCTTTTTTTTTTTAAGACAGAATCTCACTCTGTCACCCAGCCAGGCTGGAGTTCAGTGGTGTGATCCTGGCTCCCAGCAACCTCCACCTTCGAGCAATTCTCCTGCCTCGAGTAGCTGGGACTACAACATGAGCTACCATGTCCTGCTGATTTTTGTATTTTTGGTAGAGACGGGGTTTCACCATGTTGGCAAGGCTGGTTTCAAACTCCTGACCTCAGGTGATCCACCTGCCTTGGCCTTCCAAAGTGCTGGGAGTACAGGCGTGAGCCACCGTGCTCGACTGGAGGTTAGCTATTTTCCTGGACAATTTCCTCACAATTGTGGCTAAAGCCAGCTCTTGTATCCACTAACCTCACTCCAAAAAAACTGATGGCGCTTCATTCACAATCCTAGGTCCCAAATCTCTCTTGTGCAGGCTGGCTACTCCCTTAAGGATGGCAGCAACCCAGAGGGCAGCTACAGTTCCTGTTTAGGAATGTGGCAGGCGTGAGCAGTTGCATTTTCAAATAACTGCAGCAGCGCCTCTCTCCCAGCCCACGGCTTATCCACAGGTGACTGATTCTCCTGCCCTCAAAAAGCGATGCCTGTGTCTCCTCCCCTTGGATCAGAGGGGGCTTTTGTTGTCTGTGGCAACCAATACAGGAAGGCAGAGGTGATTTCCCAAGCAAGGTCAAAGAGGCAAGCAGTGTCTACCTTGCTGGCTGGGTTGCCTCTCCTGAAGAAGGCTTGAGCCGCCATGTAAGCTGTCTAAGGCCCTGAGGCTGCTGTGTGGTGAAGCCACATGGAGAGGATCTGAGATTCATAAAGACAAACAGAGGCTCACTTAGCCCCCAGTGGCCCCAGACTCCCCGACGACAGCAGCTTCTGTCCGCCCCTGCTATTCCAACTCCAGTTATATGATTGCGGCCCCATACAGGAGAAGCTCCCCTGCCTGAAACATCCAGCCCAGCTCTCCCAAATTCCTGACCCACAAAATAAGCACAACAGAATGCTTGTTTTAAGGTGGTAAAGTTTGGGGTAATTTATTATTTAGTAAGAGTAATCAGCTGGGAGCAGTGGCTCATGCCTATAATCCCAGCACTTTGGGAGGCCGACGCAGGCGGATCACCCAAGGTTAGGAGTTC
>NW_016107569.1:1325596-1328467 GCF_001604975.1 Cebus imitator | reverse complement strand
GGCATGGTGACTGGCACCTGTAGTCCCAACTACTCTGGAGGCTGAGGCTGGAAAATCACTTGAACCCAGGAGGTGGAGGTTGCAGTGAGCTGAGGTCGCGTCACTGCACTCCAGCCTGGGTGACAGAGCAAGACTCCATCTCAAAAATAATTAATAATAACCAGAGCATTAATTTAGGAACCATCCTGTAACAGGTAGCAGGGTAACTGGGCAAGAAAATCTGTTCCCACTTAGCTTGCCACTGTCTCTCCTGAACCAGTCACGCCTGCAGGAACATCTAAAAGGTCACCCTCACATGCCAGCCTGTTCCCTAAAAGCACAGCTTTGAGGCCTCCAAAGGGGTAAAGTGTGGTGGGTCAGCAGGGTGCGGTAGCTTATGCCTGTAATCCCAGTGCTTTGGGAAGCCGAGGCTGGAGGATCAAATGAGACCAGGGGTTCGAGACCAGCCTGGGCATCATAGCAAGATCTCACTGCTATTTTTATTTTTTAATTTTTCAAGTGTGCTAGATTATCTGACACTTCTGTGACCTCCTAGTGAGAAACAGACACCAGGGGTCAGCAACCTGGAATCCTTTGGCCCCATGATACATCTACCTACCTGCCTACCTATACCCATCTATTTAGAGGCAGAGTCTTGCTCTGTCACCCAGGCTAAAGTGCAGAGGCTCACTGCACCCTCTGCCTCCCAGACTCAAGCCATTTTCCTGCCTCAGCCTCCAAGTACCTGGGATTACAGGCACACGCCACCATGCTCAGCTAATTTTTGTATTTTTAGTAGACGCCTGGTTTCACCATGTTGGCCAAGCTGGTCTCAAACTCCTGACGTCAAGTGATCTGCCCACCTCAGCCTCCCAAAGCGCTGGGATTACAGGCGTGAGCCACTGCACCCGGCCCCCATGGCGCTTCTGTGACATTGATGAGGAAAGTGCAGCAGAACTAGGCATGGTGGAATCCCTTGTCTCTCTCGAAGGATGGTGATACCTGTCTGGGCCATGGTAGGGTTTGATCTGACCTCAGGGCACCACCACCTACTCTGAAAACCCTCAGGTGAAGGCCAGGTGCGGTGGCTCTCACCTAAAATCCCAGTACTTTGGGAGACTGAGGTGGGAGGATCACTTGAGAACAGGAGTTTGGGACCAGCCTGGACAACATGGGGAAACTCTGTCTCTACAAAAAAATTCAAAATTAGCTGGGTGCGTTGGTGCACGCCTATAGTCCCAGCTACTAAGGGAGCTGATGTGGAGGATTGCTGAAGCCCAGAAGGTCAAGGCTGCAATGAGCCAAGATCACACCCCTGCACTCCAGCCTGGGAGACAGCGTTAAGACCTTGTCTCAAAAAAAAAAAAAAAAAAAAAAAGACAGGCCAGACACAGTGGCTCACACCTGTAATCCCAGCACTTTGTGAGACCAAGGCAAGCAGATCTCCTGAGGCCACGAGTTCGAGACCAGCCTGGCCAACATGGTGAAACTCTGTCACTACTAAAAGTACGCAAATTAACTGGACATGGTGGCGGACGCCTGTAATCCCAGCTACTCAGGAGGCTGAGGCAGGATAATCTCTTGAACCCAGGAGGCAAAGGTTACAGTGAGCCGAGATCACACCACTGCACTCCAGCCTGGGTGACAAGAGTGAAACTCTGTCTCAAAAAAAAAACAAAACCCATCAGGTGGCACAGGTGGGACCAGCTGGGATGGGAGTGCCCTCCCGCTGCAGGCAGGAGTCAGGCCGAGGCAGCAACAGGAAGAGGAGGGTAGAAGCTGCCTGGCCTTGCTGTGGTCTCTGCCACCAGTGCAAATATTCCCAGTTCAGTGGCTTAGTCTTTGCGACCCAGCCCACGGCTCTTTTGGTGATGCCAATTCTCATACCAGAGCATCCTCTTGCCATTTGCCAGCGTGGTCTAGGAGCTTCCCGCATGGATTCCACAGCACCGCCCTGTGACGTACCCATTTACAGAGGAGGACACGAGAGTCACTCGGGGACTCAAGAGGCTTGCCCAAGGTGACCACGTGCAAAGCGGGGGCTGGGGCCAGGCCCACTGGGCAATACCGTCCTAGGCAGGACAGCCAGGACAGGTTCCCAACCTCGCCCAGGACACTCAGAGTTTTGGGGGTCCCCCCACAGTGCCCCCCCACAGTGCCCCCAGCTGCCTGTTTTCTCTGCCCTGTTTCCTTCTCCTCCTCTGCACCACCTTTTCTTCCTTCCTGCCTCTCACCCACTGCTGTTTGTTTGTTTGTTTGTTTGTTTGTTTTGAGACAGGGTCTTACTCTGTTGCCCCAGCTATAGTGCATTGATGTGATTATTGCTCATTACAGCCTGATTTCCTGGGTTCAAGTGATCCTCCCACCTCAGGCTTAATAGCTGGAACTACGAGCATCCCCCCACATCAGGCTAATTTTTGTATTTTTTTGTGGATACAGGGTTTCACTATGGTACCCAGGCTGGTCTCGAACTCCTGGCCTCAAGTTCATCTACCTGCCTCGGCCTCCCAAAGTGCTGGGATTACAGGCATAAGCCACTATGCCTGGCCTAATTTCTGCCACTTTCTGACATTCTTGAAGAGAAGAGGGTCTAGAGTCAGCAAAGTTCTAGAGGTCTTCTCCACTGCTGGGGAAAAATGCCACCAGATGGCATAACATCATAGTGAAAAGCTGAGCTCATGAAGTCAAAGCCATGGCTGTGAAATTCAGCTCTGAACTTACTAACCTTGAGCCTCAGGATGCTCATCTGTAAAATGGGAATAGTACCCCACTCATAAGGTAATAGGCTTAAATTAGATAATATAGATTAATGGTTTAACCCAAGGCTACCCCTAGCTAAATCACATTAACTAATGTAATCATCACCACCATCATTACTTGTAATAATGAGGT
>NW_016107569.1:1323542-1325056 GCF_001604975.1 Cebus imitator | reverse complement strand
CAATTTGTCAGAGGCGTTAAACTGATGCAACGTCCTCTTGAATAGGGGCTGGGTAAAATGAGGCTGAGACCTTCTGGGCTGCATTCCAAGAAGGTCAGGCATTCTTAGTCACAGGATGAGACAGGAGGTCAGTACAAGATACAGATCACAAAGACCTCACTGATACAACAAGTTGTGGGAAAGAAGGCGGCCAAAACCAGCCAAAACCAAGATGGCGATGAAAGTGACCTCTGGTCCTGGTCACTGCCCATGACACGCTAACGTTAATACATTAGCACGCTAAAAGGCACTCCCACCAGCACCTAGACAGTTTACGAATGCCATGGCGACTTAAGGAAGTTATCCTATATGGTCTAAAAGGGGTGGGAACCTTCAATTCTGGGAATTGCCCATTCCTTTCCCAAGAAACTCATGAATACGCCACTCCTTGTTTAGCATATAATCAAGAAGCAACAATAAATATAAGCAGCTGAGCAGCCCAGGCCTCTGCTCTGCCTATGGAGTAACCATTCTTTAATTCCTTTACTCTCCTTGTTTTTGAGACTGAATCTTGCTCAGTTACCCCAGCTGGCGTGCAGTGGCGCATTCCCAGCTCCCTGCAACCTCTGCCTCCCAGGTTCATGTGATTATCTTGCCTCAGCCTCCCAAGTAGCTGGGATGACAGGCACAGGACAAGCACCACACCCAGCTAATTTTTGTAATTTTCACCATGTTGGCCAGGCTGATCTCGAACTCCTGACCCCAAGTGATCCATCTGCCTCAGCCTCCCAAAGTGCTGGGATTACAGACGTGAGCCACTGTGCCCGGCCCAATTCCTTTACTTTCTTTTTTTGTTTGTTTATTTTTCCTTTACTTTCTTAACAAACTTGCTTTCACTTTATTCTATGGACTAACTCTGAATTCTTCCTTGTGCAAGATCTAAGAACCCTCTCTTGGGGTCTGGATCAGGACCCCTTTCTGGTAATAGCTAGGACTACAGGTGTGTGCCATCATGCCTGGCCAATTTTTTTTTTCTTTTAAGTAAAGACAAGGTCTTGCTATGTCACCCAAGCTGGTCTCAAACTCCTGAGCTAAAGTGATCCCCCAGCGTTGGCCTCTCAAAGTGCTAGGATCACAGCCGTGAGCCACTGCTTCCAATCCTGCTCCAACATATTATGTACTATATTCACACAGCAACAGAGAAAAGAAAATGCTATTAAGAAAATTGTCTGAGGCTGGGCGTGGTGGCTCACGCCTGGAATTCCAGCACTTTGGGAGGCCAAGGATCACCTGAAGTCAGGAGTTCCAGACCTTCCTGGCCAACATGGTGAAACCCTGTCTCTACTAAAAAATACAGAAATTAGCTAGGCATCATGGCAGATGCCTGTAATCCCAGCTATTTGGGAGGCTGAGGCAGAAGAATTGCTTCAACCCCGAAGGGGTCACCACGCCCAGCAACTCCTGATTCTTTAAGAGATAACAACAAATTTTGGGTTTCTTTTTTTCTTTTTTTTTCTTTTTTTTTTTTTTTTTTT
>NW_016107569.1:1303102-1322847 GCF_001604975.1 Cebus imitator | reverse complement strand
TTAGTAGAGACGGGGTTTCACCATGTTGACCAGGATGGTCTCGATCTCTTGACCTCGTGATCCACCCGCCTCGGCCTCCCACAGTGCTGGGATTACAGGCTTGAGCCACCGCGCCCGGCCAGATATTCTTTTTTCTTTGTTTTGAGATGGATCTCACTCTGCCACCCAGGCTGGAGTGCACACAATCTGGGCTTACTGCAACCTCCACCTCCCAGGTTCAAGCAATTCTCCTGCCTCAGCCTCCCAAGTAGCTGGGATTACAGGCATGCACCACCGTGACCAGCTCATTTGGTATTTTTAGTAGAGATGGAGTTTCACCCTGTTGGCCGGGCTATTCTCAAACTCTTGACCTCAGGTGATCCGCCTGCCTCAGCCTCCCAGAATGCTGGGATTACAGGTGTGAGCCACCACGCCCAGCCTGTTGTTGTTTTTTTTCTTTTTGGCAGAGTCTTGCTCTATCATCCAGTCCGAAGTGCATGGTGCTATTACAGCTCACTGCAGCCTCCATCTCCAGGGCTCAAGCTATCCTCCTGCCTCAGCCTCCTGAGTAGCTAGGTCTACAGGCACATGCCACCACACTCAACTAATTTTTTTGATTTTTAGTAGAGACCAGGGCTTGCTGTGTTAAGAATTCAAACTCCTGAGCTCAAACGACCTTCTCACCTCAGCCTCCCAACGTGCTGGGATCACAGGCGTGAGCTGTCACACCCAACATAGCACATTTTCCTGTGTTTATTGACCGTGACTATTTCTCTTCCTTTATGAAGTGCCTGTCCAATTTTTTTGCCCATTTCATTGGGTTGTTTTTGTTTTTTTATTATTACTTTGTAGGGTTTTTCATTGTTGTTTTTGAGAGAGTGCCACTCTGTTGCCCAGGCTGGAGTGCAATGGCACAATCCTAGCTCACTGCAACCTCCACCTCCCAGGTTTAAGCGATTCTCCTGCCTCAGCCTCCCAAGTAGCTGGGATTACAGGCGTGCACCACCACACCCAGCGAAATTTGTTTTCAGTAGAGGTATAGATTTTATAAACATTTTCTCCAAGACTGTGACTTGTCTCTCCACTTTTTTTCTGAGTGGAGTCTCGCTCTGCTGCTCCGGCTGGAGTGCAATGGCGGATCTCAGCTCACTGCAACCTCCGCCTCCCAGGTTCAAGCGATTCTCCTGCCTCAGCTTCCAGAGTAGCTGGGATTACAGGCATCTGCCACCACTCGGCTATATTTTGTGTTTTTAGTAGAGACAGGGTTTCACCATGTTGGCCAGGCTGGTCTCAAACTCCTGACCTCAGGCAATCTGTCTGCCTTGGCCTCCCAAAGTGCTGGGATTACAGAAGTGAGCCACCACGCCAGGCCAATAAAACTGTTTTGGTTTTTTTTGAGATGGAGTCTTACTCTGTCACCCAGGCTCGAGTGCGGTGGTGCAATCTCTGCTCACTGCAATCTTTGCCTACCGAATGCAAGCAATTCTCTGCCTCAGCCTTCCGAATAGCTGGGATTACAGGTGCCCACTATCATACCCGACTAATTTTTGTGTTTTTAGTAGAGATGAGGTTTCACCACCTTGTCCAAGCTGGTCTTGAGCTCCTGACCTCGTGATCCATCCGCCTTGGCCTCCGAAAATGCCGGGATTACAGGTGTGAGCCACTGCACCCAGCCAATAAAACTGTTTAAAGAAATATTGGAGCTAGGTGAGGTGGCTCACACCTGTAATCCCAGCACTTTGGGAGGCCAAGGTGAGCAGATCACCTGAGGTCAGGGGTTCAAGACCACCCTGGTCAACATGGGAAAACCCCACCTCTACTAAAAGTACAAAAATTAGCTGGGCATGTCACTGCATGCCTGCAATCTCAGCTACTTGGGAGGCTGAGGCAGGAGAATCACTTGAACCCAGAAGGCAGAGGTTGCAGTGAGCTGAGATTGCACCACTGCACTCCAGCCTGGGTGACAGAGTGAGACTCCATCTTAAAAAACAATATATATATATTTTGTTGTTGTTTTTTTTTATTATTATTTTTTACATTGATGAGACTCAAAGTTCTGCTGAATATATTTTGTTTTTTAAGGCCATATATATATATATATATTTGTTTGTTTGTGTTTGTTTTTTAAGATGGAGTCTCACTCCATCCTATATATATGATGCTAGAAGACAGTAAGAGATGCCTTCAGTGTTCTAAAGGAGAATTATTTATAATCCAGAGCTCTATAACTAGCCACATCATTAATTGTGAGGGGCCAGCTGAGGTGGCTTATGCCTGTAATTCCAGCACTTTGGAAGGCCAAGGCAGAAGAATTGCCTGAGCTCAGGAGTTCAAGACTAGCCTGAGCAACAGAGTGAGACCTGTCTCTAATAAATTAAAAAAAAAAAAAAAAATGGCCTGGTGCGGCGGCTTACACTTATAATCCCAGTACTTTGGGAGACTGAGGAGGGTGGATCACGAGGTCAGGAGTTCGAGACCAGCCTTGCCAATATGGTGAAACCCTGTCTCTACTAAAAATACAATATTAGCTGGGTATGGTGGGATGAGCCTGTAGTCCCAGCTGCTTGGGAGGCTGAGGGAGGAGAATTGCTTGAACCTGGGAGGCAGAGGTTGCAGTGAGCTGAGATCACACCACTGCACTCCAGCCTGGGCGACAGAGCAAGACTCTGTCTCAATAATAATAATAATAATTTTTTAAGTATAAAGCCCGAATAAATTGTTTTGGATAAGTGTGGTCCCAGAAAATTTACTAGCCATGTACTTAGGAACTTTCTTGAGGGTGTAGCACTGCTCCATGGTACCAGCAGGGTGGTACAAGGCCAGGGGAAGAAGCAGGGAGATACACAGTCATACAGTCAGGTTCCTGTCAACCATGGACAGCACATGTGATGGTGGTTCCATAAGATGATGACACTGGGCCAGGCGCAGTGGCTCACGCCTGTAATCCCAGCACTTTGGGAGGCTGAGGAGGGTACATCACCTGAGGTCAGGATTTCGAGACTAGCCTGGCCAACGTGGTGAAACTCCGTTTCTACTACAGATACAAAAATTAGCTGGGCATGGTGACATGCCCCTGTAATTTCAGCTACCTGGGGGGCTGAGGCAGAGAGAATCGCTTGAACCCAGGACATGGAAGTTGCAGTGAGCCAAGACCACGCCACTGCACTCCAGCCTGGAAAAAAATATATATAACACTGTATTTTTACTGGATCCTTTCTATGTTTAGATATATTTAGATACACAAGTTCCTACCGTTGTGTTACAACTGCCTACGGTAGTCCATATGGTACCATGCTGTACAGGTTTGTGGCCAAAAAGAAATAGGCTACACCATACAGCTTAGCTGTTATAGTAGGTTTGTGTAAGTATGCTCTGAGATGGTCACACAATGATGCATTTCTCAGAACATACTCCCATCCCTAACTGACAATTACACATATACACATGTATCCCCTATTGAAGGTAGAGTCTAATGTATTCTCTGATGCTGAGACAAAGAGCAGTGTTCTAATCATCGGATCACTCCTGTTGCTCCGAGGCGTATCTTTATCCCTCAGTCAGCATGGGAGAGTCTTTATAATTCTATTTTAGAATTTTTAGACTTCATGCTGACATGCTTTTTAGTCTGCACTTGAAATTCCAGTGGACCCTTGACATTGGAAAAGGTCTCGGTCTGGGGACCTGTGAAAATCTCTAAATGGAGAATTCTCTCACTCACGATTCATCGCTATAGGCTATTTCTGCCTTAGTTATAAACAACTCAGGCCAGGCGTGGTGGCTCAAGCCTGTAATCCCAGCGCTTTGGGAGGCCGAGGCGGGTGGATCACGAGGTCAGGAGATCAAGACCATCCTGGCTAACACAGTGAAACCCCGTCTCTACTAAAAATACAAAAAATTAGCAGGCGTGGTGGTGCGTACCTATAGTCCCAGCTAGTTAGGAGGCTGAGGCAGGAGAATCACTTGAACCCGGGAGGCGGAGGTTGCAGTGAGCAGAGATAGAGCCACTGCACTCCAGCCTGAGTGACAGAGCGAGACTCCGTCTGAAAAACAAAAAAAAACAACGCAGCTCTTGGGATGGGAATGCAAAGCTTCCTCAAATTTCAAGTGGCCAGAGCCAAGGGTCTTCAGGGTAGTTAACAAATACTAGAAGCCACCCATGTTATGTCCTTTAAAGGATACCGTGTAACATTCTCCATATTTACTTTTTCTCTTGATTTATTTGAAAAACTATGTTACTATTCAAACATATTTGCTGTTTCTCCCTGGAGATGTACTATATTTCTCTGCTACTTGGTCAGTGCTTGGCCACCGCTTGCTTTGGCCAATTAAATGTGAGCAGAAGTGCCATATGCCACTCACTTCTAGGCAAAAGCTTTAAAAGGCAATGCATGCTTCACACTGCTGCATCTTATTGACAACAGGCAAACTTTCTTCCACCAATAAAACATGAACAAAGTTGTGCCTAGCACTTGCGGCAGAAGCCTTACAAACCAGTTCCCGCTTTGCCACTCTCACTTCCTCTGCCCTGATGAAGTTTAATGTTCCAGACAGATGCCGCCATCAGCCTTGGCTGAAGAGTGAACAGGACATGTGGTGGAGGGACCACTACGTTCACGTGGCCAGGGAGAAACAGCCTGTATTGTTGTAAGCTGCTGAGATTTTCAGGCTTGTTACTGTAGCGTAACCTAGATTGTCCTTATTGATACAGTTTCACTTTAGGGTGACTTCTAGTTGGTAGTATCCGGAGGCAGCTCAACGTTATCAGTAACTCGTAACTTATCTCCAAATCTCAGAGAGGAATGGTTTGCAAAACTAGTCACAACCACAGTATGTGAATTTTTCTTTTTTTTTTTTGAGACGTTATCTCGTTCTGTCACCCAGGCTGGAAGGCAGTGATGCAATCTCAGCTCACTGCAACCTCTGCCTCCCGAATTCTCCTGCCTCAGCCTCCCAAGTAGCTGGGATTACAGGCACACACCACTGAGCCCAGCTAATTTTTGTATTTTTAGTAGAGATACGGTTTCACCATTGTTGCCCATGTTGGTCTTGAACTCCTGACCTCAGGTGATCCACCTGCCTCGGCCTCCCAAAGTGCTGGGATAACAGGCGTGAGGCAATTTTTTTTTTTTTTTTTTTTTTTTTAGACAGAGTTTTGCTCTTCTGGCCCAGCCTGGAGTGCAATGGCGTGGTCTCGGCTCAATGAAACCTCCGCCTCCCAGGTTCAAGCAATTCTCGTCTCAGCCCCCCAAGTAGCTGGGATTACAGATGCCCACCACCACACCCAGCTAATCTTTGTATTTTTAGTAGAGATGGGGTTTCACCAGGTTGCCGAGGCTGTTCTCAAACTCCTGACCTCAGGTGGTCTGCCCAGGTTGGCCTCAGAAAGTGCTGGAATTACAGGCGCGAGCCCCTGAGCCTAGCCAGATTTTTCTTTTTTAACCTGTTAAGAATATTTCTCTATCCTCTTTGGACAAGATCATTGTCATTCATTCATTTCACAAATGCTGAGAACCAACCACATGCCAGGAATTGGTGCTAGGTGGCAGGGAGAGCAATTAACAAGACAAAGAGACCTTGTATCAGTAGAGGCTTTATTCTGGTGGAAAAGGCAGACAACAAACATATAACTGCATGATGATTTCAAAGAAACTATGGTAAGTGCTGTAACAAGGTGATAAAGTCCAGGGTGTTAGCAGAACATTTAACAGTGGACATGACAGGCTTGGGGCCATCTTCGTCTTCTGTGGCCCCAAATATAAGTGACCTGTTCAAAGTTACCCAACCAATAAAAGAGGGGGAAACAGAACTCTATCTCCGTATTCAGGGATTATCTGGTCTTTGGACCAAACGTTGGAATATACCTTATATTTAGGCCAGTAGCCTTGTTTTCACTATTTATACTCATAGTAAAAGCCAGCTGGAATATGCACGAATCAACATCCTAACCTCAGAAATACATTTTAAAAATTCAAAACAGAAGTTATCATTGATATTCAGTTCACTTGAACGACTGTGTTCATGCCACTGCCATTCCTTGATTTTTACAACCGAAGTTAAAACACTCAACACACCCAGAATGGGCAATACATGGACGTGCTGGCATGGTCTTCTTCATGCTGGCACTTCAACAACACAGCAAGTTACGTACTTTTCAACAGGGTTTGAAACATTTTTCCTGAAAGTAATCTTCAATCTTGCCAAATTCTTTTATTTTGCCATAATCTATGAATTATTCTACTTGGCATTATTGAATGCAAAATAAGTTTACTAAGCACCTACTATGTGCCAAACCCTAGCGATACAGGGAAAAATAAGTCTCTGCTCTAAAGTAACTCACTGTCTAGGAGAGAAGTCATTAACAAATAAAGAACTATGCTCTGATTATTGGCCAAGCATTCCTCACACTTCTTTAGAAAGCCCAAAGCTCTCTTGCCATAATGACACAGTAGGAGGAGAGAGTGGGGTCATCCAGAAAAGTCATATGGGACTTTTTCCCCAAATAGGGTCTTGCTCTGTTGCCCAGTCTGGACTGCAGTTGTGGGACCATGGCTCACTGCAGCCTTGACCTCCAGGGCTCAGGTAATCCTTTCCTTCCAGCCTCCCAAGTAGCTGGGACTATACGTGTATGCCACCATGCCTGGGTAACTTTTGTATTTTTTGTAGAGACGGGGGTCTCACTATGTAGACAGGCTGGTCTTGAACTTCTGGGCTCAAGAGTTCTGCCTGCCTTGGCCTCCCAAACTGCTAGGATCACAGGCATGAGCTACTGGACCTGGCCCATATTGGATTTTATTTCTTTATTTCCTTTTCTTGCTGCTCATCTTCCTTCATAACTTCAAGATGAGCATAAAATGTTTGCCAACATCGTTCTTCATTAAGTCCAACTCCTCTGCATAATAGGGCTGGGGAAATATTAAACACGAGGGCAATCGTGCTAATACAAACATGGGCGCCCCCTAAATCTCGTTACTTGTTTGCTCACCTATAAGAGTCACCTCAAAGGCTCAACTGAATTCTAGCACTAAGATTCCTTCCTTGCCGTAGAAGATCTATTTTTACCTAGTCACGTCCATTAAAGTTACGTAGGCGTTCCAAGGAGCCTCCTGCAAGTTTTGACTGAGCAGGAACGGGAGCAATAATGGTCCTGTGGGATTTCCTGCACCCGCTACAGTCCCAGAGTTTGTGAAGTAGTGGGTATGAGGACACCACGCTGGCCTTTCAGTGGGCGCGTCCCTCCTCGGCGGCGTCACCCGGCAACCCCAGGCGGAAGTGGCGGCGGCCCATCCTCGTGCAAACTGCAGTGTAAGAACTGGGGCCCGGGACTCTCCGCAAACATGGGGCACTGACATTCTGTGATGCTGTCCCTTGCCCTCCATGCCCTTTCAAAGCGCTCAGCCCCCAAGTTCCCAACCAGTAGCCATTTCAGAGAGGGGCTGCTCAGGACCAGGCTTTTGATGAACCATGACTGCTCGGAGTGCCGTCTTGGGAGAGCCACGTCAGTCCCTCTGAGATTCCAAACGGCCGACAGCGGACACCTCTGAGCCACATCCGAGCCTCAGGGACCTGTCACGACGCCATCGACAGTCCTGGACGAAATCCTGCCCGGGAAGGGCGGGGACGCCACCGGACCCTCGAGACCGACGGCTGCCCAGAGCTCCGAGCCCACCCCGGCGCTGCGGTCCCGCCCCCACTTCCGGTCGGTCAAAAGTCACGTGCTCTGATCCCGCCCCCGCAGACGCGGCTCCTCTCGGAGTGAGCGTCCCCGCTTCCCTTCCGCCGGAAGTACGGCGACTTTCCCTTTCCGGCTACGGGTCCCCAAGCGGAGCGGGAGGCCGGACCGGGGAGCCCAGCGGCGGCGTCGGCGGCGGGGGCGACGGCGGCGGGGGCGGTAATGGCGGAGCTGGTGCAGGGGCAGAGCGCTCCTGTGGGGATGAAGGCCGAGGGCTTTGTGGATGCCCTGCACCGGGTCCGGCAGGTACGGGCGCAGCCGGCTGGCAGGAGCACGAGATCCCGAGGCGGGGCCGGGCGGGCGGGGAAGAGGGGTTCGGGCCTGGGGGCGGGAGGCAGCCTGAACTGACGTCTCAGCCGGGCCGGGCCGTTCCTTAGGGTTCCTACAGCCGAGAGGAGCAGGGGGGATGAAGCGCCACTGCGAGGCCCGGGCCGACCTGTCTGGCGGGTCTCCCAGGTGCCTGAAATGGCTCGGAAAGGATTTGTTAAGCGTTTGGCCCCATCGTGCCCCAGCGGCCGGCCTGGCCCTGCAGGGTAGCCAGCGCGGGGTTTTGAACCTCGCGAGTGGAGGGGTCCGGGGAGGATCTGGGTGTAGACATAAGGCAGCTCTCTCACGCCCTAAGTAGCTTGTTAAAATTTGGGGAACATCGTCTCTAGACTTACTGTTGAGTAGAAGGAACTGGAGGGCATCTTATATGTGAGGGTGCTCTTTGGAGAGGGGAGGGAGGGAGGAGTTGTGTGTGTGGGTGGTCCCCAAGAGGTAGAAATTTCTCATGGCAGTAGTTTACCTCTATTGGGGAGAATCATGTGGCCTCATTCCGACATTGAAACTTTACTGTCTGACAATGTCGTGCATTTTTTCAGAGTTAAATTAACTGGGTTTTAAAAGGTTCCAAGCTTCCCTATAGAGTGGATATGGGACCTGCCAAAAATACTCGTTGGCTTCTGGCATGGCGCTTAGAACAGAACGTGTCCTTAAATTGTATCTAAAACGTACTTACAAGTTAGTCCTAACGCTTAAACTTACTCTGTTGAGTGTCTCATGTCCTCCTCTCTTCTTATGTAATTGTAAGCGCACTGATACTTTAAAAGTTGGGCTATAACTAATTACTGCTTGATTCCTAACAGAAAGCCACAGGACCCATTGTATTAGAAGAAGGTCTTCACTCGGGCGCTTGAAGATATGGTCTTTACATCTCTTTCCAGTATTCCAGGGGAGGGATCCCTACCTGTTTCCCTGATACTGACTTTTCATGTTATGTATTGATGCTCCTATAGACATTATATTGGATCCCAGAACTTTCCAAACCTGTGGTTCCACCTAAAATCTTATCTGATGAATTGTTACTTTACTGCCTAGGTACCAACCAGTACAGTAGTGAGTATCCATCTTACTTAGACTTCAGATCCACCCATGGCTGTAATGGATGAACATGCCACCCAGCTCCCCTTCCACCACTCTGCTTGCTGGCGTGTTACAGTGCTCTCCTCTACAGTACAGGGTCCTGAACGTTGTTTCTCACTGGCTACTAATATGTAATGGCTTTCGCTCTGTGCTGATGTGTGACAGTCACCTTGTTGGCCTTCTGTGTCCAGGAAGAATTATAGTCACTGCCCTAAAGAGCTCAGATCCTCAGTTGGCAGAAGGCCTGTAGTTGAACAGAAAGTGAATTTTGAACCATTGAGAAGACATTCCGCTTCTCTTGAGCCAGTGGTTGAACTCATATTCTTGGACAACCTGCTCCAGAGGGAGACCCTCTGTTAAATGCTGACCTAATGTGGATGGTTGAAGCAGTGGTGTTTACTACTAGCAGTGAAAACTTCATTGGAATTGTTCTCAGCTCTGAAATGCACCATTGACTGGAGCAGTAATAAGCCCAATGGAGACAGGGCTGTAAGTGTGTTCCTTCTGAATGTTAACAGCTGGAGGTCCATACTATCTCCAAGGATTTGATGGCCTTTAAAAACTAAAGAAAAAACAGGTTGGTGGGTAATTTTAGGTTTATTGTCTGTAGATTTGCATTGGGCAAGAATGGAATGTTAGAAATCTGTAATACTGTATGCTTATGGTAAACTTACTCAAAGGATCTCATATTATTTGGGCATCTGGAAGGTGATGGTTCTATTTCTTTGTTATGTGCACAGCATGTTGCAGAGATGTGATTTTTCCCCCCATTAAACAGAACTAAAAGACAGTATATTTAAATGATTGCCAAGTTTTTTGCTCTTTTATATTTCCTCAGAAACCCCAGAGACAGTCTGTAAGGCCCTCTTAAATTTGTCAAAGAGCAGTAAAATGTCTCATGCTCAGTTTTTCTAGCAGATCATAATAGAGTCTCAGTTGACCCGCCGGGATTTGAACCTGCAGTTTCTATTAAGTCTGGTGTGTGAAGTCCAACACCTTAACAACTAGGCTTCCCCTCCAGCACCTTGAAGTCTCCATGTATATCCTTTGGACCTCTTTGCAGCAAAGTGCATCAGTTGTTAGTTTACTCTGAGCATAGTACTCTTAGATTGAAAAGGAGTCTCTGAAGATGTCAAATAAAATGTAAAATTTTCCCAAGCAACGTGAAGTCTAGTGAGTTAATGTTTGGCACAAGCAGGTAATTTACATCCGTTCTATAGGGTGGTAGCAATATGATCTGGGCAAATCAGAGTGGCTCAAGCCTGTAATCTCAGCACTTTGGGAGACTGAGGTAGGAGGATTGCTTGAGCTCAGGGGTTTGAGACCAACCTGGGCAACATAGTGAGACCTTGTCTCTACTAAAATTTTTTTTAAAATTAGCTGGATGTGGTGGCCCACTCCTGTGGTCTCAGCTATTCGGGAGGCTGAGGCAAGAGGATAGCTTGAGCGTGGAGATCAAGGCTGCAGTGAGCTGTGATCGCTCCACTGCGTTCCAGCCTGGGTGACAGAATGAGACGCTGTCTCGAAAAAAAAGAAAGAAATGTGATCTCATTCAGTTCCATGGATGAAGATCTAAAAACTGCTGGATATTTAAAGAAAGTCACTTCTACTTTTCCCAAGTCATTGGCTGGTTAGCCGAAGTAGTGTTTCGTCAACTAGTTCAGATAAGACAAAGTCCTGAGTAGTTCATCCTGTTCCATAGCCGTCCTCTGCACTTCTGTGCTGTCTGTCTAAGGTTACAAGGGGGCCTCTGGATGAGTGGATCCAAGTCTGGTTTATGTTGTTCCATTTTTCTAAAAGTATTTTAAAATGTTCCTAGAAAGTCTACTGCTAGAAGCTAAGCAAGGTCAAGCCTGGCTGGTAGTTGGATGAGAAAGTCTACCACCTGATAAGTGAGTAGCACCTGTCATCACGTCAAGCAATCCCTTGTTAGGATAGTGTGATGCCACAGTGCGTTATAGATTCACAGCAGCCTTCCGCAGGCTGGACCAGCTAGCTGTCTGTCAGTCATCAGCTAAATAGAAATTGTTCTCCTGAAAAACTACTAATGCTTTTTAGGACTTTAAAAAGCCTTAGATCTAGATAGATCCATTCAATGCCTTTGGATTGTATACTGCAGAATATGATGTTCATACAGAATGCAATCTAAATGATGCTTCAGGGAGTTCAGCATCATGGTGGCACTACATTCAAATCAGTGTGACCAAGCCGTTGTAGAATCAGTAGAAAGTAACCTTCTGACAGATTTTTAGGCCTGAACCTCTAATTCCCTGGCACCTTTTTTGGGGAAAATATTGATTGACGCGGAGCCTCGGAAGTTCCACGGTCCTCATGAAAATCCCTGCCAGTGCTGCTATTTCACACTTTGAGCCTGAGCAGTAGGTAATTTGGAATGTGTACTGGACACCCTGGGCTGATTTAGAACTTTAGTGTTTTAAGATTCTGGCTTTTTAGGACGAGCACTAAGTTTCCTTTTAAGAGGACACTGTACATCTACCATTAAAAGAAAAAGCCTCCATTCATTGGCCAGTGGGTTCATCCTGCGAGGCTCATTGAACACATGGTTTTGACTCCCAGTGTAGTCAAGTGTACTGAACACTCAAGAGATCTAAGTGGTACTCCACTGAGACTGTCTTGTACATGTCCAGTGATTGAGTAGCTCAAGACAGCATTTCACAACAGACTCACTCCTGCCTGTACGCCCATTTTAGTTTTCATAAACACTTGAAGGAAACTAATGTCTGCAGGAAATCCATGGCTGCTCCTGTAGCTTTACATTGTGGGGACCCAGTAGGGTACCTAGCAGAGTGAGTCTTCCTTAAAGGGTTTTGGTGACGTCACTGAGTGCTTATGCGTCACCCCATGTTAACGGAAGTGCTGAACTTCACATTGGGTGTTGGAAAGTAGGTAGTAAATAAACCATACATTCCACTGTGTGTCTCTAAGGCTTTTCTCATTTCAGGTGAGAAAATTTGTAATGTGATAATTTATCAAATAATTATTTATTTTGGGGTGGGGATCTCACTACGTTGCCTAAGCCGGTCTCACTCCTGGCCTCAAGCAATCCTCCCACCTCAGCCTTTCAGAGTGCTGGGATTATGGGTGTGAGCCACCATGCCCTCATGCCCGGCTATCTTTATTTTAAAATCTGATAGCCTATGTGTATTGTCAAACTTTGGTTTCTTCTGAAGTACCAGTTATTTCATAGATAGAAATCTACCTAGACCACAGTTCTCAAACTTGTGGCCCGTGGGCTGTAGAAGACTTACAGTGGGCCTGCCGGCATGCTTTGTTTAACCCACAGCACCAGCTCTTAGGAACCAGAGTGATTTTTTTGGCCAGGCGCGGTGGCTCACGCCTGTAATCCAAGCACTTTGGAGGCCAAGGTGGGCGGATCACCTGAGGTCGGGAGTTCAGGACCAGCCTGACCAACATGGTGAAACCCTGTCTTAAAAAAAAAAAAAAAGAAACTAGAGTGATTTTTGGCTGAGTGTAGTGGCTCATGCCTGTAATCCCAACACTTTGGGAGGCCAAGATCACTTGAGGTCAGGAGTTTGAGACCAGCTTGGCCAACATGGTGAAACCCCATTTCTACTAAAAATATAAAAAATTAGCTGGGTGTGGTGCCACATGTGTGTAATCCCCGCTACTCGGGAAGCTGAGGCAGGAGAATTGCATGAACCCAGGAGGTGGAGGTTGCAGTGAGCCGGGATGGTGCCACTGTACTCCAGCCTGGGCCACAGAGCAAACAAAAAAAAAAAAAAAAAAAAAAAGAGGTTTTGGTCAGGCACAGTGGCTCATGCCTATAATCCCAGCACTTTGGGAGGCAGAGGCAGGCAGATCACTAGACGTCAGGAGTTTGAGACCAGCCTGGCCAACATGGTGAAACGCCGTCTCCACTAAAAATACAAAAATGAGCCAGATGTGGTGGCGGGCGCCTGTAATCCCAGCTGCCTGGTAAGCTGAGGCATAAGAATTGCTTGCACCTGGGAGGTGGAGGTTGCAGTGAGACGAGATCACACCATTGCACTCCAGCCTGGGTGACACAGACTGTGTCTCAAAAAAAAGAAAAAGAAATTTCTAGTTTCCCTGGAAAAGATCTGGCCACCTTGCTGCCACAGCCTGCACAGTGATACTCGGCAGGAGCCGAGTAGCTGCTGTGCTTTTCACATGAGGTATTCACACTCTCCGGGTTTCCTTCATTCCTGCCATCTTGCTATTGTTTTATACCGTTCTTTGAGATGGCTAATTGACAGTTTTTTACTTATCTTTTTCCAAATTGTGAGCCCACTGTCTCTGATTTTTATTTGAAATTTTCTAATGGAAAGACCTCTGGATGGAGAATTAGGAGGTCTGAGTTTCCGGTAAGTGGATGCATGACCTTGGACTGGGTTGGCCTTTCCTAGCGTTTGATCTGTAGGCTGTTTCTAGATCTTCCATGGAAAAGAGATTGTGGGCAGCTGAATTGGGGGAATGCAGGATTAAATAAAGGTGAATTGGTTTCTTTACTGTAGGACTTCTCAGAACCTTTACCATGCCTACGTGCATTCACGTCTACAGGGGTGTAGGGTGTGTATTGTAAATGTCCTGAAGTCACATCACTTCATGCCCTCTTCACGGAACCAAATCACATTCTGTGCGTGAAACCCAGGAAATACGGAGCTAGGTAATTTCAGCAGTCCTTCAAACCCTTCAACGCTCAGAGCTTCCATCAAGCTGGATCTGGAAAAAGCTCAGCATGTTATTTTGGTCCTTCTGCTTTCCCGTGTTATATCTGCTGTCTGTTCATACTCCCTTCTTTCTGTGTAGTCTTTATTCTGATATTTTATCTTAGAATTATGCCAACTGAAAATGTTCTGCATTTGGAGTTTTATTACAAAGATTTTGTTTGTTGGTTTTGGGTTTCTTTGAGACAAGGTCTTGCTCTGTTGCCCAGGCTGGAGTGCCATGGCACAATCACAATTCAGTGCAGCCTCGACCTCCTGGGCTCAAGCAGTCCTCCCACCTCAGCCTCCCAAGTAGCTGGCATCTGCCACCACACCCGACCTACACTTTCATTCTAATACCAGGTGGTTACAAATCACTTGCAAGACTGAGTAGTGTGATTGGAAGTAGTGATTTGATTCAGATTACTTAGCGTTAATAGAAGATCCACTGAGTCCAAGGCCTCTTGCTGGATGCTGGGCCAGTACAAAGGAAAATAAGACAAATTTGTCTCAGCTCACTGCAACCTCTGCCTCCCAGGCTCAAGCAATCCTCCCATCTCAGCTTCTCCAGTAGCTGCCACCATCCCCCGCAGCTAATAAGGGCTATGAATTCTCATTTTATATTTGAAAATAATGAGCCAGAGGGAGATAAAGCAGTTTTCTCAGAGGTACACATAGTGAATATATGCAGTAGTTCTTGGACCCATGCCCTCTGCATTTTAAGAAGGACTTGGTTCCTTAGCAGAGGTAGTTGGGTAGTTTTTCATCTCAATGAGATGGCTACAGCTTTGAGACTGAGCCTCGCTCTGTCGCCAGGCTGGAGTGCAGTGGCGTGATCTTGGCTCACTGCAACCTCCGCCTCCCAGGTTCAAGTGATTCTCCTGCTTCAGCCTCCGGATTAGCTGGGACTACAGGCGCATGCCACCATGCCCAGCTAATTTTTGTATTTTTAGTAGAAACGGGGTTTCACCATGTTGGCGAGGCTGGTCTTGGTGAGCCACTGCGCCTGGCCTAGCAGTCTTTAAACAGCATTGGAGGGGTGCTGGTGGACTTAGTTGGAAGGGAGGGGGAAAGCTAATGGGTGTGTCACATTTAGGGCCTCTGGTGGGAGTGACCCACCTGAAACATTTCAGCATAGAGCCTCCCCTGATCATCTTAGCATTCTGCCTGCTGATGGGCCTCTTGGTATCTACTTTAAATTGAGCAGTTGTTTGATGAGCACCTTCTGTGTGCCAAGCATTTTGCTATGCATTAGGAAAGTTGTTCTTTAACTTTTTCAGAACATGGACCTTTCTGAGACTCAGAACTTTGACCCTCACCCCGGAAATATTTATTTATTTTAATTTTAATTTTATTTTATTTTGAGACAGAGTCTCGCTGTGTTGGCAGGCTGGAGTGCAGTGGCGCAATTTCAGCTCACTGCAACCTCTGCCTCCTGGGTTCAAGCAATTCTGCCTCAGCCTCCTGAGTAGCTGGGACTACAGGCGCATGCCACCATGCCCAGCTAATTTTTGCATTTTTAGTAGAGACGGGATTTTACCATGTTGGCCAGGCTGGTCTTGAACTCCTGACCTCGTGATCCACCCGTCTCAGCCTCCTGAAGTGTTGGGATTACAGGCGTGAGCCACTGCCTCCGGCAGAAATATTTAAATAGGTTAGGGTGTAATTTTGGGAAGTTATGAATTCTCTAAAACTAAACCCTAGGGCTCCCAATTAAGGACTCTGTCCTAAGGGTACCAAGATGATGGAGACAGATTGAATCCTCAGCTCTCGATAGTGGGGAGACAGTATAACCAATGGGTCACTCAGTGAGAGTATGCTATTTAGATACGGTTTATAAGGTGACTCACAAACACCAGTAGGGGAGTATTTAATTCTGCCTAAGCATAGGATGGATGAGGTTGTCAGGAGAACCTCCCACGAAGTGCTGCATCGTACTCAGTTGTCAAGAGAATTCCTTATTTCAGTTATTGCCAGTAAGTAGGGCAGGATCAGCCGGGGCTCCATCTCTGATATAACAATCGTTCTCATTCATTGAGCCCATGTTGTTCTGGGTGCCAGGCAGGATTCTTATATATGTTCCTTCATTTGATGGTCACAAAATTCCTGGGGATGGTATTGTGATGTGATTCTTTTTTTTTTTTTTTTTTGAGACGGAGTTTCGCTCTTGTTACCCAGGCTGGAGTGCAATGGCGCGATCTCGGCTCACCGCAACCTCCGCCTCCTGGGTTCAGGCAATTCTCCTGCCTCAGCTTCCTGAGTAGCTGGGATTACAGGCACGCGCCACCATGCCCAGCTAATTTTTTGTAGTTTTAGTAGAGACGGGGTTTCACCATGTTGACCAGGATGGTCTCGATCTCTTGACCTTGTGATCCACCCGCCTCGGCCTCCCAAAGTGCTGGGATTACAGGCGTGAGCCACCGCGCCCGGCAATGTGATGTGATTCTTAAGACACAAACTTGAGGTTCAGACAGTATGAGTGCAGGTTCTGGTTCTGCCACTTACTAGTTTGGCTTTGGGCAAGTTATTTAACTACTTTCAGTCTTAGTTTTCTCATCTGTAACATAGAAATTGTTGATGGTAATATTTTTTTTTTCTTTAACCACTTTGGAGAGGAGATGGTACTAATAATTTTAAAAGCAATAGTTAATGTTAGAAATTAGGAGTTTACCCTGGGTGGTAGGTGGGTAGTGACTGAAGAGGGGATGAGGCAGCTTCTGGGGTGCTGGTGATGTTTCTTGATCTAGGTGCCAGTTACATAGGTGTTTTAGCATCTGCAAGTTCAGTGAGCTATACACTGAACTTGCAGATGCTAAAAAGATCCATGTCTTTTTCTGTATCATTATTGTTCTTCAATAAGAGGTTAAAATTGGAAGGATTTCTGGTTCCTTACCATGTACTGCCTTGTTTCTAGTGGTTTACATTTGTTATCTTGTTATCCCTGTGGATACAATTCCAGGCAAACTAGTTCCAAATCCCACATAAGAAGAATAGTAGCTACTTTGGAAGGTCACTGTGAGATTAAACAACGGCCCTTGTCAGGCACTTAGTAGGTAGTATGTTTGCTGCACTGTCTTCTTTGTAACATAAAAGGTAGTGGGATGCAGGACTCGGACTTGCCCCGAGGGACCATAACTCCAAGCCTGTCTCTGAATTTGTTCTTAGCCGCCTGGCCTACTTCCCTGGCTGCAGACTGTTTCTTCCTGCTGTGGGTAGTAGAGACTTGCAGTCCAGCCTCCGTTTCTCCCAGGCAGGGCCTCTATGGGTGGCTGTGCCACACAGGTTCTGGGAAAGGAAGTTGGGTTGCTCCTCCTCCGTGCCGGTGCGAGCCTTCCCGTTTGCTTATTGTATCCATGCGAGTCCACAGGATCTGTGTTGAGCAGCACGGACACATGTGGATGGCATCCAGGTGGCTTTGCCTGTTTCTGGTTAGCATAGAGTTGTCGTAAGTGTGAAGTTGTGGGGATATTTGCACTTATTGACTTTGATGATGAAATTTGTCAGAGAATTTTAGTCTTGAAAATGTGCACAAGGAATAATTAATATCCATAATTTCTAACTTTAGTGATTTGTATATCACCTTTATGGTTTTTGCCATATCATTGGACCTTCAATACATGATTTACTTAATATTCTTAAATTTAGATTATTTGTTTATTTTGAGACGGAGTTTTGCTGTGTCACCCAGACTGGAATGCAGTGGCTTGATTTGGCTCACTGCAACCTCCACCTCCTGAGTTCAAGCGATTCTCCTGCCTCGGCCTCCCGAGTAGCTGGGATTGCAGGCATGCACCACTATGTCCAGCTAATTTTTGTATTTTTAGTAGGGACAGTGTTTTACCATGTTGGCCAGGCTGGTCTTGAACTCCTGACTTCAAGGGATCCACCATCTTTGGCATCCCAAAGTGCTGAGATTACAGGCGTGAGCCTCTGCACCCAGCCAGATTTATTTTAAATATATATGCGTATATATTTTTTTAAGAGACAAGGTCTCACTCCTGTACAGGCTATAGTGTAGTGGCTCAGCCATAGCTCATTGTAACTTTAAACTCCTGGGCTCAAGGGATCCTCCTGCCACAGCCTCCTGAGAAGCTAGGACTATAGGCTTGCACCACCATACCATGCTCAGCTAGGTTTTTTTTTTTTTTTTTTTTGGTCTGTGACACACCCCCAGGGGATCCTGAGAACATGTGCTCCTAAAATATTGTTTAAAGGGAAACTAAGTCATTATCATAAGTGGAAAACTTTGTCATGCGTAGAAGGTAATTGGAAGAACAATGTAAGTTTAAAAACATTCATCCATGTGCCTCCCAGGATCCCCTTGTGCACCTCTCTTGGTAAAACACTGGTTTAGTTTGCTCCTGCATTTTCCAGGTGAAGACACCAAGGAGCAAGGCTCTTGAAGGTCTTGCCCAAGGTCACACACGAGAACTGGCCAGGAAACCAGGACTGTTGACTGATTCCTGGCCCAGTGCTCTCCTCCCCAGAGTTCCCACTAACTACTGGTAGTGGAGGCTAAGTGTCTGTGACATTGATTTATTTTTCATTTATCACTGTGCTTAAAATAGCACGGGTAGTGAGATAACCCATTTGCCTCCCCCTGAAAAGGGGGAAAATAACTTGTGTGGTAGAAAATTGGTAGCAGAGTCCCCTCAAGGTCATACTTGCCGATAAGGAGTAGAGTGGCCTTGGTTTTGTGAACTGTCATGGCTTTCATCTGCTGGCCTACGCCATTATGAACTGAGGACTGTACCTCACTTCCGTTAAGTAGCTACTGTTTAAAATGATCGATTACGTGGAGAATTGCCTGAGCTTTGTGCACTGGAAGTCATTAGGCTTTATTTAAGTCCTTGGGAACTGAGATATGTTTAAGAAAATATTAGGTGGAGGGAAGGGAGTGGCCAAGTGGTCAGAAAATTTTAGTCTTGAAAATGTGCACTGGGAATAATTAATTGAAAATAGAAAATTAATGTTTTCTAACTTTAATGATTTGTGTACCTCCTTTATGGTTTTTACCATATCATCGAACCTTCAGTATACTATTTACTTGGACTCCAGAGTCAGGGAGACCTGGGTTTGAATACTGTTTCTGCCACTTTTTTATTTTTGTAAACTGAAAGCAAGGTTATTAAGAAAGGAATAAAATAGAGCAGCCTGTTTCTGCTGCTTATAAGATGGGTGACTTTGGGCAGGTCACTCCACGTCTGAGCCCGTTTTTCTTATCTTAAAATGAAAATAATACCAACCTCCTAGAGGATTGTGTTGAGGAATAAATGAGCTAGTGTATTTAAAGTGGTTTTAGCTGAGTAGCTCTCACTACGTCTTAATTCTGTTTTATTAGGCATTTAAAATCATTTTTTAGAATGAGGTTGTACGTTGATGAATGAAGTATATTGTTTCTTTACAGTATAGTGTATGTAACATAGTCTGTATCATAGTATAAATGTAAATTACATATTGTACTGTTGAACTCATACGTAACATTTGATTAGCCAGGGTCCAAATGCCGTTTCCTCACTTCAGAGCTGTATCTCAGCTGTAATTCTGCACTGCTTCTCTCATAGTAGAAATTTCCCAAATTGTAGATAAAGAAGTAAGCGTGAATTAAGAAGAAATCTGAGGTGGGGCGCGGTGGCTCACGCCTGTAATTCCAGCACTTTGGGAGGCCAAGGCGGGCAGATCACAAGGTCAAGAGATCAAGACCAGCCTGGCCAACATAGTGAAACCCTGTCTCTACTAAAAATACAAAAAAAAAAAAAAAATTAGCTGGGTATGGTGGTACGCACCTGTAGTCCCAGCTACTTAGGAGGCTGAGGCAGGAGAATCACTTGAACCCAGGATGTGGAAGTTGCAGTGAGCCAAGATTGCACCACTGCACTCCAGCCTGGCGACACAGCAACACTCCATCTCAAAAAAAAAAAAAAAAA
>NW_016107569.1:1286122-1302662 GCF_001604975.1 Cebus imitator | reverse complement strand
CATCTCTACTAAAAATTCAAAAATTAGCCGGGCGTGGTGGCTCAGGCCTGTAATTCCAGCTACTCAAGAGGCTGAGGCAAGAGAATCGTTTGAACCCAAGAGGCGGAGGTTGCAGTGAGCCAAGATCGCCCCCACTGCACTCCAGCCTGGGCGACAGAGCAAGATTCCATCTCAAAAATAAAGAAGGAGGGGAAGAGATGTGGAAGCCCAGAGGCATCATTGAAAGGGAGCAGGGATAATGCCATGTAGAGCTTGTGTTTGAGGTCCTGTCTTTTTGTTTCATTTTGTTTTTGAGTTGGAATCTTGCTCTGAGATGAGTGTGGCTATGTTCTAACAGAACTCTAATTACAAAGGCAAGTGCTTCACCAGCCGTAGTTTGCTGAGCCCTGGCCTAGACTACAGTGGTCTCTCCTAATGCTGAGTCTGGCTTAGACTATCTTTTCCTTCCTTCCTTCTTCCTATCTTGTCTCCTAGCAGTCAAGGGGATCTTTTTGTTGTTTTCTGTTGTTGTTGTTTTAAAGAGATGGGGTCTTGCTCTGTCTTCCAGCTGGAGTGCAGTGGTGCCATCATAGCTCACTGTAACCTCAAACTCCCTGGCTCAAGCAGTCCTCCTGCCTCAGCCTCCCAAGTAGCTGGGACTACAGGATGCACCACCATCAAAGTTAATTTTTAATTTTTTCGTAGAGCTGGGGGGTCTCACTGTGTTGCCCAAGCTGGTCTAGAACCCCTGGCCTCAAGCAGTCATCCTGCTTTGGCCTCCCAAAGTGCTGAAATGACCTGTGCTAGCCACCAGGCCTCGCTGGGGATCTTTTAGAAGCACAAATCAGCATGTTACTCTCCTGCTTAAGACTTGTAGTAGCTGCCCATCAGCCTTCCTGTGAAGTTCAAGCACCTTACCATGACCTGAAAGGGTCCAGCGTGAACTGCCCACCTCTTGGAACACATCTAGTTCCTTCCACGCTGACAAGATTGACTTCTTTTCCAGGCTCGTTCCTACCAAGCTTGATCCTGCCCCAGGGCCTTTGTGGGTCTTTTTGTTTTTGTTTTTGTTTTTTGGTTTTTTTGAGATGGAGTTTCATTCTTGTTGCCCAGGCTGGAGTGCAATGTCATGATCTTGGCTCACTACAACTACCGCCTCCTGGGTTCAAGCACTTCCCCTGCCTCAGCTTCCCAAATAGCTGGGACTATAGGCATGTGCCACCATGCCCAGCTAATTTTGTGTTTTCAGTAGAGATGGGGTTTTACCATGTTGTTCAGGCTGGTCTTGAACTCCTGACCTCGGTTGATCTACCTGCCTCGGCCTCCCAAAGTGCTGGGATTATAGGCGTGAGCCACCGCACCCGGCCCCACAGGCCCTTTGTACAAGTTCCTCTGCTAGAACATACTTTCTCAGATTTTTATGTGGCCAGCTCCTCATTGTCACGTAGGACTCAGATGTTACTCCTCATAGTGGCCTTCCCAATCACCCTATTTAAAGCAGCTTTCCTAAGCATGCTCTGTGTGATGTTAGCTTCTCTTACTGTGGTAATGGTTATCACCTGCCGAAATGATCAGTTTATTGATTACCTGGTTTACCTTTAACTTCCCCCTCAGCTGCTGACTCTTAAGTACCAGGCCTGGTCGTTCTTCACCACAAAAGCTCCAGTGCCTTAAAAAGTCCATCACACAGTAGGTACTTAACATTTATTGGGTGAATTGCCTTGTTTTACAATCCTAGTATATTTGTGGTGTGTTCAAGTATTCCTCTGCCTTCAGGGATCTTATTACCTTTTCAAAAACTATGAAATGTACAGTATTACCCTGGGGCTTATGCAGAGAGGAAGGAGACTTGCCTCAACATCACAGAACTAGTAAATGTAAGCAGACGGTGATGTCCACTGTTGAAATCCTGCATTTGATTTCCAGTATCATGATTGTTATTGGTTGTTTATTTGTTTCAGGTAATTTCTGTTGGTCCCAGTAGATCTTAGACTTCTGGGAACATTTGGACTAGCTCAGAACTACCACTGAAGACTTTGCTCTGGGGGACAGCTATGCTAGCTGCCCCTTGATAGACCCCTGCTTATTAACTTTAACTGAGGGATTAACATCAAGAGTAGTTGCTGTAAATATTCCTTTGGTTAAATGAAAGAGTTGATTTATTATAAAGATCACATTCAATTTCCTGCTGAGAACAAAGTGGATAAGAACTTCTGTACACCGTTTGTTTCCGGGGGGAGATTTTGACAGCTATGTTCTGTTCTCTCACTGATGATAAATATTAAAAGTTGAAATAGCTCTTAGAGATCACGTCCCTTTCCCTGCTGCAGGAATCCTTCTAAAATTGTTTGGATACTTCCAATAAAGACGAGCATCTATAGATCACACATCAATTTATAGACATTAAAGTTTATAGGATGGGTGTATTCCTAAAGAATTATCAGGCTGGGCACCATAACTCACACCTTTGAGCCATGGGATGAGCCAAGTGCTATTCCCAGCAGTTTGTGAGACAGGTAGGAGGACTGCTTGAGCTCAGGAGTTTGAGACCAGGCTGGGCAACATATTGAGACCTCATCTCTATTAAAAACAAAACAAAAAAAATAGGCCTTTGGGAGGCCAAGGCAGGCAGATCACCTGAGGTCAGGAGTTCGAGATCAGCCTGGCCAACGTGGTGAAACCCTGTCTCTACTAAAAATACAAAAATTAGCTAGGTGTGGTGGTGCACACCTGTAATCTCGGCTGCTTGGGAGGCTGAGCCAGGAAAAGTGCTTGAACCCAGGAGATAGATGTTTCAGTGAGCCAAGATCACGCCATTGCACTCCAGCCTGGGTGACAACAAGAGCAAAACTCCATCCCCCCAAAAATATGAATAAATAAATAAATTTAGCTGGCCATGGTGGCGCATACGTGTAGTCTCAGCTAGTTGGGAGGCTGAGGCTGGAGGATCACTTGAGCTTGGGAAATGGAGGCTACAGTGAACAATGATCACGTCACTGCACTCCAACTGGATAACAGAGCAAGACCCCTTTGTAACATTTGAGCACAGAAGGCCTTTCAAATATTCTTGGGGAATTTGTTGCATAAGGGAACCCTGTGAGAAAACCTAAACCTTTGGAAGAAAGTTCTTCAATTGTTGGCTTGCTGCTTTTTTTTTTTTTCTTAAGATGTGACATGCCTATGTATTAAGTGGTGACTTAAAAATACTAATTTGTGGCCAGGTGTGGTGGCTCACGCTTGTAATCCCAGCACTTTGGGAGGCCAAGGTGGGAGGATCACCTGAGGTTGAGAGTTGGAGACCAGCCTGAGCAATATGGAGAAACCCCATCTCTACTAAAAATACAAAATTAGCTGGGCACAGTGCCGCATGCCTGAATCCCAGCTACTCGGGAGGCTGAGGCAGGAGAATCGCCTGAACCCAGGAGGCAGAGGTTGCAGTGAGCCGAGATTATGCCATTGCACTCCAGCCTGGGCAACAAGAGTGAAATTCTGTCTCAAAAAAATAAATAAACAAATACTAATTTGCTGGTAGAGACACATTTTTGGAAGTATTCTAAAGACACGTTATTATTGAGACCAAAGGAAAACTCACTTAACAGTGAAAAGTGTTTGTGCTCTTATGGCTGTGCCTTACATTAATCTAGGTCAGGGGAGAAATGGGATAACAGTCCTTTAAAGAGGATGCTTGTCTTTCTCCCTCAGCTAGAGCCGTGGTTTGTTACTGAGTATTTAAATCTGATTCTCTCTGTAGATTGCTGCTAAAATTGATTCAATTCCTCACTTGAATAATTCCACACCTCTAGTGGACCCCTCAGTATATGGATATGGAGTACAGAAACGACCGTTGGATGATGGAGGTAAGTGGCCAGAAATATCTTTGCCTTTCAGGTGATAGTGAACCTGCCGGTTAAGTTTGAATTTGTCAGCCATTACCTTAGCGACTCTCTAAAGTGTCACTGTGTTGAGAGGAATTGTTGAAGGGAAGTATTCAGGATGACTTTTCTCAGCAGTTCTTCAGCATTTGAGTTCCTATTTGCCTGGATAATACAGAAATCATTTCAGCTAGGCTCTGAGATAAAGGCTTGGCCCCTGAGCATCAGCTTGGAAGTAATTTGACCTATTTGAGAATTTTGTTTGCTTTAGCCCTCCGTTCTTCAGCACACATGGGAATCGAAATTCCCACTTTTCTCCAAAGAAAAGCTAAGATTTGGTGCATGGCTTTCAGGAAGCTGTGGCTACATCTTGACCTGAAAGAAAGAAAAGAATGGTGACTTTCTGCAGCCTGGCTGCCAGGTTTTTCACCATTCCCATTTAGGACAGGCTCTTTCTAGAAGCATCCCTTTTCTTTAATTCATTTATTTATTTGTTGTTTTGTTGGCTGGTGTATATGCCGTACTACATCCCAGAAAGAATTTGAGAACTCTTAGAAGTGCCCATCACCAGCACTTTGGCAGAGTACCTGTCAGATACGTTTCTTCAGAGAGCTTGGACATCTGATCATATTTTGTCTTCTGTTACTATAGAAGCGATAGCGAAGTACACTAGATGAACATGAATTTGCATGTAGTCAAGTGAGTCAGTGTCTTCTTTTGTGTTCTTTTTCTGTCGCTATGTACCCAGTCATTTATGTTTGTGCATATTTCTGTGATGTATTATGTGAGACACAAAGGCGCAGAACAGTATGTATTGTGTAGTCATTTCTCCCAAAAGTGCACGTTTTTATGTACATAGAAAAATATAATTTGCCATGACTCATTTCTCTGGTCTCTAGGAATTCTTGTTGTTATTGTTTTTAACCTCCCCTTGGAGATGGGATCACACAGGTCTCAGGCTAGAGTGCAGTGGTGCAGTTGAACTCCTGGGCTCAAGTGATCTTCTCACCTCAGCCTACCAAGTAGCTGGGGGCTACAGGCATGAGCCACCATGCCTCCTAGTACATTTCCAAATCCTCCAACTCATATACTTGTTCACAAATCTCAATGTCCTGAATAAAGCCTATATTAAGGTCCTTTTTAGTTAACTTAAGAGTTGAAGAAGTATTTTTAAAAATTTTATTTTGAATTTTTGTGAGTGCATAGGTGTATATATTTATGTGGTACATGAGATGTTTTGATACAGGCCTGCAATGTGAAATAAGTACATCATGGAAAATGGGGGCATCCATCCCCTCAAGCATTTATCTTTTGAGTTACAAACAACCCAGTTACTCTCTTTATTTTAAAACATACAGTTATCACTGGCTATAGCCACCCTGTTGTGCTATCAAATAGTAGGTCTTATTCTTTCTTTTTTTCTGTACTCATTAACCTGCTCCCTCCAACCCCCTCAGCCCCACTCCCCTTCCCAGCCTCTGGTAGCCATCCTTCTACTCTCTATGTCCATGAGTTCAACCATTTTGATTTTTATATTGCCCAAATAAGCAAGAACATGTGATGTTTGTCTTTCTTCGCCTGGCTTATTTCACTTAATATGATGATCTCCAGCTTCGTCCATGTTGTTGCAAATGACTGAATCTCATTCTTTTTTATGGCTGAGTTGAAGTATTTTTAAATAGACCCAAATAATACCTCCAAAAAGTTCTAGAGGACTGAACTTTAACCTCCTAAAGGTTAAAGAACCCTGCTTCAAGGGAGAGTTAGAAAGTTCATATTGCTAAAGAAGTGATCCGATAGCTTCTGTCAAAGAAAACCCAAGCCAAACCAAACAGCTACACAGCCTTTGGAAATCTTTAGTGCTAAGAAAAATGCTCCAGAATTCCAGCCACTTGGTCTGCCTCTGCTTTTCTAAACTTTTCATCACACCATCAGCAAGACCCTGAGCCTAGAAGGCTGCCAGATAAACACAAACATACTTCCCTTCACGGGATCTGCTTATTCACATTCTTACTCTCTCAGGAGAGTGGCCCAGTGGCCTTATCCCTACCAGAAGACGGCTGATTGCCGCAGACCTCAAATTCTACACGTGGAGAACGGCTTGGAGAAAAAACCATATGTGTAATCCTGTCATTTAAACAGTGCTCAGCAGAAGACGGGATTAATTTTGTTGAGCTGTAATGCAAAATGTAAGAAGCCTGAGGGAAATTCCTTCTTCTTCAAATACAGTCTCTCCAGCTGACTTGAACTCTGATTTATTAAAAAAAAAAAAAAAAAAAAAAACAAATACAGTGTCTTATTATGTAAGACCAAGTGTCCTGGGATGATGAGAGATTCGGCATGGCACAGAAATGTTCTTTCTTGCTTGCTATAAGAGGGCTTAATATTTAGAGGGAGGAAAAAGAGAAACCATGGTCATTTTCTGTTTGTAAAGACTTATTCTCCAAAAGGCAGACGTGGAAAAAATTATGGTTATCAAAACAGAGAAATGAAAATACACAATATAATAATGAACCCGAGGTTTTAAGCGAGATTCCAGACCTACTGGGCGATCTTGGCCAAGTCAGCTACATCTGCCTGTGACCCAGTTCTCTTTATCAGCATGGATAATCTCTTTATTGGTGCTAATTTCTTTCAAATGTGTGTGCAGTGGACTAATGGGAGAAAAATGTCTGCAACATGCCAGAGGGTTTCATTTGCAAATACTCAGGTATTCCTTATGCAGAGGACAGCAGATACCCGCTCACTGCAAGCATAAGCGTTAACACTTCAGCTCCAAGCAGTGGCTGAAAAAAACAAGGCTGAATTGTGAAATTGTTGTGAAAGGCTGAATGAGTTGTGAAATGTATTGATCTCGATTTCTGGAAACACTGGGCCAGAGAGACACTGTCCATTAATGAGATATGGGCACAAAGGCAGACAACTTAGTTTTGTTTTTATGTTGCTGACACCTAAGAGGAACAAAAGCATGCTTCCCCTGAAAAGGTAAAAAGACTACTTTGCATTACAGCTTTCTGCTAAGGCAAAAATGCAGATAATGCAGTCATTTCTATTTGGTCTAGGGAATCACTAACACCAGTCAAATATAAAAAGATCACACAGAGCATACCATTTTGGAGAAGCAGTTTACAGGGTTATCTTAGTTCTGGTGGCCCCAGGGTGAATTTTCTGTTTTGTGGTCATAAACGCTTTGTAAATACACAAGAATTTTTACAATCAAATGAGTGCTATCCCCTTAAAGTCTTCAATGTGAGTCTAAAGAATTTTCTCCAAAAGTCTCCCACATCTAAAAACAACAACCATCTCCTCTTAGAATTCCGAGATGCCCAGCATGGTGGCTCACACCTGTAATCCCAGCTTACCCAGTGGTGGGAAAACTTGAGCCCAGGCATTCGAGGCCAGCCTGGGCTGAACATAGCAAAACCATGTCTCTTAAAAATACGTATTTCAAGTTTTTTTTTTTTTTTAAGGTGCTAGGCAGTGGAACAAGGGAAGGGATTTGTTCCTGATACAGAAAGGGGTTTGGGTCAGTTGTGTTTCGGGGAGTGGCAGTTTTGAGCTGGCTGTGGGAAGGCTGTTCATGAGCCTGCTTAAACCCCAGAAGCAGAATTTGGAGCTCAGTTTGAAAGCCTGCCTGGATGCCTCTCTCTGGGAAGCTCAATCAGCAGTCCCTCCACCACCCTCCAGCTTTGGATCAGGCCATTTTAACCTTTTGCATCTTCAGTCTTGACACCCACATGTTCGAGTGGTCTTTGAGCTATACCCTTGGCACCCTACCAGTTCAGGAATCTGCCTTCTGGTCTCAGTTGTGGCACCTTTTCCATCCAGTGCTTCTCTCATGCTACAGCTGGAGCCTCCCTGGAGTCAGTCCAACCAGTTTGATTCCTCCAGGAGCCAGGGAGGTGCAGATCTTCCAACCTGACCATCGCCTGCCCTCCCTGCTGGGCTCGTCCCCGCGTGGCACTCTGTGGAGCAGCCTGGCCGCTGGCTCTTCTCTTGCTCTCCCCGCCCAGCTCTTACCTGGCCAGCTCCTGCTCAGCCCACTTCCTCCTAGAAACCCGTCCTCTTCCCTACCTTGTGACTTTCTTCAGTGCTCAGCCCACATGCCACCTAGCCTCTTGGTCCGTCTTCCCTCCCTCCCTCCCTTCCTTTTTCCCCGCTTCTCCCTTTTCCACACACCCACCTCACCAGTGGATATTGCCATATCCTCTGAATTTCTAAAGCAGTGTATTTGCCCTCTGCTCAGGGCAGGCAACACCCCCGCCTTCCTTCTGCAGTTATTGGGTCCCGCCATGCACCTCTCCTATTAGAGCCTAGAGATGTGACCGTAAGACTGGCTTCATTTCCCACGAACTCCTCATGCCCAAAGTTCCCCCTTGTTTGCTATGATTTGCATTTTAAAATTTTTGGAAAAGTAAGTTCCAAATTTAAGAGAATAGTATTAGCTAAGTGGTTTAGAAGTGCAAATTTAAATGTAATCTAAATTAGAGATTAGCAAGGTTTTTCTCCCCCCCCCCCCCTTTTTTTTTTTTTGGAGACGGAGTTTCGCTCTTGTTACCCAGGCTGGAGTGCAATGGCGCAATCTCGGCTCACCGCAACCTCCACCTCCTGGGTTCAAGCAATTCTCCTGCCTCAGCCTCCTGAGTAGCTGGGATTACAGGCACACGCCACCATGCCCAGCTAATTTTTTGTAGTTTTAGTAGAGACGGGGTTTCACCATGTTGACCAGGATGGTCTTGATCTCTTGACCTTGTGATCCACCCGCCTCGGCCTCCCAAAGTGCTGGGATTACAGGCTTGAGCCACCGCGCCCGGCTTCTTTCCCCTTTTTTGAGATGGAATCTAGTTCAGTCGCCTGTGGACTAGAGTGCAGTGGCGTGACTTCGGCTCACTGCAACCTCCGCCTCCCTGGTTCAAGCAATTCTCCTGCCTCAGCCTCTCGAGTAGCTGGGATAACAGACGCCTGCCACGTCGCCCGGCTCATTTTTGTATTTTTAGTAGGAAGGGGTTTCACCGTGCTGGCCAGGCTGGTCTTGAACTCCCGACCTCAGGTGATCCGCCCACTTCAGCCTCCCAAAGTGCTGGGATTACAAGCATGAGCCATTGTGCCTGACCTTAAGCTTTAAGGTGTTTTTTTGTTTTGTTTTGTTTTTTGTTTGTTTGTTTTGTTTGTTTTTAAACACAGGGTCTCACTTGCTGAGGCTGGAGTGCTGTGGGACAATCACAGATCACTATGGCCTCTACCTCCCAGGCTCACATGATCCTCCCACCTCAGCCTCCTGCATAGCTGGGACTACACTGCACCTAGCAATAAGCTTTTTTATAAAGGACCAGGTAGTAAGTATTTTAGGGGCTGGACAGGGTGGCTTATGCCTATAATCCCAGTACTTTGGGAGGCTGAGGCAGGAGGATTGCCTGAGCCTGAGAGGTCAAGACCACAGTGAGCAGTGATTGTACCACTGCTCTCAGCCTCGGCGACATAGTCATCTCAAAACAAAAATAAATTTAAGCTTGCATGCTGCATATCCCACCTACTAAGCTGCGCTGTAGGGGTTCAAAAGCAGCCATAGAGTCCACATAGAAAAATGAGCATGGCTGTGAGCCAATAAGATACTTCATGGAAACGGGCAGCTGGCCCTCAAGCTTAATTTGCCAGCCCTCATCTAAAATCAGCTTCATCAGGTGATTAACGTTTTCTTCATCTTGAGTTAGGGAAGTGTATAGACAGTACCCCTCCTCCAGTTTCTTTAAACAAATCTCCCATCTCGTGTTTGGCTAACTGCCCTGACCACCTGAAACAAGTGATTGCCCATGTTCGCCCAGCGCTGATGGACAGACGGAGAGTCCCTTCCCGTTTGCCCCTCTGTATCTCTCCTGATGAAGAGCAAAGCCTTGCTAGTTCTCTTCCCCAGGAGAGTTTGAGGGAGTCCTGTCCCCTTGAACTTTTTAATTGAACTAAGCAGACCTCACCCTCTCCCTGCGCTCTGTGTAGAGGGTGGCACCAAAACCAGGACTTCGGAAGAGCGCGGTGCTGTCCTCACCCCTGGGGTGGCAGGGGAAGGCCGCGTGGGGGGCTTTGAAATTATGCCTGCCTCTTTGGCCAAAGACTCACCTTTGCTGTTTATGTGGCACTTTTCCTCCCTTTTTATTCTTTTTACTTCGTGCCCTGCTGAAGAACAGCACCTTTTACATGGTCCCACCTTTCTAATTCCGATCATACAGTTGCTCCCTGTTTACTCCTGACCTCATTTTCCACGGTTTCAGTTACCCATGGTCAACCACTGCCGAAAATATTAAACAAAAACTTCTAGAAATAAACAATTCCTAGTTTTTAAATTGTACGCCGTTCTGAGTAGCATGATGAAGTCTTATCCCATCCTTCATGGGCATGAATCATCCCTTTGCCCAGTGTGTCCACACTGTGTACACTACCCGCTCACCAATGTATAGGAAAAAGTGTAGTGTCCGCAGGGTTCGGTACTGTCCATGGCTTCAACCCTCTCCCAGGGGTCTTGGAACATATCCCTCATGGATGAGGGGAACTGCTGTATTCTTATGGGGTAAAGCACGAATTCTGGGGTGTACTGTCGAATGATTTGCAGGAAGAGTGACATGGACCTTTCTGTGATCCTTTCCACGCTTTGTTTTAGTACTTGTGGCATAGGGTAAGGACTGAAAAGGAGGAGAGGAAGGATGGAAAAAGGAATGAGGAGAAAAAGACATTTGACAATCCCAGCCCTTCAGGAGAGAAAGGAGGTACAAGTGCTAGCAGGTGGTGAGAGCCGTGACGCCCGGACCCCTGCCTGTGACCTGCATACCGGTCTCCACTCTGGAAAGAGGAAAGTGAACCTTAGAGGTTCACTTTCTCTGAATGGGGGGTGATGACAGATGCTGGAAAGATGAAAAGCCACGACCAAAACCTAGTTCCTGAGTAGGAGGGGTTAGGAGGGAGGTTTGCCTTTTGTGAAGAGGGAAGAGGTAAAGTGAGACTGGGATGTGGTCGAGCAGTTGTCAAGGGTGGATGAAAGCTTTCCAGGGGCAGGTGGGCATGGGCACCCTTCCCAGGGTCCTTTTCCAGCTCCGTACCTCCTCTCTGCCCTTGTCCCTGAAACGGGCCTCTCTGAGAGTCTCGTCTGCCCAGGAAGGTTATGCCCTTCCTGCCACACCCCTTCTCTCATTCCCCAATTTTGGTGTGTGGTAGGCAGTCACTTGGCATGGAAAAATCCTCAAACAGTGGGGCCAGGCGAAAATTCTAAATGGAGAATCCCTAGGTAACAAAGTGTAGAGCCTTGGTAGGCTGGGTAGAAGGGAGGCTGGGCGTGGTGGCTCACGCCTGTAATCCCAGCACTTTGGGAGGCTGAAGTGGGAGGATCACCTGAGGTCAGGAGTTTGAGACCGGCCTGGCCAACTTGGCAAAACCCTGTCTCTACTAAAAACATAACAAGAAGCTGGACATGGTGGCGCACACCTGTAATCCCAGCTACTCGGGAGGCTGAAGCATGAGAATCATTTGAACCCGGGAGGCAGAGGTTGCAGTGAGCCGAGACCACGTCACTGCAGCGTAGGTGGCAGAGCAATACTCTGTCTTCAAAAAAAAGAAACAGTGAAGGGGACAGGTTCTGGTTTTATCCAGCTGACAACTCCTGGCAAAGGCTCCGTGCCCTGACCCCACCCCTCTGTGCCCTGCCCCCACCCCAGCCACCTTCATTGGCTTCTTCCTCCCTCCCTTCACCCATCTACCCATTTTAGGATTATAATTCAGAAGTGAGATCATGGTCACATGGGTACATCCATATGTGTAAGTTGGAAAAAGGCAGTGAGAGTTTTCCCCTTGGCAAATATCATCTGACTGGTTGGCTGACAGTTGGCTGAGCTAGCTAGGTAAAATAGTAGACATTTTCTGCAAAAATGAATGAGCTAAACCTGTGGCATCAATGTTGTGACAGAAATGT
Organism: Cebus imitator; assembly: GCF_001604975.1. Classification (NCBI taxonomy): domain Eukaryota; kingdom Metazoa; phylum Chordata; class Mammalia; order Primates; family Cebidae; genus Cebus; species Cebus imitator. Next base: position 1,290,860 of record NW_016107569.1, on the reverse strand, counting down.
AACTCGAACTCATATACAATGCCTGTTACATTCTTCACAGCTGTTAATAGGGAAGAAAAGTAGTTGGCCAAATTAAAAAAGGATTCATAGGTTTCCAGAGTTCAGCTTGATGGAACAACCTCTCTCAAGTACAGCTCTGCCACTCTTGGGCCCTTATCCCCAAGAAATGCAGATGTTCACACAAGAGCCTGTTCACATAGCAGCTTTACTCATAACAGTCCCAAACTGAAAACAGCCCGTCCATCCTTCAGCTGGTGAATGGTTCTGCTGCGCTACAGCCATGCCGTGGAATAGTACTTGGCAGGAAAACGGAACAAATGCTGGGTGCATCTGTAACTTGGATAAATCTCCAGGGAATTATGCCGAGTGCCAAAAGCCAATCGCCAGAAAACGACAAACTGCATGGTCCCCTTTACGTAACCTTTTGGGAATGGAGAACAGATGAGTGGTTGCCAGGGGTTAGGGATTGAGTTGGAGGAGAAGAGATGAGGGTCAGAAGGGAGCCTGAAGCTTAAACTCCTCCTGTTGTAGGTAAGGAAACCAGTGTCTGGGTAAGTAAGTGGTTTGACCAAGGCCGGATAGATACATGGTAAGTGACAGAGGGAGGCTGAACCTGGGTCTCTGTCTCATGCGCTGTAATAGTGTAGTACTTAAACCTGTGGACTTCAGAGTCAGGGTTTGAGTCCCAGCTTTGCTAGTTGTTAGCTGTTTGACTCTGGGCAGACTCCTTAACGTCTCTGAGCCTCTGTTTCCTCATCTGTAAAATGGACCTGATGATACCTGCCTCATCAGATTATCGTGAGGGTTATATCATGTTATTTTCAAACTTTAAGAAATATTATTTCACCCTCGGGTTGGGCGTGGTAGCTTACACCTGTAATCCCAGCACTTTGGGAGGCCGAGGCAGGCAGATCACGAGGTCAGGAGATTGAGACTATCCTGGCCAATATGGTGAAACCCCCGTCTCTACAAAAATTAGCCAGGAGTGGTGGTACATGCCTGTAGTTCCAGCTACTTGGGAGGCTGAGGCAGGGGAATCACTTGAACCTGGGAGGCGGAGATTGCAGTGAGCTGAGATCATGCCACTGCCCTCCAGCCTGGCAACAGAGTGAGACTCCGTCTCAGAATAAAGAAAAAAAAAGAAATACCACTCCCAATGTGAGAAAAACTGTTCCCATCAGAACTAGTTAGTACAGACATGTTAAAACACATGTGACTGAAAGTTTTATGAAATACATTACCGTTATTACGTAATGGTACATTGTGTTTTCTATTTTATTTAATTTTTTTTATATAAAGCTGGTTGTGACCGCCATATTGATTTCATGACACTGACCTAAATGAAAGTAAAGCTTAGGGCTATGAATATAGTATCATAGAATTCTTTTTCCTCTTAGGCACTTGGGGAAAAGGTGCAGGGCCCAACACACCCCTGGAGGCTAGGGTAGGCCGCCTCATCTGTTGCCTTCTGCCTTCCCTGCTAGACACTAAGCTTCCTGAGGGCAAAGGTGACTTTGTTGACTGTTTTATACTAAGGTCTTGTAACAGGGCTCAGCACCTGGAAGGCACTGACTTGTGAGATGAAGAATGATCAAGAGAGAGAATATCACAAAATTGAACAGTGATAAGTGTTAAAACCCGCAGGATAAAGGATGGGGAAGATGAAGGGGTGCAGAGTTTGCATGGGCACAAGGCCCCTCACCTGCACGCCATTCTGAGGGCTTGGATGCCGTGTGATTGCACCTTCCTCTTCAGTAAGATGGGAATGGCAGTGACAGCAGCTGTCTCCAAGGTGGGTTCTTGCGGGACTAAGTGGGTTCATGCAGGTGAGGCACCCAGGAAAGCAGCTAGTGTTGCTGGGGGTGGTGCTGTTTCCACTCACAGAAGCTTATAGTAGACTACAGGTGTGAGTGGCGTTATTGGCTGGGTGAGGTGGCTCACACCTTTAATCTCAGCACTTTCAGAAGTCAAGGCAGGTGGATCACCTGAGGTCAGGAGTTCAAGACCAGCCTGGCCAACATGGTAAAACCCCATCTCTACTAAAAATACGAAAATTAGCCAGCCATAGTGGCTAATTTCTCTACTATAAATACCAAAATTAGCCAGCACACACCTGTAATCCCAGCTACTTGGGAGGCTGAAGCAGAAGAATCGCCTGAACCCAGGAGGTGGGTGAGCCGAGATCACACCACTGCACTCCAGCCTGGGAGACAGAGCGAGACTCTTGTCTCAAACAAAAAAAGATGACATTATTGAGATAAACTTGAATTTACTTTCACTTTTTAAAAAATAATTTGCAAAATTAATGAGAAATTACATTTGCCAAAGGACTTTCAGCTGAACTTAGCATATCGGTGTTTTGTGGCCCTGGAGCAAGAGCTGCTGCCTAGAACACAGGAAGCTTTTGTAGTGTCCCTGGGGAAAGGCTTTCTAAAAACTCCCTGAATCCTCACGGCTAAGTGTGTGTTGCTGACTTGGGCTGGGGCGTGGAAAGCCATTGGTCAGTGAGAGGAGACAGCCAATCCAAAGAAGAGGCAGAGGAGAGAAGACTGTTTTCAAAATCTAAAGAGGAAGGTTTGGGTTATTTGCTTTTGCAGTCATAAAAACTGACATTTTTCCACTGGCAGAGTCACTCACCTGTCTCTGGCCAGTGGTTCCGTTCTGTGTGGGTGCCAGCCTGTGCTGGCGGAGCTGTTGGGAAGGAGGAATTGGCACTTTTGTTCCTGGGGCTGGGGTTGGAGTGGGGGTGTAACTATGATAGCTGATGCATATTGCAAAGTTGGGCGTATTTCCCAGTGCTTTTTTTGTTTCTTTTGGAGGAGGGAAAAAAATGAAAATCTTTTTTTCCTCTTCACTAATAGGGAAAATTATGTGTCTGATCACCTTTTTTTTTTGGCTATTGTTTGTTTTATTTACTTTTGAGATAGTTTTGCTGCGTCATCCATACTGGAGTACAGTAACATGATCTCGGCTCACTGCAACTTCTGCCTCCTGAGTTCATTGTGCATCAGCCTCCCAAGTAGGTGGGATTACAGATGTGCACCTTAAAACCCAGCTAATTTTTTTATTTTTTAGTAGAGACAGGGTTTCGCCATGGTGGCCAGGCAGGTCTTGAACTGCTGGTCTCAAGTTATCTGCCCGCCTTGGCTTCCCAGAGTGCTGGGATTACGAGCATGAGTGACCGCACCCAACCTGACCACCTTTTTTTTTTTTTTAAAGATTATTATTAAAATTGGCAGAGTGTTACTCTTGAGAAAGAATTTATGATCTTGTAGAATGACTTACAACCCCGGCAGTTCATTAGTGCACAAGGTAAACGAGAACTTCACTGCATATGCTGGAATTGCACCAAGGGGAACTTTTGAAGCAAAAAGATGCATTGTCAACCAGCGCACACCATTAGTGGAAATAGGACTGCTTTTACTCAGCATTTTTTCTTTTTTTACAGGAAAATGAGTGTCGTTCCATTCAATTGAACATGATAGGTGTTCCCATCTGCCGCCTCAGTGTGACCCCTCCTCATTGTGCAGACTCAGGAGAGGTCCGTGTCCCCGAGGCTGGACATAGAAGTTGGCCATATGAGTACCCAGTGTGCCTTATCTAACTGCTGGTTTTCGTTTTTAGGCACCACATGGGAAGGTTCCAAAGGAATGAAACTTGAATCGCATGTTTCAGCCTTGGGCTCTAGCATTTGCATGGAGGAGGGAAATGATTTATCCCTCCTAAGCACCCACCAGCTCAGAGTTGACTCTGGACCTGAACCTGATTTCCTCTCAGTGGCTCAGCTCTCAGTAGCCCATCTGTTTGTGGGATGACAGTGTGTACATTTTCACCTCCGGTCATTATGAGCGCCTCCACAGTGGCTGGCAGCAATCGTGTCATGTGCGTGGCACCTGTGACACATACTTTACCAGCAAAAAGGAATTGCCATTTTTGTGATAAGCACAAAATTTCAAATGGCTTATGAAAGGAACCCTCTGAATATTCTTGTCAATCTCAGGAAGTTCTTTATGGTAGCAGCACTGCCCTTTACTCTGTTTCTGTGGCTTTTCTGGCTGAGACAGAAATTTCTGAAGATCATCAGCCCTTTGAGATCCTTTACCAAATAACACAGTGGACCAGAGCCCACAGTGCGGCCTCATTTCCCCAGTTCAGGAATGCTGAGCACCTCATCTTCCCCTGTGTTCTCAACATTTCAAGACATTTTAGTTCTGGCGTGACTAGGTTTTTTACCCATGAAGAGGGGAATACTGATAGCAATGTGGTAAGCTGAGCTTGACCCATAAATAGGAACAGCTAACCAGGCTCACGGGCACTCTGCTATTGACATTCTCCTTTTGTGTGTTTCTTTTCCTCCCCACTGCCCTAGGTGGCCAACATCCCTGCCTCAGGAATGTCTAGCCCCAACATCATTCAAGGGCTGAGTCTTCGATGAGGATTCCTTTCTTGAGCTGGTGATTGTCCAGTTTTCATGCAAAATAGGAATTGTGACCACTACCTGTTCCAAGCAAGAATGTTATATTCAAACAGATATGCAAAAACAAAATTTTAAGAGTCAATAGAAAACAATTCTCTTATCCCTGAGATAAGCAGATTAATAGTGTCTAGTGTCAATATTTTGGCTGTAGACCATTATCTTGTTATTGATCCAAAAGAAATATGGTATTGACTCAGTAGCTTTGTTTACTTTTTCCTGGCATTGTTTTGCTTTGCTTTTTCTTCTTTTTTTTTTTTTTTT
>NW_016107569.1:1258458-1285957 GCF_001604975.1 Cebus imitator | reverse complement strand
GAGATGGGGTTTCACCGTGTTGACCAGGATGGTCTCGATCTCTTGACCTCGTGATCCACCCGCCTCGGCCTCCCAAAGTGCTGGGATTACAGGCTTGAGCCACCGCGCCCGGCCCTGCTTTTTCTTCTTTTTAAATGTCATGGTCTGGTTTTTTTCCCTTTGTGCCTTTACTGTCCAGTCAGAGAATGACAGCAGTGAGTTTAAGCCCAAGAAGAGTAATTGGCTCTCTATTTCAGTTGTATTTCAGATGTCAAACCATTTCACTCTCTGTCCTCAAGTTGGTGTCATCGATCCTTTCTGACTCATCTCATGTCCTTGTAATAACTTTCCCCAAAGCTGTATTTCTGAATGCCCTTTTCAGCATCTTAGAATGTGCATTCAGTTCTCTTTTTTTTTTTTTTTTTTTTTAAAGATGGGGTTTCACCATGTTAGTCAGGCTGGTCTTGAACTCCCGACCTCAGGTGATCCACCCACCGTGGCCTCCAAAGTGCTTGGATTACAGGCGTGAGCCACCGTGTCCGCGCGTCCGGCCCTGCATTCAGTTCTTTGTGATATGTTTAGGATTTTTACTTTTCATTGTCTGCTGACTGTGTTGCTTGAGCTACATTTTCCAAAAGACAAACACCAGAGAATCATTTTTGCTGATGGCTGGTGAAGGAGACACTCATCAATAGCTGAAAGAGTAGAAACGGGAACAAACAGCTTAGCTAAAGTGGTTTTGTGGGAATGTGATTACCAAGTTGATTTTAATAAGTAGAAGCAGTTTGGCACTGTTGTCTCTGTGAAATGGGCTTGAAAGGCGTTGCTCATTCTTAGTGTCCGCTGCACATGGACTGCTGTGGTGGGTCTGTGACGAGGCCTGTGGAGGGAGGAGGCCGGATCCTCTCCCTAAGATGCTTAAGCTGTTGGTGGGGGGGCCAGGGGAGCGTCTCCTCCCCTGTGGCCAGGAGGAGCATATGTGCATGTTCTTCACGACTGCAGCTGCTGTGGAGCAGTCTTTGACAATGCATCCACGGAGGTTAAATCTTCTCATTTGTTTTTAAAAGAGAAAGAAGGATCGCTCTCCATCTTTACATTGAGTTTGGATCCAAAGCTGCAGGGAGGTGGGAAGGTAGAGGGATTTAGGCTAGCAGGATTTTCTCCCAGGCCTCTCAGCATGTGGACACACAGATCAATTTCTTATCCTGTGTTCAGCTGGACACTGGGTTAGAGACTGTGTTGATCAAGATGTCCCCTCCTGTTTCATATCATATAACGCATTCATTTCAGCCACTGAGCCTAAATTACTGTTTGCTTTCTTTCTGCCTTCCCCTGCCCCCCCGCCCCTGAAATGGTAAGAATGGTAAGGATGAAGTTAGTTTATCCGTGCTAATGCTTTGATTTTTTTTTTCTCTTTCTCTTTGCCACAGTAGGTAACCAGTTAGGGGCCTTGGTACATCAAAGGTAAGCAGTGGGTTATGTTTTATTATTTATTGATCATTTCTAATTGTTTATTGATCTGCCATCTGTACTAGAGTGCTAGGAAGTCAGAGGTTGAGAGTGTGAAAAACCATGGGTGAGGCTTCTTTAAGACTCGAGTTTTTTGCTAGCCATTTCCAAGATAGTGTCAGCTCAGGGGTAAACTAATACAAGGCATTAAAAGTCAGCCATTATTGCAGTAACTTAAAATACTTAAAATCCTCAGCCCCTTCACCTGAGAAGAGACACCTTGAAGTGTGAGGGTCGGGCGCTCACAAGGAAATGCTTTGGGTGCCCAGGGAGTGTGCGTGGGAGGCCAGAAGCCAGGGTTCCATCCCTCCAAAGGGATAGGGACTTGCCAGAGAGCCTCAGCCCTGCTGATTCTGTTTCTGTGTCAAACATAGAGGATTTAAGAGAGATACAGCAAGAGCCCTGACTTTTACAAAGGCCAGTCTGTAAGATGGGATATTTGTGGTCACAGTGGCCCTTGTGAAACCACTTCAAAAAGGAAAAAATATGCAAGAAACTGCCGCAGTTTCTCTTCTGGAAGGATGAATTTTGTGCCATATATCTGTTGCTGTAACATATCCTTAACCTTCTTTCAGCATTCTGTCATCTTGTATTCTGCCTAGATGTTTGGGAGTGTCTAGAGATCACCAGACATCAGTTAGACAAAAGATTTATCCTGGTTTTTTTTATTATTGTTTCTTTGTTTGCTTTGTTTGTTGATGAATTAAAAAATTTTAATGAGGTGATTATTAGTATCAAATGCTGGCTTTCCTATAAAGCCATAACTAGTCAGGATTTTTTTCTCCAAGGTGTTTATACGTTATGCCTTAGACAGATTTCAGCCTTGCATTTAGATTAGAACATTTTCATCCAGGAAACCCAGAGCAGTTTATCTTGGTATGTTTCTTCCTCAGAGTTGGCTAAAGCTATTTCTCAGGGCCAAGAGCTGCCTGGGCTTTGTGACATTTGGTATTGCAGTAGTGTTGAAGCCCCTCTAGTCAATTTCCAGGTCATATTTTCTGAGAGTAGACAGCTCATGCTACACGTGATGTGAGCAGCAGCCTCCTGGCTAAACGTACAGAAGCCCTGCCATCCATCCCTCACAGCAGAGTCAGGAAGCACATCCTGACAGGGACCTGGCTTCTGCACGACGCGCTGGGACGCCAAGGCTTGGCATTCACACCCATGGCGTTACTGATTAGGAAGCTGGGAATGAATTGCCTGATTTGGGGAGGATGTATGTACCCCAAAAGGTGGAGAGGATCCCGTCTTGCACATAAGCTTGAGAACATAAACTCCACAAGGAGAAGACTGTTTGTTCCCATCAAAATGATACGGTGGCAAGTGCTGTTTATGCAATTGCATTTCTTCTAAGTGCTGCACTTTCCCGAAAAACATGCACTTATTCAATCCTTTCCATGATGGGTAAAAATCCAGCTGTGTGAGAGATGTTTAAAAATGCTTGCTTTTTTTTTTTTTAACTACTTGCATTTAGCATCCTCCCAAGGTAAATGTTTAGATTTAATTGCTTTCTGGGGTGTTGGGCAAATTGGACATTGTCCACAATACACTGTATGGCAGATTTGAAGGTTTGTTTGAAAAAACCAGTGCAGTAGTAGTTTTTTGTTTTTTTGTTTTTTAAAGGCACATAATGGATGGGCTAGCATTTAACAGAATTACCTTGCAGAGTAAGTGAGGTAATTACTCTGTCCTGGTCAGCACTGATTACACCTCCATCAGATGCTGGTTCCATTGGGGCGTCTCACCTTAAAAAACAGACATAAATTAAAAGGGAGGCCAGAAAACAAGACAAAGATTAGAAAACAAGGAAGGTTGAAGAAAACTTGAGTATTTCTTCATCCAGAGAGGACTCCATAATAGAAGTTTAAACCTCTCCCACGGCCCCGGACGACCTTTCAGCGACCAGGGATTGATGACCCGTTGGGTAGAGAGCATCGCACCAGGCAGAATGAGGCAACACTGAGAGCTGCTGTGTGAAGAGAAGGCAGCTGTTAGAGGAGCTGCTGGTTTCATGAAAACCCAGAGGTTTCTTCCTCTGACACAAGGAAATGAGAGGCTTAGATCTCTGGGAGGAATGATTGACCAGAGGGCTTATTAAGTGACACTCTTTGTAGATGGTGGTAGATTTGTTGGCCAAATTGGCCTGATGGATTTTAAGCTTTTATCTTGCAACATGGTCAGTATGGGCAGTTTGGGGACCTAAAATGGCTACAAAATTCTGTATTCTATATTTTTTCCAAAATGTTCTTTGTTTTTAGGACAGTAATAACGGAAGAATTCAAAGTGCCTGACAAAATGGTCGGATTTAGTAAGTATCCGTGTTGTCTACGTTTTCCCTGATTCCTGTCTCGTCTTTTTTCCTCTCTTTTTTTTTCTGAGCTCCTTTGCCAAGATGTTCTTTTTGTTGTCATCTCTCTCATGAGTGTCACCTGTAGTAGAAGGCTTTGCACTTGCCATTCCCCACAGCCCTGAAGTGCTGCAGGTCTCTTCAGGCTGAGGGAGAAAGCAGAGCATTGGGCCGTGGGTGCCCCCCGTTTCCCCACCTCTCCTCACCTCAGCTAGAATATCCTCTGCCTATAGGCTTTTCACACAGGCTTTCTGCTGCCATCCTGCCCAAAGAGTGGAGATGGGCTCACTGGGACAACTTGATGTGTAATGTGTGAGCCAAGCATAACAGTTTATGGAATTCGTGGGGTCATTCATGCATGCATGGTTAGATATGGAATGGGGGCTCGTATTCTGACCCTGTTCAATTTGTTTCAGTTATCGGCAGGGGAGGTGAACAGATTTCACGGATTCAAGCAGAATCTGGTTGCAAAATTCAGATTGCTTCAGGTAAGGGCTTTTAAAAAATCGATATCAATTTGATAGAAATCAGTATTTTGCAAAAATGTCCAGATTCGGTACTTTGCTTGTTGCTTGGGTAAGTATATGCGATTGGTGCTTTCCTTGCACTTCTGGAGTTGAACTCCCAAATGAGAACCAGAGGGATCAGAGCAAAGGTGGGCCCGGAGATAAGGCCTCCTGTGTGGCTTCTGGGGTAAACGCTCCCTCGGCTCTGTGGCCAGACACGGCCCCTTCCCAAACACCTGCCACTCTAGGACCTGATGTTTTCTGCACCAGAATGTTATGCCAGACACAGTGGCATAGTGGGACCTGTAGGAATCCTATGGCTTTCGGGTCACTCCTTGACTGCACGCTGGCTCCCCTGGATGTGACTGTCCCTTCCCTTTTTGGGAAGAGAATAGTTGGGGGTCCTGGCTGAATTATCACTCACTGAACATGTTTTAGGACCTTTCCTAGCTGGGTCCATTTGACCATGCAATATGGAGAGGGATGGAGTGAAGAACAATTTTTATTTTATTTATGGTTTTGTCATCTGAGTTTGACCTCTTTCCATTGCAGAGGAAGGAGTTTGAAGGACATTTGGCTAGAGAAATGTGTGTCATTTTAAAAGATACTTACTACAGCGTCTTGAAGGCAGTAACTCCTGTTAGCTATTTCTCTTTTATTTTTTTGAGGAAGGATTTTAAGAAGCAAATTTTTAGGAGCAAAATTAGGCATCCTGTGTGGTGTTGGAAAGTAACGTGTTTCTCTTGTTAAGTGGCCCAGTTCCACATAGATGTCACTGATCTCTTGGGACGTTCGTGCAGTGACTGGTCTGGTCCTGATGTGCATGTCATTAGGTTCCTTCCAAGTGTACTAGCTTATTAGCCGTGTGCGGACAAATGACCATGAAACTACAGATGGAGAGACCGAGAAATAGCACAATAAAGTGACTTAACTACTAGCATGTGAGTGGGTCAGAAGTGAGGCTGAGATGTATCAGGACCGACTCAAACCTCTGTTGTGTCCTTCTGGCTTCCCCGTGGGCCTTGTTTCTACTTCAGGAACCTAGGGTGGAGCTACCAGCTTAACATTCTGTCCACAAGTGGAAGCAAACTGTCTTTTTCTGGGAGCCTGGGCCTCTGCGGGGCTGGCATAGGAAGCCCCTAGAGAGACAGTCTGTACAGGGCAGAGGTGCCTGTGCCCGATGCCCACCAACACCCTCATCTTCTTGATTCTTCTTATAGAGAGTTCTGGGATTCCAGAGAGGCCCTGTGTACTTACCGGAACCCCAGAAAGTATTGAGTAAGTTTATTTTATTTACTTTTTCTTTCACTCTTCTTCCTCCTTCCCCAAATGGGGAGAAATGGAAGGGCAACACTGTTATTGAACACTGTCAATCTGTGCTGCAGTCTGGCCACACAGGCAAATAATTCTCTAGGGAAGAAAATCTGGGAGGTTACTGTGCCAGGGGTTTTTCTGTCACCTTAAATCCAGGAGGTATCACCTTTGTTCCAAACCCCACAGCTGTCATAACATCTCCTTCAAACCAGGGTCTCAGGAGTGTCCATTCACCCCACCTGAATGCTCTAATCAACTTACTTCTTCCTTGTTTTAACACCTTCACCTGAGCAGGTCTGGATTAGTAAGCCAGTCACTTGGTGAACTACTGAGAATCCTGGTACCAGGTCTTTTGGCTGGGGCTGATCCTGTTCCCCTTCAGATATTTGTGAACCAAATGAATCAACTCTTCATGACCTTTGCTCTACTCAGAGGGCCGTACAGACTGGCCAGAGGATGTCTTGCCTTTTGGCGCCCTTGCGACGGCCCTAAGACTAACACCGCTTTCCCACCCTGTTACTCACATGCTCAGAACTGTCTGCCAGGTGCCGGCCTCATAAATCCAAGAGCCTGCCGGGAAAGGGGAATGTACTGCCTTAGAGCCTGCTCGCTGTCCTTCTTCAGTCTACGGAGCAGCACTGTATTTGGGGACGGGGTGCTAAGATTATATCTGGCTCAATAGGTAGGGTTGTTTCATTGTTTCCACTTCTCAGGGAGTCTAGATGAGCTGAAATTCCCGTGTTCTGCCATCATATTGCAAGCAGTGAACCAGAATAAATACCGCTGGCAGGTGTGCGTTACCGGGCACGCTGGATGGTTTTGCTGGAGTCGAGGCATTTTTCTTCCAACACAGGTTAATCTAGTACACTAGCAAAATATTAAAAAGCTGCCGTAACTGAGGAGACGCACGAAGCTGATCTGTGCACAAAGGCTCAACACTACGAAAGGCAACATCTGTTTCCTGCCTTTCTCTTCCTTCTTCCTAGTCTTCTAACCATTCCTGCTTCGTGTCTACCCAAGGAGCGGAGGTGGTGGGATTCTAACTTTAGGAGGAAACAAACTGCATTTTCTTCAGTGAGCAGCACAGCCAGCCCGTTCAGTGGCTGAATTCTTCTCCATTAGAAAAGCCAAAAAGCAGATTATGTGTGGCAATTTCAAGAATAAATACGAGCAATAACAGCCAGGAGAAATTCTGGTGCAGAAAAGGCAATCGGCACAACAGATGACTGTGGTAGTCCGGGTTGTGCTGCTGCAACATTGCAGTTTCTGTCCCCCCCCCGGCCAAGTAAATCAACACAAATAGTGGGACACGTGACATGCAGGGTCCCAACTTGGCTGACATGGAGAGCTCCAAGCAGGTGTCTGAGTGCGCGGCTGCATCTAGCACCGCCTCCCCTTCCCACCTCTTGGAACCAAACTGGGATTCGTAGCCGTAGCTTAAAAGTCATAGAACAGTGTGGTTGGTGATGAAGAAGCAGCGTGGAGCGTGGGAGTTCAGACAGTGAGTACTAATCCTTGCTTTCTTTCTTCCCGTCTTACTCATTGCTGGCTGTCTCTCCTGCCTGCATTTATTTAACAAATACGTATTGAGTATACTCTGTGAAAGGATCATGTTGGAACAGAGAGATGTAACGGGGTAAAAGATGGTCTCTGCCCCCAGAGCAGCTGTCATCCTCGTAGGAGACGACACGTTTGTGGAGGCACAAGCGTGAGCAGAAGGCAGGCTTGAAAGGGGTGGGGTCTGGCAGTAGCCCGCTCATCACGGCTCTGTGTCGCAGCATTGGTACTGTGGTGTGTGTTGCTTTTAAATTCCAGCCCAGTAGCGTGGCGGATGGCAGAGAGACCTCCGGGTTGTGGGGGCAGGAGCCTGGAGCTGGATGGAGGGCTGCCCTGACTCCCTCAGGTTTTTCCCTCAGTGCTGTTTGCCTGTCTTGCACATAGAATCTTCCTTTAATGCTGGTTCTCTTGTGGTTCTTTTCCCTCCCAAAGACAAGCCAAACGACTCCTGGGGCAGATTGTGGACCGCTGTCGAAATGGACCTGGCTTTCATAATGACATAGACAGCAACAGCACAATCCAGGAGATTCTCATTCCCGCATCTAAAGTGGGTCTGGTCATCGGCAGAGGAGGGGAAACAATCAAGCAGTTGCAGGTATGACCCGGAGCCTGGAGCGCGCGGCCGTCCTCGGCAGTTCTTCAGCTTCCAGGCCCGGGAGAGCTGCTCTCGGCCGGCATTCCCTGGCGGGGCTGGCTTCCTTCCCCCGTTTGACAGACAGCTTCTGAACATATACCATGGCCATGCCTGATGCCAAGTACTAGGCCAGGTGTGCGCTAGCAGGGGCCCCTGTGGACTTTCAGCAGCCTTTTTGGCCGTGAGCTCTGTGAGGGCTGCTTTTGTCATCAGAGGAACACATCTCAGACAAAATTGCAGTGTTTGGAGTCAGGGGCCCTGACCCAGCATTCCTCCTCACTAATTGGTTGGTCTTGAATGTGCTCATTTACTTTTTGAAGGTTCAGGGTCCTTGTGTGTCAAAAGGGGCAAGTGCTAGCTTCACTGTTGTGATGGAGCTGAAATAATCGCCGTTCTTTTCTTTTTATACAAGAGCCTATTAGTGAGTGAATGCTCCATGAGCATCAGCTGCTGTCACTGCCAGAATCCCTCATCTGAGACACTTGGAACCAAACAGGTTTCAGAATTTGACACTCCCAGCTAGTTCTGGGCTGTACCCTGAAATGAAATGCATATTTCTATAGCGAAATAAAGTAATACACTCAGAGAAAGGCAAAAAGTATAATGGCATGCGTTCAGTTATGCTGCCATGTTAGTTATAAGCAAACTTTTCTTTCCTAAAAGGGATTTTGCAGTTGCGAGTAAAGGATTGTGGCTTCCCTTCGTGCCATCTCATAATTCGGTCCTTGGGTCCTGGTTGTAAGGATGGTATCCTAATGTGGACTAAGTTTATTATTTGGGATCCCAGCCTCCAGATTGTAGTCCCCCACTCATTAGCTCTGGATCGAAGGGCAGCATGCTCTGAAGTGGAAAGACGGCAGGACTTCACTCAGTTCCGCAGAAGTTCTGATTGGATCGTGTGAAATGGAGCGTGTGCCCAGTGCATGGCATTCAGTAAAAGTAGCTCCGTCGTGCTTAGCCACTCCAGGGACTGGAAAAAGTAGAAAGAATCATTTTAAGAGATAGTTTTACATATCCTGTTTGGACATGGGCTTACCCGACCTGTGTCGGCTCTCATAGAAGCCAGCTTTGTGGCCCGCGTTGCAAGGCAGCCCCTGGTGGTGGGTGGGATGTGGGCTTATGGTGGGTGTGACTGGATCCCATTTTGTGCTGCCCTGCATCCTCATTCATGACAGTGAGGGCTGTGCCGGCGTGTGTTCCCCCATAGGAGCGGACCGGCGTGAAGATGGTCATGATCCAGGACGGCCCATTGCCCACGGGAGCAGACAAGCCTCTTCGTATCACTGGAGACCCATTTAAAGTACAGGTAGGAAAGAAACCATGCGTTGGGTGAGTCCTGGACATGGGACTATGACTTGTGGTAACCGAGAGCTTTGATCTTCCTCAAGTCATCGTGAAACTGGCTGTTCCGTATCGAAGGGAAACTGTTTTCCTTAACAGAGTTGGTCGATGAAAAGAATCTAGGTTTGTGCTGCCCACAACGAGAGTCCTTAGCTACTTGTGGCTATTTAAATTCACTCAAATTAAATAAAAACAGCTCCTCATTTACACTGGCCTCATCTCAATGCCCGGTAACACCTGAGGCTGGTGGCGAGCATTCTGGACTGCGCATGTGCACGTTTCCGGGCTTTTGCTGGTAGCACGGGTCAGGTGCAGTTGGTTTTTGTTGTTTCCCTGCATCATCCCTCCAGGTGCAGTTGTGATTTGCTGATCAGCGGTAGCTTAGATGCAGGCTCTGCTTGGCTGTTATTTGCCTGCTCTCTTCTGGGCTTATTTGGCAAGCTCTTCAGCTGAGGTTGGAGGTGAGCGCAGGTACCAGAGCCACCCAAGTGGCTGTGGCTGTGCAGCCTCATAGCAAGTGTCGTGCACCCTGAGCCTCCCGGGGAGACAGCCCCGCTGGCTGAAAGCAGTAAGGGTTTTGTTTTTAAATCCCCTGCTAGCAGCAGGAATTCAGGTGAGCGGAGGGTGTAGGGTTTTTGTCTGTTCTCAGTGAAACACGAATGTACTTTTCTCCTGCCACCTGCAGTCTTGCCATTGCCACATTCAGAGTAGCTCGGGGGCGATGCTCCTCGGCGAGCCAGGCCACCATCAGCAGCGGGTTTTCTCTGGGAGCAGTGAAGGTTTCTATCCCTGGCAAAATATTTCCCCTAATTCTGAACCCTATCCTTCAGCCAAGCTGGTCAAGGTACGCCTGTAAAATAACAGTTTTGGAACAGGAGTGAGGGCAGTGGTGGGCACGGTTCTGCCCAGGGACTCCAGTCAGTGATGTGGTCCTTCATTCCCATCAGGCCAGAGTCCCCATGCGCTGCCTCCTCCAGAGCTCCTGGCCTTCTCTCAGTGTGAACAATTGGGTATTTAAGGAGTCAGATTGCCTCTCGCCTTTCCCCACCCTGCTCAGAGTCCAGCCATGGACTCCGGGATGATGGCGTCAGACTCCAGGCCTGTGGCAGGCTGGGGGTGCCCACAGAGTGCCTGCGGCTCAGCCACCCTCCTTCAGAGGCCTTCTTCCTCTATCACAGCCCGATGGTGTCTTTTGTAGGGAAAAACCCCAAGCAAATAACATACCATTAATGTTTCATAAATTTGCAGGAAAATAATTTTAACTTAACGGGTTTTAGTATTTTTTAAATCTTAAAACTGTATCTCACATTGTTTTATTATTTAGGAGATGGAGTCTACTATATTTACGGCACCTATATATTTCTTCAAACTGCGTAACATTTGCTGTATGTGCGTGTGTGTGTGTTTCTTTACCACTGTAATTGGCAGATGTTATGACCCTACCCCTAAATCCTTAAGCATGTATCTCCTCAGAAAAACCAGCCTAAGAAAACTATACTTCTAACACATCTCATGTCCAGATTTCTCCACATGTCCTAAGGTTTAAATTGCTGTTGGGTTTGTTTTGTTTCTTCCCAGACACAGTTCTCACATTCCCTTGAGTTGTAAGGTACGGTAGGTCTTTAGCGCAGATTCCTGTGTGGCTGGTGCTGGCGTGGGCTGGCCGACTTGCAGGGATAGACTTACCAAGTGCATGTTTAGGGGAGAAGGGCAGTTGAATCTGGAGTGCCCCTGTGATGTGAAGTCTTGACAAACTCCTCTCCGTCATGGACCTGCCCTCAGTGGGAGCTCTCAGACACCCCTTCTTGCTAGAAAGAAATGGCATCAAGAAACACCTAGGTCAATCCACTTTGTTGATCAGAAAGAGAAAGATTTAAACGTTTAAAAACACCTGGGGGCGATAGGAATCCATTTGTGATCACACGCAGATGTGCTGACCCAACTGAGACTTTTTAAAGAAGAAGGACCCTTACCTGTGTGGACATTTGGGCAGTATAAAGAACACATCACTTAAGATTTGATGCACACATCCCCTACATGTCCCGTAAGCAATAAGTGAATTGTGCTACAGCTGAGCACCTTCTGAATCTTTAAACCCAGCTTAAGAGGTGTTGATCTTGAAATTTCAAGAAAGGTTTTATCTTTTTTCAGGATTTTTTTCTCATAATGTTTTTTGTTTGTGTTTATGCAGCAAGCAAGAGAAATGGTACTAGAGATTATCCGAGAAAAAGACCAAGCTGACTTTCGGGGTGTACGCGGTGATTTCAGCTCCCGAATGGGAGGAGGCAGTATAGAGGTATGCTTAAATGACAGGTTAGTGGGCGACCAAGATGAGGGTTAAAGTTGTAGGTCACACTTCCGTTGGCTCTTTAACCTTGAGCAAGTTGGTTAACTTTTGTCTCAAAACCTTTAAGAATTTGCCCACTTCTTAGGGTGGGTGTGAGGGTGGACTGGGTCAGACTCGGCCTGCAGTGAGGAGAGCTGGCAGCATTTCCTGGCATGGGCCATTTCCCCTGGTTTTGAAGTTTGGCTTTAGAGGCTAACCAGTTGCCCAGGTAAAAACCAAAGTTCTTATGTTCTTGGTGATGTATGTCATGATTCTATCCAACTCAGCAGCCTGTGTTTATTGATGAGGTTGCAATAGGATCAGAATCTATTCTAGACAATGAAATTTTGTTATATGCAACAACATGGTGGAACCTTACGAACGGTATGCTCAGTGACATAAGACAGATACAGGACAAATGCTGTGGGATTCCACTTAATCTGAGGCAGCTAGAAGAGGCAGATGCATAGAGACAGAAAGCACAGTAGAAGCTGTCAGATGCTGGGGGAAGGAGTTATTGTTTAATGGGTACAGAGTTGTTGGGGATGACAAAATATTTTGGATATGGATAGTGGTGATGGTTACACAACATTGTGAATATATGTAACGTCATTGAATCGTGTACTTACAAGTCACTGAATGATAAATATTGTGTCTATTTGCCATAATAAAAGAAAAATGAAGGAAAAAAATACATTTTAAAGAACCTCCAGGGCTGGGCATGGTGGTACACGCCTATAATCCCAGTGCTTTGAGAGGCTTAGGCAGGAGTACTACTTGAGGTTGAGATCAGCCTGGGCAATATAGCCACACAGTCTCTAGCAGAAAAAAAAAAAAAAATTCTTTTAAATTAGCCAGTCATGACACATGCCTGTAGTCCCACCTGTTCTAGAGGCTCAGGAGGGGAGATCACACCTTCCAGGAGATCGAGGCTGTAGTGAACTACAATTATGCCACTGCACTCCAGCCTGGGTAATAGAGCAAGGCTGTGTCTCAAAACAAAAAAAGAGCTACCAGTATAATCAATGTGAATCAGTGTGTATGGTGTGTTTATTGGAAAGCAAGATTACTACTTTTCATCTTTTATCTATCTGTAAGGTTTATTCATTTTTGTATTTTGATCATATCTCAAATTGGATGCATTTAACAGTTAAGAATGCAGTCATCAACCATAATATTATTTCTAAAAGGGAAAAATATCCTTTATTATATCATTTCCATGAATGCACTGTAATAAAAACTAAGTTGTGT
The DNA here is from genome assembly GCF_001604975.1 of Cebus imitator. Lineage (NCBI taxonomy): Eukaryota > Metazoa > Chordata > Mammalia > Primates > Cebidae > Cebus > Cebus imitator. The sequence continues at coordinate 1,273,193 of NW_016107569.1, read as the reverse complement.
GTTAAAAAATGTGTCCTGTGCCGGGCGTGGTGGCTCATGCCTGTAATCCCAGCACTTTGGGAGGCCGAGGCAGGCAGATCACTTGAGGTCAGGAGTTCAAGACCAGCCTGGCCAACATGGCAAAACCCTGTCTCTACTAAAAAATAGAAAAATAAGCCGGGCATGGTGGCAGGTGCCGGGTGCCTGTAATCCCAGCTACCCGGGAGGCTGAGGCAGGGAGAATGGCTTCAACCTTGAGGGGGTGGGGGGCGGAGGTTGCAGTGAGCCAAGGTTTATGCCACTGGAACCTGGGCAACAGAGCGAGACTGCGCCAAAAAAAAAAACGTGTCCTGGCCAGGCACGGTGGCTCACGCTTGTAATCCCAGCACTTTGGGAGGCCAAGGCAGGTGGATCACCTGAGGTCAGGAGTTCAAGACTAGCCTGGCGGATAAGGATGAAACTCCATCTCTACTAGAAATACAAAAATTAGCCAGGCATAGTTGCAAACACCTGTTGTCTCAGCTACTCAGGAGGCTGAGGTGGGAGAATCATTGGAACCCGGGAGGTAGAGGCTGCAGTGAGCTGAAATCGTGCCACTGCATTCCAGCCTGGGCGACACAGCGAGACTCTGTGTCAAAAAAAAAAAAAAAAAAAAAAAAAAAAAAACTTTAAAAAGACAGGTTTTTGAAAAGTTCTGATGAGGTTTGGTTTCTCTGTACCTAGGTATCTGTGCCTAGGTTTGCTGTGGGGATTGTAATAGGAAGAAACGGGGAAATGATCAAAAAGATCCAGAATGATGCTGGTGTGAGGATTCAGTTTAAACCAGGTGGGTTTTGATTATTTAAAAATCCTCAGTGTTATAAGGATGGTGATAAAACACCTAACAAAACAAGGGCTTGGCTACTGGTTCATGTGTGTTCACCTTTCTCTGCCTTGCAACATTCTGCTGCCAGATGACCAATCTTAGTGTCTTCTCCTGCCCTTCCTTTCTCTCCCTGGATGTATGTATGTATGTTGGTCACCTTTCTCCAGAATGATTTCCAGGCCTTTCTTTTTTTTCTTGGACTAGTAAAATGCATAGTATGTCAGCTTTTGATTTTGCCAAGTAGAATTTAAAAATATATATATATTTAAATATATATAAGTATTATAAATATATATATATATAATTTTGATTTTATTAAATTCGAGATAATTTAAACCCACATAAAAAGACAAAACATCTTACAATAAAGGACAGATTTTTAAATTTTATAAATTTGCCTTTATGAGCAAAATTTTCTACATGGTCTGAAAAGAGGAAAACATGGCAGGCCGATTTCCGGGAACTGTTGCCATAGCTCTGCTCCATTGCCCTTGGCTTTTTCAAAGTCAAGTTTTGTTTTAGTTCTTTAATGATATATATTTAAAATGGTTATAATTGCGTAAGATTTGAGCATTGACCAGAAACATGCGAAATGATATAATTACACACATTTTCCTATCAACCACATCACTTCCAAAGAGTCCCTGGAGCTGGCGATATTCCTGTTGCCCCTTTTGGCACTGCGGGGAAGAGTATTGATTGGGAATCAGATTAACGTTTGTTTCCTTCTAACGCTGGGCTTTTTTCTAATCCTGGCTCCTCAGACGATGGGATTAGTCCAGAAAGAGCTGCACAGGTCATGGGCCCTCCCGATCGGTGTCAGCATGCAGCGCACATCATCAACGAGCTGATTCTTACAGCCCAGGTGGGTCCAGCTCTGTGGAGCTCAAGTATTTCAAATGCAGAAGTGGAAAGTGCTACCCGAGGCTCCCCAGGCAGCACCACAGAGCAGTCGCCCGGAGACGGTGCAAGTCACATTTTTGGAAGCCAGCAGTTTCTCTGCATCAGCCTCTTTCCCGCCTTCATGAGATTTTTTTTCCTGCTCATTAATTGCTCTTCTACCTTATTTACCACAGCATCTAGTTTGCCTTTACACAGTAAGTTTCTAGCTGTTTAAACTATGTGGAGAAATACCATGTAGATTGATCACCAAGTTTCAGATAATCAAGTGTAGTTAATGTTAAACTATGTCCTAGTGGTAGAAAGTACTTCAGAGTCCTCTGATGTCCTGAAGCTGCCTTTATGCACTAGATTTCATGCACATCTTTGGACTGTGAGCCAGCCTGTGTGACAGTGCTAGGAACCTCTGTAACTGATGGCAGGACTGAGGATAAATCTGAGAATGACCAAAACTGAAGAATAAAACAAGAGATTGGAAATTATAGTCCCAGCTCTGACATCAGTCATGTGACCTTGGAGCAGCCTTTGAACCCCTGGGTCTGGTGTTCTCAGCAGCAGACTCAGGCTTTTTACCAGGCAGTGCTCTCCCTGTGATCCCCTAAGAGCCATCTGGTGGTTCTTACTCAAATCACAAATGTGTAGGCCCCCACCCCAGATCTGCTGAATCAGAATTTCCAGGGGAGGGTCTTGGGTCTTAACTGGAGACCCAGTCAACTCTTCGGTTTATAAAACAGCCACTAAATCAAGCTTGTTCAGCCCACAGGCTGCACATGACCCAGGAACGACATTGAACGCAGCCCAACACAAATTCGTAAACTTTCTTAAAATGTTATGAGATCTTTTTTAGGGTTTTTTTTTTTTTTTTTTTTTTTTTAGCTTATCAGCTATCATTAGTGTTAGTATATTTTATGTGTGGCCCAAGATAATTCTTCCAGTGTGGTCCAGGGAAGCCAAAAGATTTGACACTCCTGTGCTGGAACCTCAGCAAAGAGCCAAATATACCAACCATTGCCTCCAAGAAGCTGCATTTGAAAATGTCTGAGTGAAAGGGGTCAATGTGGGGTCGCTCTGCTCAGAGCAATTGCTGGTCCTGAGGTGCTTTCAGATCTCTGTCCCACTTGATCTCTGTCCCATCTGAATTCACATCACCAACTCCATTTTTTTGTATGTGTTTATTTTTTTAAGTGAGAGAGATAGTGGGCTGAGCACAGTGGCCCATGTCTATAATCCCAGCACTTTGGGAGGCCGAGGTGGGCAAATCACTTGAGCCCAGGAGTTTGAGACCAGCCTGGGCAACATAGTGAGTTCTCTTCTCTCTCTAAAAAAAAAAAAAAAAAAAAAAAAAAAAAAAAAAAAAAAAAAAAAAAAAAAAAAAAAAAAANAGTTCATCAGCTATCATTAGTGTTAGTGTATTTTATGGGATTGCCCAAGACAATTCTTCCAGTGTGGTCCAGGGAAGCCAAAAGATTGGGTACCCCTGCTCTAAATGATCTGTAACATCCTTTTTTGTGAGAGTTTGTGAACCCTGGCCAGGTGTGGTGGCTCACACCTGTAATCCCAGCATTTTGGGACGCCAAGGCAAGCGGATCACCTGAGGTCAGGAGTTCGAGACCAGCCTGACCAACATGGCGAAACCCCATCTCTACTAAAAATAGAAAATTAACTGGACGTGGTGGCTCACACCTGTAATCCCAGCACCTTTGGGAGGCCAAGGCAGGTGGATCGCCTGAGTTCAGGAGTTGGAAATCAGCACGGTGAAACCGCATCTCTACTAAAAATACAAAATTAGCCGGGTGTGGTGGCGCATGCCTATAATCCCAGCTACTCAGAAGGCTGAGGCAGGAGAATTGCTTGAACCCAGGAGGTGGAGGTTGCAGTGAGCAAAGATCCCGCCATTGCATTCCAGCCTGGGCACCAAGAGCAAAACTTCATCTCAAAAAAAAAAAAAAGTTTATGAGCTGCAGAGGCTGAGATGTTTGGGAGAGAACCTTGTCTTCGAGATCTGTGGCATGCCCAGAAAGTTGGCTGTGCGCTCATGTGCATGTGTGAACATAAATTCCTAAAATTGCCTTGTTTACTTGGCAGTTGTCTCTCATAAAAGCAGAATGCGGGGGAAAAGCACTCCAATTACCTCAGCTTTCTGCTGGTTTAGATTCTGGATAAACGTTCAGTTTACTCTTAGTCAACATGAGCAGGTTTTGCCAAAATTTCTTCAGTGTGTTGAAAGTGTGCAGCTTCTCCCTTCCACAAAATAGCTTGACAGATTCACCCTCAACATACAAAAGAGTTTAAATACAGCAGCTCCAAAATGACTTAGAGGACAGCAGCTGGAATGAGACTTGTTGCCTTCCGAATGAAAGGACTCTTCCTCTGCCAGGTGTTAGATTGAGGTTTTTCTGTGCGCTGGGTGGACAGTGGGAGAATGATTCAGAGACTTCTCCCATGGAGAGGAGGCCCTGGCTGGTTCCCTGTCTCTCCCTTCTGAAGTAGCCCCGAATGCCCACTCTCGAATCTGTTGCTGCTGCTGCTGCTGCTTGAGGGCACAACAACCAAGAATAAAATCCATTCCTCCTCCTTGCTGATCGGAGTGCCAGGTGTCGTGACTCACAGCAGTGCCAGGTCGGGGAGAGTCAGCAGGCTGCGAGCACCTGACTTCCCATAGGCCCAGCATGTGTCCACCGCAAGAAAGAGCGGCTTCAGCTGCAAGGGAAAAACCAGCTCTTGATTCCAGTGAGGAAAGCTGCAGGGAAAGGCTGCTGGGCTTCAGCCTTGGAGTTTGTATCTGCCTGCCTATTTTTCTTGGGTACATTTGAGCTGTTCTTGTAACCACGTGCGTGCATCTGCACACGTCCTCCCCGGATGCACCTGTGATTGGTGTTAATTCTGGTTGGAAAGAGCCTTTCAGAATCGGAAGTGTGGAAAGGTGCTAGGTTCTAATGAGTGGCATTGATTACATCCTGTCACTTCACCTCCTCCCTGGAGAGGGGGAGCAGTGATGCTGTGGCAGTGGCAGTCACTAGAGCTCTGTGATCTTTCCAGGAAAGAGACGGCTTTGGAGGCCTGGCAGTAGCCAGAGGAAGAGGTCGTGGCCGTGGCGACTGGAGCGTGGGAGCCCCTGGTGGCATCCAGGAGATAACATACACGGTGCCAGCTGATAAGTGTGGCCTCGTCATAGGCAAAGGTAAGAGGCAGCCGGGGTTTCACGCCCCAGGGAAGTCCCTTTGCAGCCACAGGCTGGGGCTGCCCGGTCTGGGGGCAGTAGCTGCCTTCTGCCAAAAGCCTGCTTGGCGTGGTTCTCTGAGGCTTCTGATGGGCCTGTTGTGAGGAACAAACTGAATTTTCCACCGTGAGTATGGAGAGACGACAGTAAAGCCCCCTGCCTGTTGAGGCAGATTAGGTTGGTGAAAAAGTGCCCTGTACAAGATGGAGGCCTTGTCGATCGACTGGTAATTAACTCACCTCCACGGAACTTCGAGGGATGATTAAGATCATGTCCTCAGTGAAAATACCTTCTCGACAGCGTGTCGCTTCTTTCCCTTACCAGATTTCAGTATTTGGTCTTGGTCCGCACAACGTGGGAAAATGGTTTCTATCCTTTCTACTGGATAAAAGGATAAGAACCGTTTTTTTATCATGGCCGCTGTGTGGAGCAAGCCAACATTGATTTATTAGTTGTTTCTAGGCATTTTGGCGACATTAGGAGGAAACCCTCATTCACGGCTACTGTAGCTCCTTCCGGGCTTTCGCTGAGAAACAGGAGAGAGGACAGGCAGATTCCTCAGCTATTGGCAGCAGTTCATCTTGGTCAGCCTTGGGACCCAGAAAGGCTGCTGAGACCAGGGCCGAGGCTGTGGGGCCTTTCCCCAGCATGGCAGCAGGACTCGGCTTCCGTGGGGCTGTGAGCCAGGCCTCGATGTCAGCGGGGGACTCCCATCGTCGCTGGGTTTCGTATTTGCCTTCGTTAAGTATTTGACAGCCTGTGGAGAAAATAGTCTTCTTTCCAGAGTTTCTCAGATTTCTCTGATCACCAAATAACTCTTAGCTGCTTGAGGCGTGCTTGTATTTCATAGGCAGGACTTGGGGGTGCTTCACCAGCAGAGACTTCCAGAGCTGGGCAGGGCAGGAGCCCCCCCACACTCACCTCCCAGGAGCTGTCCTTGTCACTGCTCACGGACCCTGGGTTTTATGCTCTTGCAAAATGCAATCAACCATGTTGTCTTTTAGACGATGAACCATTCAGAGCTGGTAGGAACAGTATGGGTTTGTGTTCTTTTGCCGGCAGGTGTATGGGCTGATGAGTGTTTCGGGGATATTGCAGGCTGCACCAAAGGCTGCCAGAAGTCGCACACTGCGCAGGCCATCAGCCTGACTGCTGTGAGACTGCGGCTCGTCCAAGCCTGTAGGCTGAGGATTAGCTATCCAGCTTTCTTGGCCTTTTGCAAATCATTTTGTCAGCGAAGTTTTCATTTACTTGTGTCTCTACACCCTGACCGAGTGTCGTTGCCTCGCCATGACGTGTCCTCATAGTGAGCCCTTGGTGTGACAGAGAGCCCCTCGTAGTTTGTTCTCCGCAAAGTCATCCTGAGTGATTCCTAGAAAACAGTGATGAGAACGAAGCAGTCACTGATACTGTGTCCCATGCTTGAATAGCAGTCTACAGCTCTAATGTCTCAGATATGGGTGGGTCTTTCTATGTCACACACACACACACACACCCCACCCTCGGGGCCCCTGTGAGGCATCTCTTTTCCTTGAGATAGGCGCCTGGGCGAGGGAGAAAGGAGCCCCACACAGTCAGGCCCAGCTTTCCTTGGCCTCTGGCCTGGACAGACATGGAGCCTCCCTGGCCCCTGCTGGATTTCCATGATAAACACGGCAACATTGACAGATAGCGCAGCCAGCCTGGTCTTGTCAGCCAGGCCTTTTTGCAGGTTTGATTAATTGCTTTACGATTTCACATCCAGCCAGGGGGCCACTGGTGGGGCGCTTCTGCCCCCCGTCAGGAAGAAGAATGGAGCGGGCTGCTGAATGAGTCTATGGACAGCCACCATGTGCCAAGTTAGTGACCTCATTTTGAAGAAAGATGAACTTAAATTAACTCCTTCTGGCCCCACAAGGTTTTGTGGCGCCTCCTCACCTTATTATCATGCTCCCGAGGCCTGGGGACGAGGGCCCCGGGGCCCGGCAATGAGGGCTGGGGCCTCAGCTGTCTGGGTACCCCAGGGCTCTCAATCTGAGACACTTGCACCCTTGTGCTTTTGCCTCCAAACCAAGTGAATCTGGCTGGAGTCTGGTAGGATTCCCCCGAGTCTTAGGTGTCCCTGTGAAAATGGTCTCCGTTTTAGTCTCTTTTTTTTTTTTTTTTTGGAGATGGAGCTTTGCTCTTGTTGCCCAGGCTGGCGCTATCTTGGTTCACTGCAACCTCCACCCCCCAAGTTGAAGCGATTCTCCTGCCTCAGCCTCCTGAGTAGCTAGGATTACAGGCATGCACCACCATGCCCAGCTACTTTTGTGTTTTAAGTAGAGATGGGGTTTCTCTGTGATGGCCAGGCTGGTCTCGAACTCCCAACCTCAGGTGATTTGCCTGCCTTGGCCTTCCAAAGTGCTGAGATTACCACCACACTCAGCCAAGTTCCTATTCTTTATTGCTCTCCAAAAACCATTGCCTAGGAGCCTACTTTTCATGGTGCAAAGAAGATAAAATCCATGGCTTCTGAGTAAAGGGCAGAAGTAAAGATTCCCCAGGAGGAGTTCACACTGGCCCAGAGGCAAATCAGAGCTGTGGGCATTGGCCTGGTGTGCCCCCAGGAAGAGGCGGGTATGGCCAGGGCGGAAAATGTAGGGATGCTTCTCCGAAACTCAGCAGTACTTTGCGGAAATCACAAGCACAACATTTGGTTTTGTTGATTTTTTTTTTTTTTTTTTTGAGACCACCCTAAACTTAACTGACCTCTTCTGCATGTGACCTTATCTGCATGCCAGGGTGTCTTTCCTCCCTTATAAGCACTGCTCCTGCTACCATCAGGAAGGACAACCTGCCAGGGTCTCCTTTTTTGCTCCTTTACCCCGGTAGAGTCCTGCCAAGAGGCAGCTTGTGTCTCTGCTCTTAGCCTCCCCTCCTGCCTGGCCTGATAGGTTGTGAGGCGGGACTTTTCTGGCAGTGGGTGGAGGGAAGCTTGGAGTGTTTAGATGGTTGTGGAGGTGTCTGGGAGGTGGCGCGTGACCTTTAGGGTCCGTTTTGACTGGGCAGGGAGGAGTGGCTGACACTGGCACCTGGTCTTTGCTGTTGATCATTGTGGCCCACTGCTGCCCTTTACCAGCTTTGGAACGGATTGCCTCTTTCTCCACTTTTGCCAAACTCTGCTCCAAGTTATCCTTGTATGCTGGCTCCTCCTAACAAACCCCCATCCCCCGCGGAGTTGAGCAGAGCAGATCCGCAAGTTCTTCAGAAGAAGAATCCAGCCGTTGTTAGCTGCTGGAGCTTTTATTATGCAAATCTCCTTAAGAGACTGAGACTCTTACAGGTTTTTGAAAGAGACCAACTAAATTTTCATTAGCTCTGCTCCACCCAGGCCTCTTTGACCCCCACCCCATCCTTGCACTGCCTGTCTAGACCCATCACCCCTTGGAGGAGGCAGAGTCTTGAGAAGGGTCAGATACTAAAGGCCCAAGTGGGCTCCAGGCATGGTTGGGGCCTGTGGTCATCTATTTGGCCTGTGGAAAAAGTTGCCCACAGCTAGGCTCAAGGTCCCAGTTGTGCCATGGAGGGGCCGTTGGGTCACTGTTCTTGTGCTAAGCAGGGCAGTGCTGTTCCCAGCTAGGCGGGAGCCCCACAGCTGGCCCCCAGGGGTGAGCACCATGGTGTGGACCCACAGGCCTCAGCTCACACGTGGGCATCCACATGGAGGTGCCACATGGCATCTGTGGCCTCAGCTTGGCTTTGAGAAAAAGTCCAGCTTCACTCCAAACAGCTGGTTTTGCAAGTGAGAGAGCCCTGGTTTTGTTAGAACCACTTTAGAGTAGAGAGTAGTTCTCTACTGTCAGGGCAAGTGCCACAGTGGCTGCTTACTCTTCTGTCTGTGTTCTGTTTGCAGGGGGCGAGAACATCAAAAGCATCAACCAGCAGTCAGGGGCGCATGTGGAGCTCCAGAGGAACCCCCCTCCCAACAGCGACCCCAACCTGCGGAGATTCACCATCAGGGGGGTTCCCCAGCAGATCGAGGTGGCCAGGCAGCTCATAGATGAGAAAGTTGGCGTACGTACCAGGTCCTTCCCCCACCGGCTTAATAATAGCTGTTTTCTTTTGGATGTCCAAGGTACCAGCTTTTCCCAAAACCTTGTGCTTGTGCCTGTTGGTTCTCACATCACATGAGGGCAGCCCCCTCCTGCTTTGCCGAGGGGGAGGGTCGGCAACCCAGGGAGTGCCAGAGCCAGGCCCAGAAGCAAGGAAGGAATCCTGGCAGGGTGCACCAAGACCACAGCAGCCCAGGCCCCAGAGCTGTCCCCTGCAGGCTTATATGAGCAGCTGGGGCAGCAGCCTCCCACCAGCACTGCCCCGGGACTCTGCTGGCATCGCCCTGGCGGCCAGCCCAGCAGGCAGCTTTCATTGACTCTGGCTTTAGTTTCAGGCACCTCAAGGCAGATAAAGAAAGGGAGTGTTGATGGAGGACAGATGGGCCACTGCTCACCTCAATGGGGACGTAGAATGGCAGAAAGAGCCTTGGGCCAGCCTAAGTTGACGGGAGAGTCAAGCAGGTTGGTCCCTACCCCCAGGGTGATATGCCAGGGCAACTGTGGTGGTGCCAGGATTAGCTGTGTGGTGGTATTTGTCACTGGAGGGCAGGAGCCATCTCTGCAAATGCAGCCTGCTGTGGGAAGGAAGGCTAGTGTGAGTGCATAGGTGCCCTTAGTTCACTCAACTCCAGCCCCCCAAAAGCTGGGTTTTGCCTTGGGGTGGGCCTGGGCAGAGGGCAGAGTTGTGCAGCCAGCAGTGGGTGAGAGCTCCCTCTGTGCCACCACAGGGGACCAGTCTTGGAGCACCTGGAGCCTTCGGACAGAGTCCCTTCAGCCAGCCACCTGCCCCACCTCATCAAAAGTGAGTCTTTCGCATCAGCCTTGCCTGGGAGAATTCACTTGCTCCCAAGAGATCCACTGTCCTCCTTTCCAGCTCCTTCTAGGGAGGGCCAGCCAGGGCCTGAAGTTCTGGGTGTGGGCAGGACTCATCTCTTCTCCTCTCACCAGTGATCCCTCAGCCTGTCACTCACTGACTTCAGCAATGGGGTGGGAACCTCCAGAGGACAGAGGGTCTTCCTGTCCCACCGCCCCCTGGAGGAGAGCTCAGTGCCCTGGGGCTGAGGAGGGGGCCGAGCCCTGTGTTGGGGGTGCTCAGTTGCATTGTGTTTCTTTTACCTTTTCGCAGCACCTTTCCTCCAAGGAGCTCTGGGTGCTTCCCAAACATGGCTGCCAAGGTGAACGGGAACCCCCACAGCACCCCCGTGAGGTAGGTGACCTGCTGTGACTCAGCTAGGGGCAGACGGGACTAGCATCCGTGATGCCTGGCTGGGGTGAGGGAGGGGAGCAGTGAAGAGGGAGACACCCACAGGAACGAGTGACTCTCTTGTCATCCACAGTGGTCCTCCGGCCTTTCTGACCCAGGGCTGGGGCAGCACCTACCAGGCGTGGCAGCAGCCCACACAGCAGGTCCCAAGTAAGTGACTCGGGGTGGGGAGTGCAGTGCAGTGCATGCCCTCCAGAAAGGCTGGGGCCCACAGAAGTCAGGGGGCTGAAATGCCCTCACTCCAACTCAGCAGGCCCAGGATGTCCCTCCCAAATGATAAGGAGCCCCCCCCCGGGTGGGGCTTGGGGCCACCCGCAGCCTATGCTGTGGGGTGCGCATGCTCAGAGAAAGGCCCCATGTTTGTGAGGGAAACTGCACAAACCTCAGGCGGGCTGGGGACTGTGGGCTGGCTCTCAGCCCACCTGTCCTCCTCAGAGCTCTGGGCCTCTGGCAGTCTTGTTCCCCACACAGGAGTGAGCCGTGGGTATGGGTTGAGCCAGCTTCTGCCCCTCCTCTTCTGGTGGAGAAGGGCCTGGCTCCTGGCCCCCCAGTTCCCTCCCCCGGCTTTGGGTGGCTGCCTTCCCCTCCCCTCTCGTGCTTCCAGCTCCTGAACTTTTTAGAAGCAAACAGTTAGGGAAGGCCCTCTGCTGCATGCCGCCTCTCCAGGTAAAGTGGCTGTGAAGGAGAAAGTTCTGGTGGGAATCAGAGCCACTGCCCACTCTGTCCCCACAGCAGCTTCAGGAGCCACCGTTGGGTTTCAGAGCTGGTCTGGCTGCTCTGGCATGGCCTTCACAAAGCAAAGCACAACCCTTACCTTAGTACCAGCCAGGTTCTCTTGACTCGTCTGCGTTTCCATCTGTGTCTGGAAAGCCTTCTTCAGTGTCTGCGGATTCTCACAGCATCCAGGCTGCAGGCCGTGCCTCACAGCCTGGCTCGGAGGGCCTGAGCCCCCTTTCTGGGGTTCTGCCACTCAGCCTTCCACAGAGTCCTGAGGCCAGTGCTGTGTGGCCTTAGGCACACGCCGCCTTCTCTGGGGCTCCACTTGTCACATGTAAAAGGAAGGGCTTGGGAGGGAATTCTAAAGTGCTTGCATGCTCTGAAATTGTAGAGTTGTGTTCCTTCCCTTTTTCCCCAGTATTTTATTACGAAACGTTTCAGGCATCATCGAACGCTCCACAGTGAGCACCTGCACACCACCCAGATCACCCTTCCCTTTCCCTCTGCTTGCTTCTCCATGGCGTCCGGCCCTGCCTCGTCTCCTCTGACCTCTTGGTGGGAGCTGCGCTCACAGTGCCAGGGCCTTTGGGTACTGTTCTCGTCTGAGGGAATCCTCCAGGCAGCAAGGTGGCCAGGATTGACTCTGGAGACACTGGGGCCTGGGAGGCCATTGGGGAAGATGGCTCCCTGAGGGGGGTGCTGCCAGCTTTGCCAGCTTTGGAGCTGGCAAAGGCCTATGGGAAGAGGAAGGGGGCGCACAGGAGCCGCCAGTGGTCCTGCCACGGTCAGGCAGCCTTCGCCTCGGGTGGCTGAGCTTGGCTCATTGGTTTGTTCAGGGGCTTTGTGGCTGACAGCTGGTTTGGGTTGGTGGAATAGTGTTTGGCAGCAGAGTCCTGCTTGCTGGCGCCCTCTGTGTCTGACGGAAGAGTGCTTGCTGCCTGTCACTCCCTCGTCGTGCCCCTGTGGGAGGAATCGGGCGTCTCCTTCCCTCCTGACCCCGCACTGCGTGCTGCTTTGCACACTCCTCCTCAGCCTGCAGCAAGTGAACTAGCAGAGAAAGCGTTTGGCTGCGCTCTCTGCAGCGGCTCGTCCTCCCTGCCTGTTTCAGGCTGTAGTCCTCACCGGAGACGGGATAGTGAGGGGGTCTTTTGTGAGCCTTGACAGGTGAACACTTGAGCCAGCCCCAACCTGGGCAGAAGGAAAGGTCCTGACTCTGACTCACCGCTGTGGTCAAGTCTTTGAAACTGCTCTTATTCCTGGCAGGGCGCGGAGGCTCTGTTTCCCCAGCTGTCTCTCCGCCTCCCGCCGTCTTCACTGCCTGCACAGCCTAGCGGGTGAACCCAGGGTCCTGCAGGGAAGAGAAGGGCAGGACCACCCCGACACGTGCATCCGCTTTCCCTCTCCCCCACCCCAGCGTGGCCTGAGGCCGGGCAGGGTCCAGCAGCCCGCTGGTACTGCCCACCCCTGAGCCGAGTGGCCCCTCTACTTCCGCTGGTCCAGAGGCACAGCCCCCAGCCCTTGAGCAGAGGGCCAGGCGAAGAGTGCGGTCAGCAGCCCCTGGAGTCTTTGTCCTGTGGAAGGCTGACTGGGGAGCCCCAAAACAGCAGTGGCTGTGGCCCTTGAGCCCCCTCTGTGGACCCACTGCTCGAGTCTCCATCTGAAAGGGGTCAGCCTAGTCTTGCTGGTTGTCTTGTGAGGGGCCACCCATCTGCCCAGCCCCACCCTTACAGTAATCTTAGTTACACCCTCCTCCCAGCCCTGCCAGCTGCCACCTCCTTCCCAGGCAGGGCTGTGGAGCCATGTGTGGCCAGGAGTGAGGTGGAGGAGTGCAGGCCAGGGCCGAGGCTGAGGAGCCGGAAGGCCTGACTGCTTTTGTGTTCTTCGAACAGGCCAGCAGAGCCAGCCGCAGAGCAGCCAGCCCAGCTACAGCAAGGCCTGGGAAGACTATTACAAAAAGCAGAGTGAGTGCCCGGCCCTCCTCACATGCGGCTCCGGCAGCAGAGTCCCCTCCAGCCTGTAGACTTCACAGTCCGAGGCTCACTGTCGCCTTCCTCGTGTGCCTTGAGCTCATTGTTTCTTCATCCTGCACCCCGGCACCCGCCTGCCTGTCTCTGTCGGGAGCCTGGGCGTAGTCAGTCAGTGACCGCAGGCTGCCCTGCTGCCCGGCACAGACCTGCCATCCTCTCCTCCATTCTCCCCCTGCTGGGTCCAGCAGCATTTAGAGGTGGGCATGGTGCCTGGAAGCGTGGTCTCCTTAGGGACTGAATGATTCCAGTTGGGTGCTGCCAGGCCGGCAGACAGATCCCCCGGGCATCTTGTTCTCAGTCTCGGTGCTTCAGGGCAGATGAGAGGAGAGGCGGAGACTCGGAAGCGGGCCTCACATGGGCACTGGAGCTGGGTGCTTAGTTTCTCCTCTTAAGTAGGCCCATTTTCTAACTACCAGAAACGAAACCAGCCTTCGGAGCAGGGCAAGGGACCCAGCAAGCCGAGGGTCTCCGGGGAGTCATCTAAAATTAGTATCAGATTCTGGACAGATTCCACAGTGACTGGAGGACTGGGGTCTTGTTTAAAGAGGAATCTCACATGCCTGGTGTCTGGAGGGTGTTTCCTGCTGGTTGGAAGAGATGGGGTTGAAGGCCACCAGAGAAATGGTCCCCCTAGTGTTGGAATCATCGCCAGGTTCATGGCCCTTCTAGGGCCTGGAGGTGGAAGTGCTGAGTCATTGTCACCTGGGGACCTGGTGCGAGCTCAGCTGTCCAGTCTTCCCCGAATCCCAGTTCCCAGCCTGTGTTTCAAGCTGTTCACGGGATTTGGACACCATCACAGGTACCCAGGCTAGGCACTCCCGTCCTCCCCGCCCCCAATCCCAGAATCCCCCCTTCTCTCTCTGTCATGGGCCCCTGGGAGCTGACGGGGCACGCAGGCAGGCAGATGCGGAGAATGCACTTCCGCAGAGAAGGCAGACGTGAGGATTGGTCTTCACAGGCGGAGCAGGGGACCGGCAGCAAAGGCTAACAGCACCTTTTGTAGCAAGCACTCCTGCAGCACCAGCTGCGCGCACCGCAGCCTCCCGGCCTTCCTGCCTTCCGGCATCCGGAGGGAGAGCCTCCAGAGAGTGGATGCCCAGGGCCGTCGGGAAGGGCCCCTGCCCCGTGCGCCCTCACTCCCGTTAACCTGCGTTTCCTCCTTTGTCAACCAGGTCACGCCGCCAGCACGGCTCCTCAGGCCAGCTCCCCGCCGGACTACACAATGGCCTGGGCGGAATATTACAGACAGCAGGTCGCTTTCTACGGGCAGACATTAGGGCAGGCGCAGGCCCACAGCCAGGTCTGTAGCTAATCACCGGCACCGCGCCACTCCCAAGCCCCTGCTCTCCAGCCTCTTGTTTCCTGACCCCGGGGTGAGAGCACTGGGCTAGGAGGAGCCTCTAGGCCCATTGCTCCTCAGTGAGGCTGCCTCCGCGGAGAGCCCAGCTCCAGCCCCCGCCCCGTCCCTCCTCGCTCCAGGGAAGGAGTTTAGTAGGGAGATTGGTGGTGCAGCCCCTGCGAGGAAGTGCCTGATCTTTCCTCAAGTCCAGGCCCCAGACCTCAGGGCTAAGTAGTAGTCTCTCTCTCTCTCTAAGCCTCAGTTTCCCTAACTGTAAAGGGCCGAGTGCAAATGGTGTGCCCTAGCAGCTGCTCTCGAGGAGGGTGGAGTGGCCAGGCCGTCAGCCATGCC
>NW_016107569.1:1228505-1258352 GCF_001604975.1 Cebus imitator | reverse complement strand
CTAGAGGGTTCTGTTCAGAGGCCAAAAACGGATTTCTTATTAAAGAAGGGAAGACGTCCAAACGTTCCCACAGGGCATATTTCCCACCTGATGCCAGTCAGGTCCTCATGGATAACATTTCAGTTACCTCCTGGCCCTGGACTCAGCTGGTTGGGCCTCCCACTGCCAAATTGGCTCTCTGGGTCTGGTCCTGGGAAAACAGGTGTCAGGGCTGGTGGCGACGGAGAAGCGCCGCTCATACTGTTCGCTCCTCCCTGCCCTGAGTCCCCAGCAGAGAGAGGGGCCCAAGACCTCCTCTTCAACAGAGCAGTTTTGTCTGGACCAGCTCCCGTGTCGAGAGACCGGGGGAGGTGCCGAGACTCGGCCCTGTTTGTGCGCGCGGGTGCCGGTGTGGAGCCAGCGGGCAGAGGGTGACCCGCCACCTCCCCACTGGCACCCAGACTTGAGAAGCCGCCATCACAGACTAACTCCTTCCCTTGCGCCCACAGGAGCAGTAGGACAGTGTCCTTGCGGCCGCCTTCCCCTCGAATCATGGTGAAAGGAAACCTGTTTGTAACAGAGGTTTTTAGATGTGCAGACCTTTTGATGAAGAACCTTTGTTTTGTTCTGTGAAACACTATATTTAGATTAACGGAACTTTTCTAAAAATCGGGAAAATTAGTTACTAAAAATTGCTGATCATTTTTGTTTGTGATTTCAAGTGTGTAAGCTCCGGGGCGCTCTTTGGAGCAATAGCTGCAAGTTCAGGCACGAGCACGCCTCAGAGCTGTGACATTTCAACACGAAGCTTTTGCTTGGATTTTGTTTTTGTTTCATGTCCTTTTTATTTGCAGTTTTTTCTGTTGCAACAGAAAGTGGCTTGGAAGTCTTAGGTGGTATGTAACAAATTCTTTTTAAAAATTTTAAAGCAGTATTTAAGTATTCTTAAATGTGTACATTCATTAAATGTTTTACTTCTAATTTCTTGTATCTTGGCTGTCTGGTTTTATTGCATTTTTTAAAAAACTGAACTATTATGTATTGTAATTAATTATGTGAATTCTGAATTGAGACAGATAATTGTATTGCTGTCCAACAGGGTTGGGAGGGGCATTTTCTAGGGTTTGTATAATTTCTAGAGTTCTAAAGGGGGAATGTAAAAATGTGTTCATGTGTTTAGCATACGTTTCTTTTCATGTCTCCATTACCAGTTGCAATTGTGTATCTAAGACCTCCAAGCTTGTTTTTAAAACAAAACAAAAGACCTTTCTCTATTCTCTCAGAAATATAAATACTGTTATTTTTAATATTAAGAAATTCAATATAACTTTTAACAAACACTGTGGAACATTAAACCGTATAAAAACGTAGTTAACTATTTTTTAATTCCAAGGTGTTGTTTGCTTTTTTCTTTTAAATATTTTCTTAATATTTTGTCAGATTAACTAGATGAATAAATAAATCTAGTATTAACCTCAGTATGAATTAAATAAGTTTGATTTAATAAAAGGGATAATATGATTTCCAGTGTTTACTGTAGTTTATCTTGTACAGATAACATGTATTTTTAAAGGAAAAAAAACGGAATTGAAGCTATTTTTTCTTGCATTTCTAATTGACCTGAGGGACATTCCGTTCGAAATGTACTGAAGTTACAGTTTCTGGTTTTTTCTCCTTATTTTTCTTATAATGCTTGAAATGTCTAACTATTAAAAAAGACAATTGAAAAATGTTATGCATGTATGTGGTTTTTAAAAAAAGAAAGTGTTCTTTTTATTTGACTGACAATTCATTTTACACTCTATATAATAAAATTTCCACAAGACATCTTGTGGGCAAAGTCTTTCTGGCCTGTTTGCTTTCCATTCGTGGGTTCGTCCTCTTGCCCTGCCCACTGCCACGGAGAGGGAAAGAGGGTTCCGGCGGGCCTCGCCCATCTCTTGCACCATGCCAGCCCGCCTTCGCCGGCGCACAGCCTACATGTCTAGCTATGTCGTTAAGCTAATTTCATTTTAATGGCTTTGTATGATTTGACAGCTTGACTTGAGAGAGGTGGTTGAGATCAGCTCCTCTTTCCTGTCACAGCCAAGCCTCTAAGTGAGAAGTCAGTACAGGAGTGTCATCGGATGGAGCTGGGAGATTCATCGAAGGGCGTGCAGCGGGTCAGCCAGCTTCTGCCACTGACTGGGCGGCCCCTTGCCCTCCGCCACTCCCCTTCCCGGCCTGCCCAGGCACGCACACTCACCGGTGTAGGTGGGCTGCCCTAGGCCTGGCGGGGTGTCCCTGGCCTGGTGGGGTGTCCCTGGCTGTTGCTGCCTGACACCCCCGCCTCCTTGTCCCCAGCCTCACCTGTGGCTCTGGTGGTGGTGCTTTCTCACTCTCAGCCCCGTGCCCCCGGTGGGACCCCAGGTTGCCAGGAGGACTGGGAAGCATCAGCACATGTGCTGGTTCTCTGCTGTCCTTTCATAAAGACACAAACGAGGCATCCTTCCCCAGAGGTGTTAAGTTGCAGGCTGTGGTCATGGGATTCATGGGGACAGAGTCGGCCCCAGACTTGGAAGGACATTAAGGAATAAACAACATCAGCCTCGCCTTTTTTTTCCCCTTCTTTCCCGTCAGTTGGGGTGACTGGCTTTGAGCACAGTGTCTGCTTTCATGTCTGAGGGCCCCTGCCTTGGCCTTCAGCCTTTCTGTGTGGGCTGCCTCTACTTAGATGCAGGATGCTGTCTCCATCCTAATCAGGGCCCTTGCAGGGCTTGTTGGGGTGTGCCTGGCCAATACCGTCCCCTTGTCTGTGCTCCAGGCTCTGACAGGAGGGGGGAGAAAGCATCTGTGGCTCCTTCAGGCTGAAAAGGGGTGTGGAGAGCAGCCCGTCTGCGGCCATGGCGGGCCTGTTGAGAGCAGGAAGACAAAAAAGAGATGTGGCATCTTTAACTGCACCTCCAGAGAATCGAGTTTGACGTTGAGAAATTGAATAGTAAAAGGCACTTGGAAAGTGGGGGGAGGGGGCCGAGTGGGAGGAGGACGTAAAGGCTGATGACGGTAATGGGAATTCGGAGAGGGCATTACAGGGAAGACTTCCTTCTAATTCATCTTCCAAGCTCTGTGCCAAAACAGCATTTGGCATGGTTCACAGGGAGCGATTGTGTGATAATGAACCCTAAGGTGTCCCTTAATTGAAGACTGAGCATTGCGGTTTGTGCCAAGAGTCATAAATGGTGCAGGCTTGCGGAGGATGCATTTTCTTAAATGTATCGGTAAGTACAGATGAGCGCTTGTCCCCAGTGAAATGCCCATACTATAAATTATGGAAATCTCTTTCTCTCTGATGCAATCTTTTATTACGGGGAGGGGGTGTAGCACGACAGGAGGCAGGGGAGAAAGTTTGCAAGCATATGAAATTTGGCCTCTCATTAACATGGCGCCCAAGGAAGATGACTTTCATCAGCAGTCTGCTGTACTGGAAGGCTAAAGTGCTTGAAATGTACCAAGTTCAGCGGTTGTGTTCCATTAAGAAAGATGCATGGTCATCACTGCAAGGGCGGTCAGGGTCGGGGAGGCGGGGTGGGCGAGTGCCCAGTCTGTCTTCTGAACGTGTGCCCCACCCCCACCTGCCACCACACTTGCCTACAGGGTCTCTGCCAGCTGCCCAAGCTCAGGATTCCTCAAGGACCCTGCTGAGCCGATCCCAGCCCCACCCAGAAGTTTGGGCTGAGGTTGGGGAGTTCTCAGCCAATGCACCTTGATCAGCGCCCCTGGCCTGTCAGTTAGGAGGCACCATCTTTCCAGGGTCACTCGAAAGTGACCACCCATGATGTCCCACAGCCCCCACAGTACAGTAGGGTCTGCTGGGGCACAGATGGCACAGTGCAGCGCCTGGTCCATGAGAACATGGGTCGCCCCAGAGCTGCAGCTTCTAGCTGGCTACAGCCCCACTGTCTCCCAGCCCCACTTCTGGTCCACAGGGCCCAGCTGGGGGTTTTTAAGATGAGAAGATGGGCTGGAGCAAATGGGCCTGATAGATGCTTAGAGATTAATGGCCAGAAAGTGGCTTGACACTAATTCCGCAGGGGGCTGCCGGCCCTGGGTCTGTGTCTTGGGTGGAAGGAGAAGTGAAGACAACACTCATCGCCCTTGAAACAATGGCCATCTTGGCTGTCCTTTGTCTTGAAGGTGTTTCTGTAGCATCTACCAAGGGGTCCTGGCCCTTTCCAGACATCTGCTTCCAAGGTGGTCTCTGCACCCTAGGAGGTAGAAGGACTTAATCTCCCCATTTCACAGATGAGGGCTCAGTCAAAGGATGAGACCTGCCCTTATTCACATGGGCATGGAGGGGCCAGTTGTGTGCCAGGTTCTATGCTGCACACTCCAGCTGGGGCTTCAGAAGAAAGCATGACCACCGCCCTCTGGGGGCGCACTTTTTATAGTCACCACCAAGGAAGATGGTTGGCAGGATGGGGAGAAGATTTTTTTTTTTTTTTTTTGAGATAGAGTCTCATTTTGTTGCCCAGGCTGGAGTGCAGTGGCGTGATCTCAGCTCACTGCAACCCTCACCTCCCAGGTTCAAGCAATACTCCTGCCTCAGCCTCCTGAGTAGCTGGGACTACAGGCACACGCCACCGCTCCCAGCTAATTCTTGTATTTTTAGTGGAGACACGGTTTCGTCATGTTGGCCAGGATGGTCTTGATCTCCTGACTTCGTGATCCACCGACATCGGCCTCCCAAAGTGCTGGGATTACAGGCGTGAGCCACTGCGCCTGGCCGGTGAGAAAAATCTTAAAATTTAGGGTTGAGTACCAACCATGGAAACCCCAGAAGTGCATTACAGTGAATCATCATTTTCAATTCCGTATTTGCAAATTCACCTACTCACCGAAATGTATTTGCAACCCCCAAATCTGCCCTCACAGGGCATTTGCAGTCATTCACGCTGAAAAATGTGAGTGACTCAATGCACCTGTTCCCAGCTGAGGTAGAAAAGGCAACGTTCCACCTTCTGGTTTCAGCTCTTGTGCCTTAAATAAGCACTTTTTCTTGCAGCCTACTTAGTGCCAAGTTTTCTGCATTTTTTTTTTTTTTTTTGGCGGTTTCACTGTCTAAAGCTGTCCCCAAGCATAGTACTAAAGGGCCGCCTAGCATTCCTAAGCACAGGAAGGCTGACATGCGGTGACAGAGACAACACACGCGCTCTGTTTCTTGCAGACCTGAGCTACAGTGCTGTGGGCATGAGTTCAATGTTAACAAATGAATAATGTACATATTAAATAAGGGACCTATTTATTTATTTATTTACAGATGGAGTCTTGCTCTGTCGCCCCCGGCTGGAGTAAAGTGGCACAATCTCGGCTGACTACAACCTCCACCTCCCTGGTTCAAGCAATTCTCTTGCCTCAGCCTCCTGAGTAGCTGAGACTACAGGCTCCCACCAACATGCCCGGCTAATTTCTTTGTATTTTTGGTAAACATGGGGTTTCAGCGTGGTCAGGGTGGTCTCAAACTCCTGACCTCAAATGATCCACACATCTCAGCCTCCCAAACAGTTGTGATTACAGGTGTGTTTTCGTGCCCGATCAATACGGAGTCTTTAAACAGAAACACACATAAAACAAGATTATGGAGTGCTGATGCATGCCTATAGTTCCAGCTACTAGGGAGGATGAGACAGGAGGATCACTTAAGCCCAGGAGTTCCAGGCTATAATGATCTATGTTCGTGCCTATGAGTAGCCACTGCATTTCAGCCTGGGCAACATAGCAAGACCCATCTCTTTAAAAAATGAAAAAGATGATGTGTAGATTGGTGTGGACACTGGCTTGCAAGAACCTTGCCTTGTATTTCCCTTAGGAGCAAGCGTTCGGTATTTGATGATTCGGTGTTTGCAGAGTCTTTATACATCACGACCACGAACAGCTAGAATCCACTAGATCTTACTTTCCTATAAGAAAAATGCGATTTTTTTTTTTTTGAGATAGAATGTTGCTCTTGTTGCCTAGGCTGGAGTGCAATGGCAGGATGTCCACTCACTGCAACCTCCGCCTCCCAGGTTCAAGCGATTTTCCTGCCTCGGCCTCCCGAGTAGCTGGGATTACGGAGATGCGCCACCACACCAGGCTAATTTTGCATTTTTGGTAGAGACAGGGTTTCTCCATGTTGGTCAGGCTGGTCTCGAACTCCCGACCTCAGGGGATCTGCCTGCTTCGGCCTCCCAAAGTGCTGGGATTATGGGCATGAGCCGCTGCGCCAGCAGAAAATGCTATTCTTATCCTCCTTTGGAGACGAGGAAACAGATTTGAATAGGTTCTGGCCAGAGTCATACCATGGTTGTGTGAGTCATACCATGGGTGTGCATAGCCAGGACTATGCTCCCCATTTTACAGATGAGGGCTCAGAGTTAGGCTGAGACCTCACCTCACTCACGCAGGCATGGAGGGGCCGGTTCCGTGCCGAGTTCCTGCTGCACCTGCCGGGTTTTAAGTGGAGAGCCATACTCTTACGAAGCCTCCTCAAACCTCACTCTGGCTGCAACACCTGCCAGCCTTGCCACACCCACACATGAGCAGAGCCAGGCATATGTGCAAGGAACACCTGCCATGGTGCTGGTGGGGCCTGGCAAGTTCCGCCTACCTAAGGCAGCAGGGTGTGAGGCGTGAATGTGTGAATGCTTAAACGTGGGTCTGAGTCCTGTCTGCACCTCATACGACCTAACCTCTGGTATCCTAAGTGTGAGGCTAGAAGCCATCTGCCTGCCCATGGAGCTGTGGTAGGAGTCAATGGCACACATGTAAAGCGATTTACAACTCGTTCTTTTTTTTTTTTTTTTTTTGAGATAGAGTCTCGCTCTATCGCCCAGACTGGAGTGCAGTGGCACAGTCTCAGCTCACTACAACCTCCGCCTCCCAGGTTCGAGTGATTCTTCTGCCTTAGCCTCCCAAGTAGCTGGGACTACAAGTGCCCACCACCACGCCCAGCTAATTTTTGTATTTAATAGAGATGGGCTTTCACTATGTTAGCCAGGCGGGTCTCGAACTGCTGACCTCGTGATCCGCCGGCTTCAGCCTCCCAAAGTGCTGGGATTACATGCCTGAGCCACCTCGCCCAACCTGACACCTGGCTCTTAATGAGCTCTCAAAAACTGACAACCAGCCCAGTGCAGTGGCTCACAGCTGTAATCCCAGCACTTTGGGAGACCAAGGTGGGAGGATCGCTTGAGCCCAGGAGTTTGAGGCCAGCCTGGGCAACATAGTGAGACCCCACCTCTACAAAAATTTTATTTTGATTAGCCAGGCATGATGGTGCATGTCTGTAGTCCCAGCTACTTGGGAGGCCAAAGTGAGAAGATCCCTGGAGTCCAGGAAGTCAAGGCTGCAGTGAGCTGTAATCATGCTGCTGCACTCCAGCCTGGGTGACAGAGCAAGATCCTGTCTCAAAAAACAACAAAGAAAAGGGCAGACGTGGTGGCTCACACCTATAATCCCAGCACTTTGGGAGGCCAAGGTGGTGGACCACCTGAGGTAAGGAGCTCAAGACCAGGCACATGTAATCCCAGCTGCTTGGAAGGCTGAGGCAGGAGAATCACTTGAATCCAGGAGTCGGAGGTTGCAGTAAACCGAGCTCACGCCACTACACTCCAACCTGGGCAACGAGAGCAAAACTCTGTCTCAAAAAAAAAAAAATCCTGGCAACCAACAGTAATGAGTGAGCGCAGGATTCTGACTGCTTCGGTGCCTCTGTCTGCTCCACTCTGAGTGCCCAGGACAGCCTGTGCAATGTGACAAAACGTCAGCTCAGCACTGACCCACCGGCTTCTCCCGGGTGCCCGAGGTCCCCAGGATATCACGAGCCCAGGGGCCTGGAGTCGCATTAGCTGAGCGGCTGGGAAAGAACAATGCCCACGGGGCAGGCGAGGCAACTCCAAGAGCAGCCGGGGCCGCCCCCAGACCCACAGCTGCAAGTAACAGATGTGTGGGTGACAACTTGGTCCATGGATGGGTGGAGTGAGGCTGTTCAATCCTGGCCCACAAGACATTTCAGGAAACCCTACTTCAAGCACATTAAAAAGGAGTCAGATCTTTGGGGTGCCTCCCTCTCGTATCAGATTCTGTAACCTTGACTTCCCCGAGAAGAAGCTGCCTTGGACCCTGACCAGGAACGGGGGCTTTCCAACAGTCCCAGCTGTCACTCACTACCAACCATTCAGCTGAGCTCACAGCAAGCCCCCGAGATCCACACACCCTCCATTCACCAGGGTGCAGTCACGGTCTTGAGGCTGCAACTCTGTGTTTAAGGAAAAAGGACAGGTCAGGCGCAGTGGCTCACCCCTGTAATCCCAGCACTTTGGGAGGCCGAGGCAGGTGGATCACCTTGGGTCGGGAGTTCGAGACCAGCCTGGCCAACATGGAGAAACCCCATCTCTACTAAAAATATAAAAACTTAGCCAGCACAGCGGCACATGCCTGTAATCCCAGCTACTCAGGAGGCTGAGGTAGGAGAATCGCTTGAACCCAGGAGGCAGAGGTTGCAGTGAGCCGAGATCGCACCATTGCACTCCAGCCTGGAGCGAAACTGCGTTGCAAAAAAATAAAGAAAATATAAAAGAAAAAAGGACAAAAAAATACAAGGTGAGCAGGGCACAATGGCACCCACCTGTAATTCCAGTACTTTGGGAGGCCAAGGTGGATGGCTTGAGCTCAGCAGGCTGAGATCAGCCAGCCTGGCCAAGATGGCAAAATCCCATCTCTGTAAAAAATACAAAATTTGCTGGGGTGTGGTGGTACTCATCTGTAGTCCCAGCTACTTGGGAGGCTTAGGTGGGAGGATCACTTGAGCCCCAGAGGTGAAGGTCGCAGTGAGCCGAAATCATACCACTGTACTCCAGCCTGGGTGACAGAATAAGATCCTATCTAAAAATCATAATTAATTAGAAAAATAATTTTGGACCAGGCACAGAGGCTCATACCTGTAATCAATCCCAGTACCTTGGAAAGCCAAGTTGGTTGGATCACTTGAACCCAGGAGTTCAAGATCAGCCTGGGCAACATAGTGAGACCCCATCTCTACTAGTAAATCATAATTTTTTTTTTTTTTTTTTTGTGAGACGGAGTTTCACTCTTGTTACCCTGGCTGGAGTGCAATGGCGCGATCTCGGCTCACTGCAACCTCCGCCTCCTGGGTTCAGGCAATTCTCCTGCCTCAGCCTCCTGAGTAGCTGGGATTACAGGCACACACCACCATGCCCAGCTAATTTTTTTTTGTATTTTTAGTAGAGACGGGGTTTCACCATGTTGACCAGGATGGTCTCGATCTCTTGACCTCGTGATCCACCCGCCTCGGCCTCCCAAAGTGCTGGGATTACAGGCTTGAGCCACTGCGCCTGGCCCTTTTTTTTGGGGGGTGGGGGGTTGCAGTCTCGTTCTCTCACCCAGGCTGGAGTGCAATGGCACAATCTCGGCTCACTGCAACCTCCGCCTTCCAGGTTCAAGTGATTCTTCTGCCTCAGCAGCCTCCTGAATAGCTGGGATTACAGGCACCCGCCATCATGCCCGGCTAATTTTTGTACTTTTGTAGAGACGGGGTTTCACCACGTTGGCCAGACTGTTCTCAAACTCCTGACCTCAGGTGATCCGTCCACCTCAGCCTCCCAAAGTGGTGGGACTACAGGCGTGAGCCACCGCCCATGGCCAATAATTTTTTTAAAAAAGATTAGTTGGTGACATGAAGAGACAATGGCTTTGTTTGTGTACTTTTTTCCTTTTTTTAGACAGAGTCTTGCTCTGTGGCCCAGGCTGCAGTGCAGTGGTGCGATCTTGGCTCACTGCAACCACCTCCTGGGTTCAAGCAATTCTCCTGCCTCAGCTTCCCAAGTAGTTGGGACTACAGGTGCCTGCCACCAGGACTGGCTGTGGTTTTGTATCGTTTTGTATTTTTAGTAGAGACAGAGTTTCACCATGTTGGCCAGGCTGGTCTCTAACTCCTGGCCTCATGTGACCTTCCAGCCTTGGCCTCCCAAAGAGCTAGGATTACAGCTGGCTGTCTGTATACTTTGAAAGGTTCTTCCCTAACTCCACTTCTTCCGTCAAGGGGAGAGAACGATCCACAATCCCCTTCAGGCAAAGGGGGCCCACAGACCTGGCTTTTGTTCCCGTCTTGGACAGATGACTTGCTGCCACTTCAATAGATCACCTCTCTTGACCTCAGTTTTCTTTACTTGGAATTGGACCACACAAGTGATTTCCAAATTATGTTAGGTTGGTATCAGGGATTTCATGGTTGTTTGATTCAAAGTACAATAAAACATAAAATATTAAATGCATTTAAACATTTTTTTTTTTTTTTTGAGGCAGAGTCTCACTCTGTCACCCAGGCTGGAGTGCAGTGGCACAATCTCAGCTCACTGCAGCCTCTCCCTCCCGGGTTCAAGCAATTCTCCTGCCTCAGCCTCCCAAGTAGCTGGGATTACGAGCACTCGATGCCATGCCCGGCTAATGTTTATATTTTTATTCTAATTTTATTTATTTATTTATTTATTTTGAGACAGAGCTTTGCTCTGTCACCAGGCTGGAGTGCAGTGGCACGATCTTGGCTCACTACTGCAACCTCCAACCCCCGGGCTCAAGAGATTCTCCTGCCTCAGCCTCTCCAGTAGCCGGGACCACAGACGCGTGCTACCATGCCCGGCCAATTTTTGTATTTTTAGTAGAAACGGTTTTTCACCATGTTGGTCAGACTGGTCTCGAGCTCCTAATCTTTTTTTTTTTTAAAAAAACGGGGACCTCTTGATGAGCTCCTAATCTTGTGATCTGCCCGCCTCTGCCTCCCAAAGTGCTGGGATTACAGGCGTGAGCCACGATGCCCGGCTAAACATTTTTAAAAACAATTTTTAAGCATAACCTTTTTTAAAAAACATCATGCAACAAGTACGTTATATGCTGCATTTTCTTTTCTTTTTATTTTTATTTTTTGTAATCCTAGCACTTTGGTAGGCCAAGGCAGACGGATCATGAAGTCAGGAGTTCGAGATCAGCCAGTTCGAGACTAGCCCGGCCAACATGGTGAAACTCTGTCTCTACTATAAATACAAAAATTAGCCAGGCGTGGTGGCATGAGCCTGTAATCCCAGCTTCTCAGGAGGCTGAGGCAGGAGAATCGCTGGAACCCGGGAGGCAGAGATAAAGTCTCTCCTTGTCACCGAGGCTGGAGTACAGTAGCACAATCTCAGCTCACTGCAACCTCCACCTCCTAGCTTCAAATAATTCTCCTGCCTCAGCCTCCTGAGTAGCTGGGATTACAGGCACCTGCCACCATGCCCAGCTAATTTTTTGTATTTTTAGTACAGACAGGGTTTCACCATGTTGGCCAGGCTGATTTCGAACTCCTGACCTCAAGTGATCCTCCCTCCTCGGCTAGGATTACAGGATTACAGGATTTGAGATGGAGTTTTGCTCTAGTTTCCCAGGCTGGAGTGCAGTGGCTTGATCTCGGCTCACCGCAACCCCTGCCTCCGGGGTTCAAGTGATTTTCCTGCCTCAGCCTCCCCAGTAGCTGTGATTACAGGCATGCACCACCACACTTCACTGTGCCCAGCCTGGATTTTTATTTTAAATCTGTTTGTCTATCTGATGTCAATCCAAAACTGCCTTTTTTTTTTTTTTCCTGAGACCGAGTTTTGCTCTGCTGCCCAGGTTGGAATGCAGTGGCACCATCTCAGCTAGCTGCAACCTCTGCCTCCCGGGTTCCAGTGATTCTCCTGCCTCAGCCTCCTGAGAAGCTGGGATTACAGGCTCATGCCACCACGCCTGGCTAATTTTTGTATTTATAGTAGAGACAGAGTCTCACCATGTTGGCCGGGCTAGTCTCGAACTGGCTGATCTCGAACTCCTGACTTCATGATCCGTCTGCCTTGGCCTACCAAAGTGCTAGGATTACAAGCGTGAGTCACTGCGCCCGGCCAAAGCTGTCTTAATGATTGTACCTTCACAGTGAGTCCGTCAGCTTTGTTCTTCAAGATTGTCTTAGCTACTCCCAGCCCTCTGTATTTCTATACAAATTTCAGAATCAGCTTGTTGATCTCCCATCCCCCATAAAAATATTTTAAATTTGCTAGGATTTTGACTGGGATTTCAGTGAATCTATAGATCAATTTGGGAAGAACTGACAGCCTAATAATGTTGCAGTTCTCTCAGATTTTCTATGTTCACAGTCACATCATTTATGAAAAATGATGCTGTTACTTGTTTTGTTTGTTTGTTTTTGAGACGGAGTTTTGCTCTTGTTTCCCAGGCTGAAGTGCAGTGGCTCGATCTCGGCTCACCGCAACCCCCGCCTCCCGGGTTCAAGCGACTTTCCTGCCTCAGCCTCCCCAGTAGCTGTGAATACAGGCATACACCACCACACTCAACTAATTTTTGTATTTTTCGTAAAGATGGGTTTTCTCCATGTTGGTGAGGCTGATCTCGAACTCCCGACCTCAGGTGATCCGCCCGCCTCGGCCTCCCAAAGTGCTGGGATTACAGGCGTGAGCCACCGCCCCTGGCCGCTGTTAATTTTTTTCCTTCCTAATGATTATGCCATTTGTTCTTTGTACTGGTTGACTTCACTGGCCAAGCCTTCCAGTATCTTGCTGATTGAAAGAGTGAGAGTCGTCATGCTGGTCTTGTTTGCAGCCTCAGAGGGAATGCTTGCAGTTATTCACCACTAATTATCCTTCTGTATGTTCGCTGTACATTTTATCTGATAAAGAGGTTTTCAGGCTGGGCGCGGTGGCTCACGCCTGTAATCCCAGCACTTTGGGAGGCCGAGGTGGGTGGATCACGAGGTCAAGAGATCGAGACCATCCTAGTCAACATGGTGAAACCCCGTCTCTACTAAAAATACAAAAAAAATTAGCTGGGCATGGTGGCGCGTGCCTGTAATTCCAGCTACTCAGGAGGCTGAGGCAGGAGAATTGCCTGAACCCAGGAGGCGGAGGTTGCGGTGAGCTGAGATCACGCCATTGCACTCCAGCCCGGGTAACAAGAGTGAAACTCCGTCTCAAAAAAAAAAAGGTTTTCTTTTGTTTCTAGTTTGCCAAGAGTTTTGTCATGAATAGGTAGGTTACCTGTCATTAATTTTTTATGTTTTTATTTTTTTGAGGCAGAATCTTGCTCTGTCACCCAGTGCGTAGTGCAATGGGCAACGTGGTGAAACCCCATCTCTCCAAAAAGTACTAAAACTTTAGTCGAGCATGGTGGCACGTGCTTGTAGCCCCAAATACTTGGGAGGCTAAAGTGGGAGGATTGCTTGACCCTGGGAAGCCAAGGTTGCAGTGAGCCAAGACCGTGCCACTGTACTCCAGCCTTGGAGACAGATCAAGTACTAGTATAAAAAAAAAAAAAGCAAGACCGAGCTCGGTGGCTCACACCTGTAATTGCAGCACTTTGGGAGGCTGAGGCGGGCGGATCAAGAGGTCAAGGAATCAAAACCATCCTGGCCAACATGGTGAAACCCCATCTCTACTAAAAAATACAAAAATTAGCTGGGCGTGGTGGCACACGCCTGTAGTCCCAGCTACTTGGGAGACTGAGTCAGGAGAATTGCATGAAACTGGGAGGCGGAGTTTGCGGTGAGCTGACATCATATCACTGCACTCCAGCCTGGTGCCTGGCAACAGAGCAAGACTCAGTATCAAAAAAAAATACAAACTTGGAAGTCACTACTGTCATTATTACAATTAAAAAAAAATGGACAAACTAAAAATTGATGACTTTTCTTGCAGTTGAAACTTTTCTTGAAGTTCTCTGAGGTTTCTTGGACCCATCAGATGACTGAGTTTGCAAGGCAAAGCTCCACTCGAAGTCGGGAGCAACAGGAGAGCCTGGAGAATCCCAGTGACATCTGCAGACCCGGAGCAGAAGCCACCAGAGCCCTAACTGGAAACAGAGAAGGGAACTTGGAGGAATTGCTGGAGCCAAGTGTGGGCTGGCATCAGAGGGTCTGGCCCTAGGGTCTTCAGTCTAGGGGGTGCCCCACACTTTCATGGGTTTCCCTCCAGGAATCCTACTTGATTCTAAGAAAGATCCTGAGGGCCCTGGCTGGGGTGGGGTGGGGGTAGAGAATCCTTGTGAAACACTCAAAGCCTTTTAGCCAAGGCCCCATTCCAGGGGGAATAGCTTTGCCAGAGCCTATCCCAGGTGCGGGGAGGGAATTCTCCTTCTAGCCGGCTCCCTTCCCAGAGAACAAGCACAGTGCTTGGAAGCCAAGCTGTAGGGAATTAGGTCAGGAAGGAACCTGAGCCAGAGAAGGGAGTAAGTGGCAGGGGGAAAGTGACACCCTCGCAGGGATACTTGTGAATGTCACATCCCTAAGATGCAGGCCAGGCGACAGGGCTGACAACAGAATGTTCCTCGTCTCCCACACCTCACCACACCCACAGCCTGCAGTACAATCATGGGAGTCACAGGCGACAGAGCTCAAGGCTCTGATCTCCTGAAGTCAGGAGGGAGACAGCAATGAGGACACCAGAAGGCATGGAGCTTCTGGTACCTGCAGCCGCAGCAAACACCAAACACTGTCCAGCTCCTAGACAGAGTAAAGTACAGCCTTGGCCAGGGGTGGTGGCTCACGCCTGTAATCCCTGCACTTCGGGAGGCCAAGATGGGTGGTCACTTGAGCCCAGGAGTTCGTGACCAGCCTGGGCAATGTGGCGAAACCCCATTTCTAAAAAAACTATAAAAAAAATTAGTTGAGCTTGGTGGCATGTGCCTGTAGTTCCCGCTACTCAGGAGGCTGAGGTAGGAGGATCACCTGAGTCTGGGAGATAGAGGCTGCAATGAGCCTTGATCATGCCACTGTACCCCAGGCTGGGCAATACAGCAAGACCCTAACTCAAAAAATTAAAATAAATAAATAAATAATGAAATATACCCAGTCAGGCATGGTGACTAATGCCTGTAATCTCAGCACTTTGGGAGGCTGAGGCAGGCAGATCACAAAGTCAAGAGATCAAGACCATCCTGGCCAACATAGTAGTAAACCGCATCTCCACTAAAAATACAAAAAATTAGCTGGGCGTGGTGGTGTGTGCCTGCAGTCCCAGCTACTCAGGAGGCTGAGGAAGGAAGATAGCTTGAACCCAGGAAGCGTAAGTTGCAATAAGCTAAGATCACTCCACTGCACTCCAGCCTGGCGACAGAGCAGGCTCCATCTCAAAACAAAACAAAAAACAAACAAACAAAAACAAAAACAAATGAAATATACCCTCCTCACACTATACGCCTCTCTCTTGACCTTAGTTCCTGTTATCTGATGGAATGTGTCTAGTTATCAACAAAAAAAATTGCAAGGTATGCCAAAAGGCAAGAAAAAATACAATCCCTGCCCAGCACCACGGCTTACGCCTGTCATCCCAGCACTGTGGGAGGCCAAGGCCGGCAGATCCCCTGAGGTCAGGAGTTTGAGATCAGCCTGGCCAACATGGTGAAACACCGTCTCTACTAAAAATACAATTAGCCAGGTGTGGTGTCAGGCACCTGTAATCCCAGCAACTCAGGAGGCTGAGACAGGAGAATCCCTGGAACCTGGGAGGTGGAGGTTGCAGTGAGCCGAGATCGCACCACTGCACTTCAGCCTGGGCGACAAGAGTGAAACTCAAGTCTCAAAAACAAAACAAAACAACAAAAAAACCATGTTTTGAAACCCATCCTCCTCCATAAAAATCTAGGGCTGTGAAAGTGCAGTTCCCCTCTGCATGGTGAGGGGCACAGAGCTGGATGTGGTGAGCTGGTGGCTCTAAGCATTCCCTCTAAGAGAGCTCTGAGGAACAAAAGAACATTCTATCCAGCTAGAGAACAAGAATGAGAGGGTTTTTCCCTTGGAATTCCATACAAAGCAGGAGTTCAAGGCTGCAGTGGGCTATGATGGCACCACTGCACACCAGCCTTTGTGACAGAGTGAGGCCCTGTCACAAAAACAAAATGAAACAAAATAAAACCTTGCCAGGTATGGTGGCTCATGCCCGTAATCCCATTACTTTGGGAGGGTAAAGCAGGAGGATCACTTAAGACCAGAAGTTTGAGACCAGCCTGGGTAAAACAGGGAGTCCGCAACATACAAAAATAGCTTTAAAAATGAGCTGGGTATGGTGGCATATACCTGTGGTCACAGCTCTTTGGGAGGCTGAGATTGGGGGATGGCTTGTGCCCGGGAGGTCAAGGCTGCACTGAGCCATGATTATACTCACTACACTCTAGCCTGGGTGACAGGGCAAGACCTTGTCTAAAGAAAAAAAGAAAAGGCCGGGCGCGGTGGCTCAAGCCTGTAATCCCAGCACTTTGGGAGGCCGAGGTGGGTGGATCACGAGGTCAAGAGATCGAGACCATCCTGGTCATCATGGTGAAACCTTGTCTCTACTAAAACTACAAAAAATTAGCTGGGCATGGTGGCGTGTGCCTGTAATCCCAGCTACTCAGGAGGCTGAGGCAGGAGAATTGCCTGAACCCAGGAAGCGGAGGTTGCGGTGAGCCGAGATTGCGCCATTGCACTCCAGCCTGGGTAACATGAGTGAAACTCCGTCTCAAAAAAAAAAAAAAAAGAAAAAAAGGAAAGAGGCAGGGCGCGGTGGCTCACGCCTGTAATCCCAGCACTTTTGGAGTCTGAGGCAGGTGGATCGCCTGAGGTCAGATGTTCCAGAGTAGCCTGGCCAACATAGTGAAACCTCCTCTCTACTAAAAATACAAAAATTAGCCAGGTGTGGTCATGCCTGTAATCCCAGCTACTCAGGAGGCTGAGGCAGGTGAACTGCTTGAACCCAGGAGGCGGAGGTTGCAGCGAGCCGAGATTGTGCCACTGCACTCCAGCCTGGGCAACAGAGCGAGACTTCATCTCAAAAAAAAAGAAAGGGCAACATAGTGCCTTTAGTTGATAATACCATATTTTACACTAAACGTTTGAGAGAGCAGATCTCAAGTGTTCTTACCCATGATTCCCCACCACCAGCCCCGGCACACGCAGGGAGCAGGGGGAAGCTTTTGGAGGTGATGAATATGTGTGTTACTGTGACCGTAGCGATGGTTTCAGGATGTAAGCATATGTTCACACTCATCAAACTGTACGCATTATATATGTGCAGCTTACTATATATTCATTATACTTTAATAAAGCTATTTTAGAAATAAAAATTAGAGCTGGGCGTGGTGGCTCACACCTGTAATCCCAGCACTTTGGGAGGTCAAGGTGGGTGGATCAGCAGAGGTCAGGAGTTCAAGACCAGCCTGGCCAACATGGCCTCCGCTGGAGGCAGAGGCTGGGGAAGGCTGAGGCCTTGGCTGCAGGGAAGGGGAGGGACTGGAGGGTCTTCAGCAGGCCCAACTCACTGCAGCAGGTCCCTCCAGCTCCAGTCTGGGGTCTGAGAAAACGTGCCAGCTGTTCTTGTCTACTCGGGGGGGGGGGGGGCATTTATGACTGGGCTTCAGCGTCTCTTCCTACATCCTCACTGGGCCCCTGGGTTCTGAGGATCTGGGCTGCCCTGGCCTGTTGGCACTTTCCAGAGCTGCCATCCTCTTTGCTGGGATGCAGAGGCTCCCTTCTGCCACCCAGGGGAAGCAGGCAAGGCCAGAGGCCTCACTGTCCTTCCCCAGCCTGTCCATGCCATGGTGGCTTCGTCTTCCCTGTCATCCGTTCATGGGCTGAGCACTTTCTGTAAAGCCATTTGGGCAGGAGCCCTCAGAGACAGCTGTCCAGAGAGGCCTCAGAGCCGCCAGGGTGACCAAGGAGAAGCTCTGGCCCACGAGGGTACACCGCCTAGAAGGTGGTCTGAGAAGGCAAGAACTGTGTCTGCCCTGGTCACCTGGTGCCCCCAGAGCCTTGTATGGGACCTAGTATGCAGTAGGTGCTCAATAAATGTTTGTTGAGCAAAGCTATAATTTCCTCTGAGGCAGGAGATGGTCTGGATGGCAGCAGGTGGCCTAGGGAAGTGGCAGTCAGGGCACAGCACCCTGACCCTAACCCCCATCTGCTCTTGGGGCAATGCAGGGAGGATGTCCCCGGTGGAATTGACGGCAAGGTTCTGGAAGGCAGGAGGCCAAGGGAGGTCGTGGAGGAAGGGCTGGGTAGGAAGGGGCTCCGGCGGAAGAGGAGGAGGTTGTGAATCGGTCGAGGAGGGCTCCTTTTGGCTGCCCCTAGACCTACAGGAGGGGCAGGCAGCAGAGAAGGGTGAGCTGGAGGCCGGAGGGGCCAGGGAAGACGGACAGGGACAGCGCGCTGCCTCCGGGACCCCGACGGGCCTGCCCTCTTCATCCTCCCCCTACCTCTGCTTTCCCCAGGACTCCTTTTGCGCCCACACTCCAGTCTCTCTGTCTGAAGCACCCTGTTCCTCCCTCTTGGTGGTTCAGCTCTTGAAAGCCTCTCCAGGCCTCGGGTTCTTTCGGATGCCCTGCCTCTCCCGCTCGCTTCCTTCATCTCCGCATCTCCGCCTCAGCCTTTCATCTGCTCCCTCCACCTCGGCCTCGCCTTGCCTCAGTCTCCCCCCGTCTCGCCCCCTCTGCCTCCAGAAGCCTGCGCCTCTGTCTCTACCACCGCCCCGTCTCCTAGTGTCCCCGGCGTCTCTCCCGTCGTTCCCGCTGCCTTGATGGGCCGGAGCTGTGGCACTGGCATCGCCGGCCTGGGGACCGGGATGTGGGCGATGGACGGGGGTTCCGGCAGGCGCAGGGAAGGGGTTTCCCCACCCGGGGCGCCCGGGGAGACTCTCGTGCCAGTCACCTGAGGGTCTGGGCGCGGGCTTCGCGCCTACGCGCTCGACGTGGGCGCCCCGGGGCGCGCCTTTGTCTCTCCCGAGCCTCGAAGGCTAATTAGATTGGGCGGGAGAGGGGTGGGGTGGGAGAGGGGGCCGACGTCCACATTCACTGCGCCGCGGCCGCCACTCCGCCGGCAGCCCCGCGCAGGACCGGCCCAGTGTCACGTCTGTTCAAACCGTTTCTTCGGCCTCGCCCCCACACGCCTCGGCAGCCCGCCGCGCCTTTGTACACGCCGGCGGGGGCGCCCTGGAGTCCTGAACCGTCCTACGGGGAACAGGGGGTGGGGGGTGGGGGGCGGGGAGCGACGAGGGCCCCACGCGGGGAAGGAATTTCCTGGGCTACTGCGATAATGGGGACGAGAAAGATTGAGGCTCAGAAAGCCAGAGAGAGACGTGCGAGGAGGAAGTGAGAAGCTGGAGAGGGGCCGGAGTGCCAGCGAAAGAGGGGAGCGCAGGGGAAGGAGGAAGAGTAGGAGACAGGGAGAAGAGAGACAGGGATGGGGGCGCACGACGGCAGCGGGCGGAGGAGGGGCGCGGACAGGAACGTGCGCACTAGGGAAGCCAGGCCGGAGCACGGCGCGGGCAGGGGAGGGTCGCGGAGGGGCTGTGCCGAGAAGCCAGGGAGGAGGCTGGACCGCGGACCGCGGGACTCCTGGACAGCGCGAGGCGGTGCGGGGGCTCCACTCCCTCCGCGGGGCTGGGGCGAGGGGGCTGGGGGGAGTGGGTGGGGGTCTGGGCGCGGAGCGGCCGCATTCTTCGCCTTTTCTTCCTCCGGCTCATTCCCGTCGATCGATACCTGCGCGGGACCTGCCCCCTCCGCTAATATCTTTTTAATGAGTTCGCCAGGCTTAAAGCGAGCGCGATCTGCCCTCCAGGGTGGATTTTCCCCCGGCAGATGTTTCGGGAGGAGGAGGCGCTCGGAGCTCCCGGGAGGGGGAGCAAATCTCTCCCTCCGAGGGGCGAGAGCAGGAGACTTTCTTCTAAAGTTCAAAAGAAAATCGGGCTTTCACTCGGCCCCCAAAAATGTATTTCTCGGCGGACAATGGGCTTCTTTCTGCGCCTCGGAAGGCCGGCGGGGCGGGAGGGGCGGGGACCCGCGCGCTTTGGCTCTGCCTGACCTACTCGCACCCCACACACACACCCAGGCCGGGGCCCCCGAGCGAGGGCGCAGGAGCCGCGAACCCATCCGCCCCTCCGAGCATCCCCATGAAGCGCACTGTCTGGACCTGGCCGTCCCGGACCTGAGCCCCGGCGCACCGGCGAGAATCAAAGCGTCCTGCGGGCTGGGGCGCCGGGCCGGGGGAGCCCTGGGCTGTCCCACGCGCCCCCGGTCTCGAAGGTGCCTCAGCCGGGCCGAAGGGGCGCGCGCTGGTTCCTCGAGGGGGGGCCGGACTAACCTCCGGGCTTCGGCCAAGGCCTCCTTCCCCTCGGCGCTCCGCCCTGCGCGGGGCAACAAGTAGAAATTAGCCGGTCGCGGGCGGTTGCCCGGCTCTAAGCCTGTCTTGCCCGCCCGGGCCTGGCCACCCCTCCGGGTCGCCCCCTGCCCGTCTCCTCCACTCCCCCTTAAGTGTCCCTCTATGGGGCCGTCGGCGTGCCGCGGCTGCCCGCTCTCCACTCTCGTGGGCGCCGGGGAAAGGGGCACCCGGGCGGCGAGGTGACCTCCGAAGAGCCGCGGCAGATTGATTCGTTCCGCCCGGAGCCGGGGCCGCGTGAATAGGGGCCCGGGCGGCGGCGGCAGCGGCGGCGACGGGGATAAAGATGTTCTCCCTGAAAGGGGGAGGGGGCGCGGAGCGGGAAGCGGGGCCATTCACTCCTGGCCCGGCCTCTCGGGAAGCCGCGCCGAAGAAAGGGGGCCGGGGCCTATTCAAGTCCTACGAGCCGCCCACAATGGCCCGATATACTGGGGGCCTCTCTATTAACGCCCATGAATATTAAAGAGATCGCCAAGAGGCGGCCAGCGGGCGAGGGGGGCGGCAGTGTCGGCGAGCTCCGGGCAGGCCAAGGGGAGGGAGCTTTGGCGCGAGCACATTCCGCGCCTGGGCCCCGCGGAAAATGACAAAACGACACGGGTCATCCACTGGGAAAGCCCGGGATGTTTCCCCTCGAAATCTCCTCGCGGGAAGATGCCAGCACAGGGTCTCGTTCCCGGTTTCAACGCAACTTGATTCCGGGCGCTACCTACAGGCTCCCTTTTCCCGGGGCGGGGGTCTGGTTGAGTTTGCGGCTAGACCAGAAGCACAAAACGTGAGCACAGTGGAGACCTGGGCGCACCAGCTGGGCCCCGCTTCCGCCCCGCTCGCAGCACGGCTCCCGGGTTTGCGGGTCCGGAGGAGAGGAACGGGATTGCCTGGCTGCAGTCCGAGCCCTTGGTCACTGCGCCAGCGGAATCCAAACTTCTCACGCTAAGCCGGGGTCCAGGATCCAAATGCTGCGCCCTAGCACAGAGGAAGCACAGACCTAAGGGCTTCCCGCAGTGGGACGTGGCCCTGTAGAGGGCCAAATCCTCGGGGCTGTCGTGGGAAAGTGATCTGACCCAAAGTGAGACCAAGCAAAGAAACCTCAGTTCACAAAGTATAACCCAAACCATTGCACAGACAGGGACACTGAGGCTCAGAGAGGAAAGGGGCAGTCTACACAGCACTCAGCAGTCCCCATCCCTCTTTGATCTCCTGGAGGAAATGAGGTCGCTTTCGGGGCTTAAGGAGCTGCCGCAGCGCTTGGCTCCTGGCAGCGCTCCCCGACGACGTCTCCTCGGCTCTCAGCACTTTCTCCTCTCCACCTAGGTCTTGCTAGAAGCCAAGTAGTAGGCGCCGGTGAGGCTCCCCTGCAGGAGCCATCGGACTCCATACGCCCCCTCAGACTCCAGCCCTGGCCAGGGAGCCAAAGTGACCCTCCGGCTGCGTCGGAAAAGGAGTGGAGGTTTCGGGGACCCCAACCCACCTCCCTCCTCAGCAGCGCTGCCCTCTGCTGGCGCCCTGCCCAACGGTCCTGGCTTCTGCCGGGTGCGCCCTTCCCTGGGCGCCAGCTTCAGGCGGACCCGGGCGCCGGGGCTAAAGGCCAGCTACCGCCGTCTTCCTGCTCCCTTTGCGTCCCAGTGGGGACGGGAGATGCCGGAGACTACTGGCAGGAGCTGGGGGCCAGGGGTCTGGAGTCTGGCTGTCAGGGATGAGGCCCTCTTAGCCAAAGAACTCCCGGGTGGCGGAGGGGCCTCTTTGTCAAGAGGTGTTTGGACGGGGTTTCGCTAACGGGAGGTCAGCTCGCTGCCCTTCCACCCAAGTCCCCCGCGGTGCGGGAAAGGTCTGAGGAGTCCACACCGTACAGCGGAGACTACCCCGTGAGCCTGACCCACGCCGCGAGGGTCCAGGCACCTCCGTTAGCGGCATCTGAAATTGCAGCCTCGTGAGGGAAGCCAGAAGTGCGGCAGGTGGGGAGGTGTCCCGAGCCCTCTCACCAGGTGTGTCAGGGTCTGGGGTCTGAGGCTTGAGGCTGACCTGGGGTGCGGCGAAGCCTGCAGGAAGCGGGGGCCTTCCGCCAGGCTCACCAGCTCCCGGCTTCGAGAGAAGGAACCGCTGGGCTCCGAGGTGCCTCGAAACCGCCGCAAAGCAAGTCTACTCTTGGGGTGATGTGCAGGAGGAAAGGAGAGAAGAGAGAGGCAGAGGAGAAAGAAAGAACCGGGAGGCAAGAAGGAAGGGGCGCCGCAACGCCGCGGGCTTCCCCGGGCTGCCGCTCAGCCAGGAGCCCGGAGGCCGAGACCGCACCACGGCCTCTCCCGGAGCCGCCTGCAGTTTCGGAGGGACTTCGCTCCCAGGCACGCCTGCTCCCACCTAGAAAGGGGTCTGGGGACCCCTTTCAATCACCCTATATCCCGTAGGAAATTCTTTTCCCAGCGACAGGCTGCCAGTGCGATTCCGGTCCGCCCATCTGGAACTCCGACCTGGCCCCGCAAGGGCCGGGAGCCTGGCTGCGCACGAAGCTGTCTCAGGCCGGGACCACCCCCAGCCCCGACGACGGCTGTGGCCCCGCCTCGGCAGACCCCTGAGCCCGCAGAGGAGTTTAGCACCCGGCTGCGAACAGCCAGCGAGTTGGCGCGACCCGTTTGAAGCGAAGCGCCGGCTTCGGCAGCGCGGTCTGCGCAGGGGATCCGCGTGGCCACCCGGGCTGCGCGTGAGCTTGGGGGGACTGTGGCGGCCGGGGGAGTGCAGGGCCGCGGAGGGAAGAGGACGCCGGCCCTGGCCAGGGAGGGAGAGCCGTGCAGGGCTGGACCGGCCGGCGGGAGCAGCAGAGGAAAGGTGCACCCCGGGGCTGGGCCAGGCGGGTGAGCATGCTTCAGGCCTGAAGGGAGCGCGGGCCCCGAAGCTAGGCGTCCGCTCTGGTCCACCCCGCTCCCTGGAGTCCTGGCAAGCCTCGCTGTCCCCCTCCCCTGCTCGGTCCCCTCCTCTCCTCACAGCCCGCAGAGCCTCCCTCCCTGCCCCGCGCTTCCCACGGGGAGAGAAGAAAAAACAGGAGGGGGGAGGAAGGACCAGGGAGGGGAGGGAGAAGTGGAGGGGGACTGTTCGGAGCGGTCCGCGCGCCTCCGCCCCTCGCGCTCTCGCGACGAAGCTCCTCGAGCCCGGCCGGGTACAAGTCTGTCCTCCGACGTCAGGGGGTCATTAATAACCAATTAGGAGGGTCACTGCGGCTCCTATAAAGGCGCTGAGATTTTGCCAAGGGGAAGACGGCCCCGGCCGGGTGTGCGAGAGACTAGCGCGCGTCTGAGAGCCCCTCGCTGCCGCTTTCCGGCAACCACCCGCCTCTCTCCCACCCCGCACCCCCCGCACCCGCCTCCGCCTCCACCCGCGTCTCTCCACCCTCAGCGCCGCCTCTGCCATCTCTGCAGATTCCCCCATCTCTCTTCCTCTCTGCCTGTCTCCCCCTCGTTCACTTTCCACCAGCCGCCCCCTCGCCTCCCGCTCCCTCCTGTGTCCTCCTCCTCCCCGTCCTCCCCCTGCTCCTGTTCCTTCTCCTTCGAAGCCCTCTCCTCTCGCTCCTTGGGCTCTCCTCTCGCCCGCCCACCTCCCCCGTTGGCCGGGCAGTCCCCCGGCGCCGGGGAGCCCCGGGCCGCCCATGATGGGCTCCGTGCTCCCGGCTGAGGCCCTGGTGCTCAAGACGGGGCTGAAAGCACCGGGGCTGGCGCTTGCCGAGGTCATCACCTCCGACATCCTGCACAGCTTCCTGTACGGCCGCTGGCGCAACGTGCTTGGGGAGCAGCTCTTCGAGGACAAGAGCCACCACGCCAGCCCCAAGACGGCCTTCACTGCCGAGGTGCTCGCGCAGTCCTTCTCGGGCGGTGAGTCCAGCCGTCGGGGCCCGGCGCAACCCCTCCTCCCGGCAACCCTTATTCTGGTCCTGGCTGTGCGCGAGACGGTTGGGATAACCGGCCTCACTGCTGCTCGCGCCAACTTGGGCCCTCCCGGCGCTCCGTGCACCTCTGTTTCCCCGTGGGTCAAGCCAAGGCGCGAGCCGCCAAGCAGCGGTGGGTCGCAGAGCAGCTCCGCAGCCCACACGGCTCAAGGACAGATCCCCGCGACCCCGTCGCCCCCGCCGGCCCCTCCCTTCCCCTCCCGCGCTAGAGCTGGCGGGTTCCCGGCATTTAAAGCCTTACTAGGCGTGTAATAGCAGTTGACTCAAAAAGAAGGGGTTTTTAATTCATTTAGTTAACTTGGGCTTGACCCGCGAAAGTTCCCACTTAAACCAAGAACTTTAAAAGGCAGCCGGGGCTGGGGAGGGGGCGGAGGGCGGGCAGGAGGAGAGAAAAAGCCGCGGGGAGAGCGAGGGAGAGAAAGAGAGAGCGAGAAAAGTTTCTTTTCTTTAAGATGTCTCAAGTTCTTATTCCTCATTCATCAACCCGCAAACAATATCTTTCCCCGGCTCTGGCTTATCTGTGCGTCGCCCTCTTTTCCCCCTTTACGATTTCTGTTCCTCTCTTAATTTACCGTGAAGACTAATTCCACTTCCATTCACGCTATGTCAACCATCTAATTCCCCCTTTTTGTAAGGGGAATTCCTCGGCCCCTTTTAAACAAGTCCCCTCCGCATTGAGCTACAATTTACTGCTACAGCATTCTTCCAGGGCTAATGAATTTAGAATTAGCAATTTCTTTCGAATGGAGCCGAGTGAATGCGATCACTTTAACAGCGTGACAAATTGCCCGCCGCGCCGCAATGGACACCGTTTAACCCCCCCTTTCAGCCGGCCCGCTCGCCGGGTATTTTCCCAGGTAGCTTAGAGGGGAACCTTGTAGGACATGGAGGCCGCCCCTGTGCGCCTCACAGCTCCCAGCCCGGCCGCAGAGGCCGGAGAGGGGAACCCTCGGGGGGCTGAGTGCCGCCGCGGCTCCTCCCAGTCCAGAGAGAGGACATCGGGGTTTGTCTGAGCCCGGGCACTGCCCTCCCTGGCACCCCAGGGCCTGGGAGAAGAGAGGGACTCGGAGTGCCCGGGGTCACACAGCGAGCGCAGAGCCTGGCCAGCTGCTGCCAACTGCTGTTTCTTTGGCACCTCCAATGCCTTCCAGCCCGAGGTCTGTCCCCAGCGCTGACCACGTCCGGGCTCCTCTGCCAGTGCCCAGAGCCCGGACGCACAGTGGGCTTCCGGAACCCGACTAGGCGAAAGAGCCTCGGGTTGGCCTTCACCTCCTTGTGGGACTTGGCCTCAGTTTCCTCGTGCCTAAAACCACTCACTGCCGTTGGCTCACTAATTCTTAAAAACTTTTCCGGGGCAGAGGACGGAAGAAGGTGTGAATGTTTTGAGGATTCGTGGAGAGACTAAAACCCGCGTCTTAAAATGGTCCCCAACGCACCACTCGATTTCCAGGGCACAGAGGGTCCCCGGGTTGCAAACAGAGGAGAGGTCCTTGAGCCTCCGCGCATCCGACTGCTCCCAACACCTGGGTGATCTCTCTGGATTTGGGGCCGACTTGGGGTTGGCCGGTCTGGGCAGGACCGAAGCCTGGGTCCGGGCTGGGAAGGAAGGGCCAGACCTGGCTGCGTCCGGCTCTGACCGGTTTTCCTGCCCCCGCCGCCGCCGCCGCAGAGGTGCAGAAGCTGTCCAGCCTGGTGCTGCCGGCAGAGGTGATCATCGCGCAGAGCTCCATCCCTGGCGAGGGTCTTGGCATCTTCTCCAAGACGTGGATCAAGGCGGGCACCGAGATGGGCCCCTTCACTGGCCGGGTGATCGCCCCGGAGCATGTGGACATCTGCAAGAACAACAACCTCATGTGGGAGGTAGGTGGGCTGGAGCCGAGGGGCAGGTGCAGGGGGGGCTCTGGCCCAGGGTGGGACCCGGGCGGCCGGCCAGCAGGCACTCCTGGCCTGGACAACCCCCTGAGCCAGGACTCTAAGCCGCCTGAATCTGGAGCTCACCCCGACTCTAGGCTCCCCAAACACCTTGCCGCGGAAGGCAGGGGAAAATCCCACCCTCCTTCCTCCAGGACACCCGGGAAGGGCAGGACTGTTGTTGGCTCCACTTGGCAGATTAGGGTACTGAGACCCAGAGCAGCCAGGTCGCTTATCCAGGGTCCCCACCACCCTCCCTCCAGGTGATCTCCCAGCCCCTTACATTCTTTCCCTGGGGAAGCAGTGGGAAGCAGCTCCAGGAAAGCCATTCAAGGCCAGTCCTGGCCTGGAGGTGAGGTGGGCTGGAAAGGAGAATGCCTTGTGAAGGCAGAATGACATTCACAATGACTGCAGCTGAGCTGCCATTGAGTCAGCTTCTGTGTCCCCAGCCTGAGTCACGGATGACCTCAGCAGCCCATGCCTTCCTAGTCCCATTTTACAGAGGGAAACCTCAGCTCCAAGAGGCTTCCATCCTATGCCTCCCCACCCCTCACCGTGACGGGTGCCACGGAGGGCCCCACTGTACTTCTTCCTAACCTTGCAGGATGGGAAACCTGCTGAGGCCAGACTGGTGCACCCCCTTCCTAGTCCCATTCCCTCACCTGTTCCTCCCAACCAGCCCCCTCCTGGCAGACCCTGAAGAAGCCAAACTTGATAGAACTGGGGAATGGCCCAGAGGCCTCTCCTGACCTCATGTTCTCCCTCCTCTGGAGGCCTGGGCCACTAACTACCTTTTCCAGTTGCTGGGTCAGGAAGTTGGGGTGCAGTTTGACCTCTGAGTGGCCTTGGAAGCTCCCGTGAAGGGGTTTAGACCAAGCTAGAGTGCCACAGCGAGCCAGTCCTCCCTCCCAGGGCTCCAGTGCCCTCCCTCTCTGAGGCCCTGGCTGATGTTCTCAGTGCTGTGGGGAGCACCTCTGCATCCCCTGAAAGAGCTCAGGGCCACTTTGGGGAGTGACACCTTGGAGACCCTTCTCTTCTGAGGGCAGGGAGGACATGGCAACAGGAGCTTGTCTCTTGGTCAGCCCATCGTGCCCTGGACTGACCCCCTGTGGGCCACGTCCAGATGGCTAGCCTCAGGCAAGTCCCTGCACCTCTCCAGCCTTCCTTTCCACGGCTGGAAAACGAAGCTTTATCCACTTCCCGGGGCTGCTGTGAGGATGGAGTGTGTGTGTGTGTGTGTGTGTGTGTGTGTGTGTGTGTGCCTGGAAGATCGTACACGTGGCATAGCCCTGCCTTACCTGATCCTTGATCCATCTGTGCCCAGGTGTTCAATGAGGATGGCACAGTGCGTTACTTCATCGATGCCAGCCAGGAGGACCACCGGAGCTGGATGACCTACATCAAGTGTGCACGTAACGAGCAGGAGCAGAACCTGGAGGTGGTCCAGATCGGCACCAGCATCTTCTACAAGGCCATAGAGGTGTGTGTGTGCACCGTTGTGCAGGGACCAACCAGCAAACCTGGTGGGGGGAAGTGTGCAGGGCAGTGACATCCAGGAACCACAACGGACAGCAGGGACCCGACACTGGCCTAGCCAGCCCTGCTCAGGCCGTGCAGCTGCGGCAGACAGGTGGTCTCCAGATGCCCTGCTCTCCGGTGTGTGACCTCCATGAGAAGCTTTCTGCTGCAGATCAGAAAGGATGGAACTCTCAACTTGATGCCATTGGGAACGTCATGAGCATCTCAATAGTGAGGTCCCTGGAGGTTGGCTGAAGGTGTCCCAAGGTTCAGGGGTCAGAGAGATACAGAGAAACAAGATGGGGAGAGGCAGCCCAGGGAATGCATTGCTGGGGAGGCAGGGTATGTGTCTGCCGCCATTTAGCTGTCTGAGGTCCCTCATTCTGCATGCATGGGCACCAGTGGCTTATGGCTCATGAGTCCAGTCTCAGCGATGGCTCCCTGTGTGTCAGGCTTTCAGATAATAGATATGCAGTATGGCCTTTAATCCCCACGGACCCCCAGAGGAGGATTTTGTGATTATTTACAGTTTATAGGCCAGAAAACCAGGTCTCCCTCGGTGGCAGCAGACTTGGGAATTTGGCAGGACATCTGGGGAGATTGTTAGCACTAATAGCTGTGCTTCCTGAGCCTTCTCAGAGGAGACAGGGCCAGATAACAGGCTGGACGCAGTGGCTCACGCTTGCAACCTCAGCACTTGGGAGGCTGAGGTGGGTGAATTCCTGAGGTTAGGAGTTCAAGACCAGCCTGGCCAACATGGTGAGACTTCGTCTCTACTAAAAATACAAAAATTAGCTGGGCGTGGTGGCAGGAGCCTATAATCTCAGCTACTCTGGAGGCCCAGGCCCAGGCCCAGGACAGAGGTGGCTTGAACACAGGAGGCAGAGGTTGCAGTGAGCTGAGATTGTGCCACTGTACTCTAGCCTGGGTGACACAGTGAGACTCCATCTCAAAACAAACAAACAAAAAAAGATAACAGACAGGTAAATATCACTTCCGGTGGTGTGGCAGGGGCGAGTCTGAGCCAGGAAGGTTCAGAGGAATATGGGAAGAGGAGGGCTTCCTGGCAGGCAGTGCTTGGGCAGAGGCAGGAAAGCTCCAGGTATCTGTGCAGGGGCTGAGGGTACAAACCAAGCAGAGAACTGGTCGCCAGGCAGGCCCACACAGGGACCCGCCCTGAACAGTGTCCCTTGGCAGGAAATCTGGCCTAGGAGTAGAGGAAAGCCACCCGCCGGCGGGTGGGAACAGGCTGGTGGCAAGTGCTGTGCGGAGGTGGTCAGGCTCTTCCTATCACACTTCTCTGCTCCCCGTGGGGTGGGGCTGGGGCTTGGTGGAGTTTTTCGGATGTTCTGGAGGAGCAGAGAACGACTGACCTTTGGTCCATGTTCCATTTTCTCCCCGGGGGAGAGCTCAGATCCTGAAGCTCTTTCTAAGACCCCCGGGGGTGCCAGGGCCTAGTAGCTTCTGGGACGGTTTCCTTTGGTTGTCCCTGAATAACAAGGCCCCAGGGACTCTCCCAGAGGTGACAGCAGGAGGCCTAGCCTGGGTCCCGGCTGAGGGGGGTGATTAGATGAGCAGGAGGTGGAGGATAAGAAACAGTGAGTGGTTCCTGGATTGGGCTTCAAGTGAGGTAAGATGGCCGTAGGGCAGGGTGCAGAGAGGACTGGAGGTGGCCCAGGCCCAGGACAGAGGGGCCTCCTGTGACCATCTGGCTGGGCCACCACATCCTAGAATTGATTTCCAGTGTAGTTGAGCCCCACACCTAACAGAATGCACCCTCCCAGATCCCCACCCCACCACCCTCTCACACACATCTTCACCCCCATACCCTCCTTCCCAGCCATCCTTGTACAGATGCAATGGAGGACTCCCACTCCCCCCACCCCACCCCCCCACACACACTCTTGTGAACACAAGAGACAGACTTACATCATTCTGGCAAGAGGGCTCCAGGCTGGGGCAGAAGTGGGGGCCTGAGTCTCATCTAGCCGTGCAGGTCACACCAGCTAGAAGCCAAACAAACTCAGGAAATATGAATAGATATTTAGAAATTCAGTCCAAGGGCAAGGAGATGAAGAATATCTTTGGGGAAGCATCTGAGTTTATAGGATTAGGAAAAATGGTCATCTACATTCGATCGGGAATTTACGTTGAAAAAAGAAGATCAGGCAGGGACGGTGGCTCACGCCTGTAATCCCGACACTTTGGGAGGCTGAGTAGACAAATCGCCTGAGGTCAAGAGTTGGAGACCAGCCTGGCCAACATGGTAAAATCC
>NW_016107569.1:1219664-1228255 GCF_001604975.1 Cebus imitator | reverse complement strand
AAAAAAAAAAAAAAAAAGAGGATCAGGATGCA
The DNA here is from genome assembly GCF_001604975.1 of Cebus imitator. NCBI lineage: Eukaryota > Metazoa > Chordata > Mammalia > Primates > Cebidae > Cebus > Cebus imitator. The sequence goes on along the minus strand of NW_016107569.1, from coordinate 1,228,223 downwards.
CTCACACACAATATCATATATGTGATACAGACAGGTCCACTGATTTGGCTATCAATGCTTTCCCTTCTAAGAAGGCACTGTTTGCGTGAAGGACGAGAAAGCAAAATGCCACACATTTTACTTTTAAAGTAAATTTGGATACATTTTTTTGGGAACCATTTCATCAAAATGTCAGATACCACTTACCGGATAAATTCCATCCTGGAGATGAGGCTGAGGCCCAGCGCTCACGCAGCCCTTCTGGGCTAGACCAGAAGACACTGCTGCTCCCCAGGCCAGTCCCGGGATGCCTCGGGAATCAGTCGGCTTTTGTTCTGTGCACCTGGGTGAGTTAACCAAGGACAATGACCTCTACGGTGATGTTTTCTTGAACTTTCTGCCACTCAGAACCGCTATTCATATTTCATAACAATAACCCATTACTTGCCAAAAATAGGAAGGAACATCTTTATTCAACAAGCAGAATATACTGTTGCTGCTCTAAAACTTTCCATAAATACAGAATAACAGCCCTCTCAGCAGAGACGAAGGCAACGCGGCTTTAGAGCCCAGGCGGTGAGTGGAAGGTCCCCAGCAGGGTGTACATCTGGCCAGATCCACTGACGTGATCCCTGGGGAACCTCCTGGCTTACTCCAGTCACAGAATGTACTATAACCTCAGGTGCCCAAAATGACAGTTCTAGAAAGTGCCTAGCACATAGCAAGTGGCCACTAAATGAAGGAATAAAAGGGACTTAGCAACTTTTTTTTTTCTTTGAGACAGAGTCTTACTCTGTTGTCCAGGCTGCGGTGTAGTGGTGCAATCTTGGCTCACCACAACCTCTGCCTCCCAGCTTCAAGCAATTCTCCTGCCTCCCAAGTAGCTGGGATTACAGGCTCCACATTAGGCTAATTTTTGTATTTTTAGTAGATTTCACCATGTTGGCCAGGCTGGTCTCGAACTCCTGACCTCAAGTGATCCATCCGCCTCAGCCTCCCAAAGTGCTGGGATTACAGGTGTGAGCCACTGCACCTGGGCAGCAACTTTTAAAAAATAGAATCTGCTCAGCCCTTGGGGTGCTGCTCTCTAATACTATCCCCATTTTTATGATGGTAAAATTAAAATGTTCAGGGAGATTACGGAAGGTTGCTGAGCTGTGATTGAAACCCAGGCTGATCTGACCCCAGAGCCGGAGCGCTGAACCACCATGCCATGCGGCCTCCCTGGCCAATATCTATTTGCTGAAACTCTATTAATTGGTGTGTCGGGACATCTGTGGTACAATGGAAATTGATGTTTGTCCAGATGACGTTGAGATCCTTTTACATTGGGGCTGCGGCTCCCTGGAGAAGGGGAGGGTATTTGCAGTCTCCAGGGAGCGTGTTCAGTGGGAGGACATGAATTTACAGCAGGAAAACAAGCCAAAAATTCTGTCATTTCCAATTTGTAATAAAAATCCAGAAAGTGGGGCAGGACAGGCCTTCTGGGCTGATAGGGATGGTTGAGAAGCACGTTGAGAGGGTATGTCTATTTGTCAACAAAAGACTCAGGCACTGGTATTCCAGTTTTGCTGATGTAGATTTTGTGGTACAGAACTCAGTTCCTTTGGGAATTGCTTTGTTTTGTGTTCTAAGCCTATCCCTGCTCCCCAGAAAAGTGAAAGACCGGCTGACCCTGCTTCTCTGAGCCCCAGCAGAGAGCCTGGCCAGCCAGGCCAGGCCAGGCCCAAGTCTCAGCAGTAAAGAGTCACTGCTGCCCAGGGGGCCTACAGACCACGGTGGCTGTTCTTTGCATCGGGGCAGTCGGCTGGTGGGACCCTGGGAGCCTCTGCACAGCCGGCCCAGGGTTCCAGGGAAAAAGCTGCGGGTTCCAGGGTTTCCTGGACTTGATAGTAGAAGTTTGTTGATGGAGGAGGGTACCTGTGAGCAGGCAGACACCAGAGGCCTGGGCAGAGAGAGACTCCCAGTTCTCCTGCCTCTGGGCAGGTGAGGCTGTCTCCCTGCTGCTGCCGGCTTCTAGCTGGCTGGAAATATATGTCATTCTCAATTCCAGTAGGCTCTTTTTTTTTTTTGGAGACAATTTTGTTCTGTCTCCCAGGCTGGAGTACTCAGCTCACCACAACCTCCACCTCCTGAGTTCAAGCAATTAAGCGATTCTTGTGCCTCAGTCACATGAATAGATGGGAGTACAGGCATGCACCACCACTGCCAGCTAATTTTTTTTTCTTTCTTTCTTTCTTTTTTTTTTTTTTGAGACAGTGTCTTGCTCGGTCACCCAGGCTAGAGTACAATGGCACCATCTCGGCTCACTGCAATCTCCGCCTCCCAGGTTCAAGCGATTCTCCTGCCTCAGCCTCCCAAGTAGCTGGGATTACAGGTGTCTGCCACCACACCTGGCTCATTTTTGTATTTTTAGTAGAGACGGGGTTTCACTATGTTGGGCAAGCTGGCCTCGAACTTCTGACCTCGTGATCTGCCCGCCTTGGGCTCCTAAAGTGCTGAGATTATAGGCATGAGACACCATGCCCAGCCCAATTTTTGTATTTTTAGTAGAGACAGGGTTTTGTCATGTTGGCCAGGCTCGTCTTGAACCCCTGGCCTCAAGTGATCCACCCATCTCATCCTCTCAAAGTTCTGAGGTTATAGGCGTTAGCCACCACGCCTGGCCTATAGGCTCTTTTTAATTGATTTTCTTGCTATTAAAAAATAACTTGTGTGTGTGTGTATAGAATATGTGCTCATTATTTTTTAAAAAGTCAGAGGCATGATGTAGATGGCATCATGCTACTCTCCATGAACCTTAAGTCAGCATTTTAAAATAGTCTCAAAATGGCGAACCCTTCTGGGGAAAGATGCATAGCAAACCAGTGGCAGTGGCTGGTATCCAGGGTGGCAGAGAGTGACTTCTCGTTTTATATCTGTTACATGTTTATACAATTTGGTCCGTTTGTCTGCATCGCTGTTTTAATTTTTAAATTCATGAGTAAAATGAATTTTAGTACATTAAAAGCATTCTAGGCCGGGCGATTCACACTTGTAATCCCAGCATCGTGGGAGGCTGAGGTGGATGGATCATGTGGTCAGGAGTTCGAAACCAGCCTGGTTAAGATGGTGAAACCCCGTCTCTACTAAAAAATACATAAATTAGCCAGGCATGGTGATGGGCACCCGTAGTCCCAGCTACTCGGCAGGAGAACCACTTGAAGCCTGGAGGCAGAGGTTGCGTGAGCCAAGCTCACGCCACTGCACTCCACCCTGGGCAACAGAGCAAGACTGTCTCAAAAAAAAAAAAATTCTTAGTAAATAAATAACACACTTATAATACAATAGTCCCCATCAGAGCTCTTTTTTTTTTTTTTTTTTGAGACAGAGTTTCGCTCTTGTTACCCAGGCTGGAGTGCAATGGCGCGATCTCGGCTCACCGCAACCTCCGCCTCCTGGGTTCAGGCAATTCTCCTGCCTCAGCCTCCTGAGTAGCTGGGACTACAGGCACGCGCCACCATGCCCAGCTAATTTTTTATATTTTTAGTAGAGACGGGGTTTCACCATGTTGACCAGGATGGTCTTGATCTCTTGACCTCATGATCCACCCGCCTCAGCCTCCCAAAGTGCTGGGATTACAGGCTTGAGCCACCGCGCCCGGCCCAGAGCTCTTATTTTATTTTATTTATTTATTTATTGAGATGGAGTTTAGCTCTGTTGCCCAGGCTGGAGTGCAGTGGCACAATCTCGGCTTTCTGCAACCTACTCCTCCTGGGTACAAGCGATTCTCCTGCCTCAGCTTCCTGAGTAGCCAGGATTACAGGTGTGCACCACCATGCCTGGCTAATTTTGTGTTTGTAGTAGAGACAGGTTTTCACATGGTGACCAGGCTAGTCTTGAACTCCTGACCTCAAGTGATCCGCCTGTCTCAGCCTTCCAAAGTGCTAGGATTATAGACGTGAGCCACTGCACCGAGCATAACTCTTTTTTTTTTTCTTCCCAAGATAGAGTCTTGCTCTGTCACCCAGACTGGAGTGCAGTGGCTGAATCTTGGCTCACTGCAACCTCCGCCTTCCAGGTTCAGGCGATTCTCTTGCCTCAGCTTCCTGAGCAGGTGGGATTGCAGGCACATGCCACCACGCCTGGCTAATTTTTGTATTTTTAGTAGAGATGGGGTTTCACCATGATGGCCAGGCTGGTCTCAGACTTCTGACCTAAAGTTATCCACCTGCCTTGTCCTCCCAAAATGCTGGGATTACAGGCATGAGCCACTGAGCCCTGCCTACTGTTACTGTATTTATTTGATATTTAATAATAGTTATTTTTAATTAAAATTAAAAGGCTGGTGTTGGCTTGGTATTTGATGACCCCCAGACCTGCAGCCTGGAGATGGAGTTCAGCTGGGGCTCCCTGAGCCTCCCATCTCATCCCACATCTTTGCTGGAGGAGTTGGCTTCTCTTCTGAGGGAGATGGGGCTGGGAAGTGGGAGCACCTTCATGGGGCTGGTGTCATTGGAGTATTCGGGCCCAGCCTGTGCTCTTGCTGGACACTGAAGGCAGAACCCCAGGTCACCCTGGGCTTCCACAGTTCCAGTGGCCTCTGCCACGATGCTTGCAGTGAGCATTCCTGCGGGGACTTGGATGTGCCAGAAACCACTGCCAGCTTCTCTGAGAGGTGGGCGAGCTCCAGGAAAATAATCGCTGGCGCTTCCATGTCTAGACTGCACAAAGAGCTTTATGCATATGGCTCTGCTGCACCCCAAAACCACTTAGTGAGGCCATAGCAGTGTGAGGAAACAGGCCCTGCGACGTGAGGGAACTTGCCCAAGGTCACTCGCTCAGCAGATGGGGAGCCCTGGTGGACCCCCACATGTCAGACTCCAGGCTGGGCGGGAACCCTCTGCAGGGCGTGTTCAATGGTCTGGGGGAGGATGCTGATTGCTTTGAAAGAACCATGACATCAGCATGTCTGGTTTCAGCCAAGACCTGAAGCCAAGGATTGGCACAATGTTGGAGGTGACTTACAACCAGAGTCTTAGAGTTGGGGGCACCTCAGGGACCATGTTCCTTGACCCTGTCATTTGAGGAGCACAGAAAAGCAAAATAACTTGCCTAAGGTCACACAGGGACCTGGTGAGAGAGGGCTTATCTGCACCATCTGACAGACTCACTTCCTTCACAACTAATTTATGTGAAATATTTCAGTTCCATCATCTGCGTTTCTGGGAGGTTCACAAAACCTCTTCCTTCCATCCCAGTAAGGTCTGGAAAAAAAGTAAAATTTTTAAAACTGTAAAACACAAACCAACAAAAAACACCCAAATCAGAACCTCTTTCTTCTCTGCCCCTTTCCAGCTGAGGCCTCCACCTCTGATGCTGGCCTCCTGGACAGCGGCTATGACTCTGAATGAGGAGAGAGGGCACCAGGACTCTCGCTGTGGTGGCAGATTCTAATCTGTCCACTTTCTTGGAGGCATCATTTAACTTTCTGTGGCTTCTGGGACTGCACTTGGTGTTTCCATGCCGGCTTCTTGTCACTTACTGACCCCGAGGCTCACCATGATGCCCTGTGAACCATGGGAGGACGTGAAAATCATGTGGTGATTCTAGGTGGTGTCTCAGGAGGATGACCGTCACCTAGGCCCCCTCCCACCCTCTGTTCTCACCCCTTGTCTTTCTACCTCCCTCCCCCTCTTCCCTTTTTTTTTTCTTGAGACAAGATCTTGCTCTGTCACCCAGGCTGGAGTGTAATGGTGTAATCTCGGCTCCCTGCAACCTCTGCCTCCTGGGATCAAGCAATTCTGTCTCAGCCTCCCAAGTAGCTGGGACTATAGGCATATGCCACCACGCCTGGCTAATTTTTTTTTTCTTTTCTTTTTTTTGTAGAAACAGGGCATTGCTATGTTGCCCAGGCTAGTCTCAAACTCCTGGCCTCAAGGAATTGCCCACCTTGGCCTCCCAAAGTGCTGGGATTACAGACATGAGCCACTGCGCTCGACCTCCACTTCCCCCTTTTTTCGGGGTGAGCAAAGCTTGCTGCGATGGTCTGAGGGTCTTCCAGGCTCTGACCGAGGAAGGAAGATGCAGTGAACAAGAGTTCTGAGTGCTGGCTCTGCAGGCTGAACCAGACAGAAGCAGAGGGGGCCTTCTCTCCGACCATGGAAGCCAGTGCGGGGTCCTGCTCTGGCATGGTTTCAGACAACTCTATATTTACTTTTTTTTTTTTTTTTTTTTGGAGAAAGAGTCTTGCTCTGTTTTCCAGGTTTTTTTTTTTTTTTTTTTGAGACAGAGTCTCGCTGTGTTGCCCAGGCTGGAGTGCAGTGGCACAATCTTGCCTCACAGCAACAACCTCCACATCCCGGATTCAAGCGAATCTCCTGCCTTAGTCTCCCAAGTAGCTGGGATTACAGCCACACGCCACCATGCCTGGCTAGTTTTTTTGTATTTTTAGTAGGGACAGGGTTTCACCATGCTGGCCAGGCTGGTCTCCAACCCTCTAACCTCAGGCGATCCACCCGCCTCAGGCTCCCAAAGTGCTGGGATTATAGGCATGAGCCACCGCACCTGCCTGGGTTTCAGACACCTCTAGATGGAATCCCATGTGATCTTTTGTGCTTCAACTAAAAAAGGAACCACCAGGAAAACAAACAAGCTATTGCTTGGGAGTGTCTGGGTTTTTCCAGGCACATCAGATAGTGGCCCCCAGGGTCAGGTGCCAAGGCCAGCACTTCTGGGATCCAGGCCTCAGGAGAGTGACAGGTGTCCCCTCTCTCATATGCCCTGCCTGGCTAGGGCCTGGTGCTTCCCCACTTGGGAGGGGTAAGTGGCTTCCATGAGAGACCTGGCAGCGAATGTCCTGGAGTGTGTGGTGTTTATGATCAGTGCCACCTCAGGAGCAGGACCCTTATGGCTCCCTGGATCACCACCACAAAACCCTCTGACCAACATCCTTTGCCATGATTCTGAGGCAGGTCCTCTCCCAGAGCAGCAGAGCCCCAACACCATTTGTGGGGTTCTCTGTCATCAACCTAGGACATGGTGAACAGGACTCTGTGTAAAACAGTGCACGCCAGTGTTTCCTGTTCATCTATCCAAATGCTGTTTTTTAGCGTCTGCCACATGCATGCAGACTCAGAGCCCTGTGTTTGGTCGGGAAGTACCTGTGATGTGGGCTGCCGATGGGAGCTTTGGATAAGAGATGTTTCCCGAACATTATCCCCGCAGGGTGTAGCCAAGTACCCTAGGGTGCCCCACAGCCCAGGCTCCTTGAAAACATCTGGCTCAACCCTGCAGCACCGGGGGCTGGCCGACTCTAGTTCCCCTGCATAAGAATTGAAAAGTTTTCTAGTTTTCCATCTTCCATTACTTCTGCTTGCTGCAAGGTGTCCATTCTGGTGCTGTCAGCTTGGAAGCTCTCCTGTGGCTGCAGCTTGGACAGAGATGGCGAGACGGCCTGGGCAGGGAGGGGGAGTGGGGCGGCTTGACATCCCAGGGCCTTTCATGTTTGTACAGCTTGCCAGGACGGCTCAGTGGAAATGGGCCTGTGTGGCTTTCTGGGGGCTGAGACCGGGTCCAGATCTCCGGGCTGTGAACGGTTGCTCAGAGATCCCTGACTCACCTCCCAGCTGCCGCCTCCCTGACCTCCTCTTGCCCCCTTCCCTGCAGATGATCCCGCCGGACCAGGAGCTGCTGGTGTGGTACGGAAACTCACACAACACCTTCCTGGGGATCCCTGGTGTGCCCGGGCTAGAGGAGGACCAGAAAAAGAACAAGCATGGTAGGTTTTCCCCATGGGGCTACTGAGACACAGACCCATGGAGAGGGGAGCCCAGGGAGGGGAGAGAGAGAGAATGAGAGAGGCAGGGAAGCTCCCGGCCTCCAGGGACCTTGGTTCAATGTCTGGCAGCATTGAGCAGCTAAGACATACAGTTCTACGGAGGCTGATGCCCCTGGAGCTGCCGCATGGGCCAGGCATGGGTGGAAGATGGACCTCCTGCTTCCTGGCCAGAATGGACTGGGGAGAACATGGGGGAGACCAGAGAGGCAATGAGGTGTGGCAGGAGAAGAAAGGAGCTGGGCAGCAGGAGCCTGGACTGAGTCCTAGTTCTGCTGTGCCATCTTGGAAATGCCCTGTGCTTTAGTTTCCTCATCTGTAAAGGCAAGGTGCTAGGCAAGATCATCTCTCAGTCCTCTTCCGGCTCTGACAACCTGTATATTTCCTTGCCTTGTCGCTGATGTCTGATGCAGGGCCTGAGACAGAGTAGATGCTCAGCATAAGCCTTTAGAAGGAAGGCAGGACAGAACGTGCCTGTGTGTGTGTTGGGGGGACGCTGTCCATCACAGCAGAGACCATTTGCTCAACACCTATTTCTTGCCAAGAATTGGGCTAAGCCAGGTGTGGTGGCTCACGCCTGTAATCCCAGCACATTGGGAGGCTGAGGCAGGCAGATCACGAGGTCAAGAGATCGAGACCATCTTGGCCAACACAGTGAAACCCCGTCTCTACTAAAAATACAAAAATTAGCTGGGCGTGGTGGTGTGCACCTGCAGTCCCAGCTACTTGGGAGGCTGAGGCAGGAGAACTGCTTTAACCTGGGA
>NW_016107569.1:1215923-1217934 GCF_001604975.1 Cebus imitator | reverse complement strand
CGGCCCCGCGGCCAGAGGACTTCCACCCGGCAGACTCGGCGGCGGGCCCCGCGGGCCGCATGCGCTGCGTCATCTGCCACCGCGGCTTCAACTCGCGCAGCAACCTGCGCTCGCACATGCGCATCCACACGCTGGACAAGCCCTTCGTGTGCCGCTTCTGCAACCGCCGCTTCAGCCAGTCGTCCACGCTGCGCAACCACGTGCGCCTGCACACGGGCGAGCGCCCCTACAAGTGCCAGGTGTGCCAGAGCGCCTACTCGCAGCTGGCGGGCCTGCGCGCACACCAGAAGAGCGCGCGCCACCGGCCGCCCAGCGCCGCGCTGCAGGCGCACTCGCCCGCGCTGCCCGCCCCGCACGCGCACGCGCCCGCGCTCGCCGCCGCCGCCGCCGCTGCCGCGCACCACCTGCCGGCCATGGTGCTGTGAGCGCGCCCGCGCCCCCGCCCGGCCCCGCGCGCCCCTCGCCCTCCGCCCAGATCTCTGGCCCGGCGCCGTCGCGGGGCCCCGCGCGCTGGGGGTGCGCCCCCGAAGTGGCCCCCAGGCACCCCCGCCTCGCCCCATCTCGCAGATGAGGGTACCGAGTGCGGCGTCCCTCTCCCAGGCCGTGCAGCTGGTGCGGCTGCTTGGCCGCCTCCTCTGGGAGGGGGTCCTCCTGCCCGACCTCCGCCCGGAGTTCCCCTCCTGCTGTACAGCCGGGCGCCCAGGCTGGCATCCCCCTCGTGGGTGGCAGGAGAGCGGACTTAGAGCCCCCCAGGGCCCCTCAGCAGAGGAAGGGGAGTCCCGACCTCCGCCAGCGAGAGTCTGGTGCTTCGGAATGGAGGGAGGGCGACCTCCTTGTCCGGGCGCGGCCTGGCGCGGGCGTTGGGGGGCGCCATCTCCTCTTCCTTCCCCTGGGACTGGTGTCCTGAAGTGTCGGGAGCCCTGACGCAACCTGGACAGGCGCGGGCTGCTGGGGTCCATCGGAAGCCAGAAGAGACCCGGAGAGACCTGCATCTTCTGGGTCCCTCTCTCCTCTAGGCCAGCTTACCCCAAACCTGGCTCCTGGGGATGGATGAGGACGGAGTTCTTTGCAGCGCGCCAGGCAGGTTGAGAGTAAAGGCACAACGGAAAACCTCTGTAGGACCCCGAGCAAGACCCTACACCGCTTTGGGCCTCAGTTTCCCCATCTGTAAAATGAGGGAGTTGGACCAATGCCCCCTCCCCTTCAGCTGTGACATCATGCCTGGGGAAGGGGAAAGTTCCCCCCAGCCCCTTCCAACACACACACTCCAGCGAGAGGAGAGCAAGACTGGAACCGCTACCCTGGAGGTTACGGTGGCTTCTGTGGCGGAGAAGCACTTCCAAGGTGTGCCCAGTCCCAGGAGTTCCGCCCCGTCTGCCCACACTTCCCTCCGTCCCTGTCCATTTCCCCAAACTCCGGCCGTGCGCGCCCTCTAGTGTCGCCTCTCACACCTTGCAGTCATTTACCAGGATTCCCGTAGGGCGTTTTGTAAAATAAACAAACTATAATATTAATGAAAAGTTTAAAATGTATAGAGTTTTCAAGAAACTGTGTTCTACTTCCAGAAAAATGGTCACTTTAACATTGTAAATATTTATCTAAAATGATATTTACAAAACTGTGATATATTATTATTTGATTGTATATGTACAACTGTAAATACGTTTGTACCTCTCTTGTATTCTAAAATAAAATTACTTGGAACATTTATCATTTAGCACCTGAATGGGTGGACACTTCGTCTGCATGAAGGAAAAATAGCAAGTGCCTAGAAGCGGCCAGGCACGGTGGCTCACCCCTGTAATCCCAAAACTTTGGGAGGCGGAGGCCAGTGAATTACCTTCAGCAACAGTGTGAGACCTTATCTCTTAAAAAAAAAATTGTTTTGGGACTGGGCACGGTGGCTCACGCCTGTAATCATAGCACTTTGGGAGGCTGAGGTGGGTGGATCACCTGAAGTCAGGAGTTCAAGACCAGCCTGGCCATCATGGTGAAACCCCATCTTAAAAAA
>NW_016107569.1:1209532-1215121 GCF_001604975.1 Cebus imitator | reverse complement strand
AAAGGGGCTGGGCAGATTTCTCCTGGTTTCCAGCTGGCTCACAAACCAGTGCCTTATTTTGTAACTTCCCCCACATAATTTTTTTTTTCATTTTAATGCCCATCTCTAAGGAGTTCAAGCAGCCAGTAGGAAAGAGCCAAGATGGCCACCAAGTGCCCTCCCAATGCCTAGACTCTCCAAATGTTCTGGGCACCCATTTCCAGACCCTCTTGAAGAAGACCAAGGAGCAGGAAGTCCTCAAGTTCAAGCCAGAGGGCTTCATAGTTCCTACAGGGCCACATTCGCCTCTTCATTCCAGGAAGGAGGTTCGTGCAGGGGACAGTGAGTTCACGCCTGTGCTCCAGCATACACCAGACACAAGGGCGTCATCTTCCAACCCACTGGGTGTGTTGCTTCCTGGCATCCCACATGTACAACTCTGCATCTTCGTTTGTTTTTGAGATGGAAACTTGCTCTGTTACCCAGGCTGGAGTGCAATGGTGCAATCTCGGCTCACTGCAACCTCTGACTCCCAGGTTCAAGCGATGCTCCTGCCTCAGCCTCCCAAGTAGCTGGGATTATAGGCATGCACCACTGTACCCAGCCAATTTTTGTGTTTTTGGTAGAGATAGGGTTTCACCATGTTGGCCAGGCTGGTCTCAAACTCCTGACCTTGTGATCTGCCTGCCTCAGCCTCCCAAAGCACTGGGATTACAGGCAACTCTGCATCTTCATCCGGCACATGTGTGCATACATGCACATCGGCAGACACTTGGGAATTCACACTTGGACACACAGGCCAGCTCCATTTGAAACTTCAGGTGTGCACTCCCAAAGAACCCCCCCCCCGATACTTTGAGGGATTTGTCCTGCACCCTGGAAATGGGGACACAGGCAGGTTTGGACACCTGATGAGTTCACTGGCAGGCCCCACCTGGGGTTCACTCCCTCAGGCCAGCGGGAGAAGTCACCCTTGGCTGTCCTCCCGCTGGAACCTTGCTTGTCCTTTGACACCCTACCATTAGGCTCCCGATGCCTCTGGTGCCCCTGCATTGTCCCCTCCCACGAAGCCCCAACCCAGGCCTCTCGTTCCTTTGACCAAAGCGTATCTGTCCTGAGTCCCCCTGCCTTGGATGCCAGTGGGTAAAGTGGGATTAAACTCCCTCCTGCCCACATGTTGAGACTCCCAGGAAATAACTCTGGTTCCTGAAGTAGGGCCTGCCAGAGTCAGACCTCAGAGAAGTCAGTGAGGCCCTTGAACAAAAATCTAAGTAGTTCTCCATAGATCATTCTGTTCTGTGAAGTCTCAGTTAACAGCTCCCAGGGTCCACATCCCAGGCTCCAGAACCCACCTGGTGGCAGCTGGCTGTAACTGCAGACCGAGGTGTCTGGTTTGCCCACAGATCTGTTTCCACAAAAGTGTGCTGCCCCGGGTGCCAGGGCCTGGGAGAGCAGGGTGAACAGATGTAACTTGTGGTTTGCACGCTGGAGGGAAACATAATGCTGAAAAGCCTAACCTCTTACTTTGCTTGCTTTTCCAGCAGAGGCCTGTGGCCCTTTTCCTGAGAATGCAGCCCCTCCTCCCACCCCCAAGTCAAAGACCTGAAAACAGAGCCATGGCAGTTTCTGTGGGCCAGCCCTGGGCTTGGGGCTTTATTTTTATTTTTATGTTTTTGACATGGAGTTTTGCTGCTGTTGCACAGGCTGGAGTGCAATGGCTCACTGCAACCTCCGCCTCCGGGTTCAAGTGATTCTCCTGCCTCAGCCTTCCAAGTAGCTGGGATTACAGGCATTTGCCATCATGCCCAGCTAATTTTTTGTATTTTTAGTAGGGATAGGATTTCACCATGTTGACCAGGTTGGTCTCGATCTCTTGATCTCGTGATCTGCCTGCCTCGGCCTCCCAAAGTGCTGGGATTACAGGAGTGAGCCACCGCGCCCGGCCAAGGGAGCCTTTGTTAACACAGGCATGGCTTTGGTGGGTGAGGAGGGCAGCAGATGCTTCTACCACTCACTCCACTGGGCAGCCCCGGGAGGACATCTGAGGCAGATGCTTGCACTCCCTTCCCGCAGCCCTTTCTGATGCCCACTGTTCTTGAATCTCTTGAAGTAAAGGAACAGATATCTTGAGTTTCCAGCTTCCCTCCTGCCTTGCAGGTGGCCTGCTGGGATGTGTGCCTGTGGCTGAGCAGGGGAAGTTCTGGATGGAGGCAGGTTAGCTATCATGCATCGCTCTTTCTCCACAATATCATTGCCTCGGGATAGTCAGACTTCTTACCTGTCAGCTCAGGGCGTCAAAGGCAAGTGTTTCAAGAGAACCAGGAGGAAGTTGAATGGTCTATTCTGACCTAGCTTTGGAAGTCACATAGAGGCATTTCTGACATATGCTGTCCATCAAAGCAGTCCCAAGCCTGTCCTGTGGCAGGAGGGAATGCACAAACCCCACTTTTTTTGTTTTGTTTTGTTTGATAAGGAGTTTTGCTCTGTTGCCCAGGCTGTAGTGCAATGCTGCAATCTCGGCTCATTGCAACCTCTGCCTCCCAGGTTCAAGCCATTCTGCTGCCTCAGCCTCGCAAGTGGCTGGGATTACAGGCACCTGCCAGCATGCCCAATTAATTTTGTATTTTTAGTAGAGACGGGGTATCACCATATTGGTCAGGTGGGTCTCAAACTCCTGACCTCAAGTGATCCACCTGCCTCAGCCTCCCAAAGTGCTGGGATTACAGGCGTGAGCCACAGTGCCTGGCCAGGCCCCAATTCTTGATTGAAGAAGTATGAAAATATTCAGGGACATGCTTAATATAACCATAGACATTGACACTGTTTCTAATACTTTCAGAAGAAATAACGCTCTGATGAGCAGCCTTAGCCTGAAATCCGTGTGTACATCTCTGCTTAGAAAATTTATGTAGTTAGGCTGGGCATGGTGGCTCACGCCTGTAATCCCAGCACTTTGGGAGGCCGTGGCAGGTGGATCACGAGGTCAGGAGTTCAAGACCAGCCTGACTAACATGGTGAAACTCTGTCTCTACTAAAAATATAAAAATTAGCTAGGCATGGTGACGCATGCCTGTCATCCCAGCTACTCTGGAGTCTGAGGCAGGAGAATCATTGAACCCACGAGACGGAGGTTGCAGTGAGCCGAGATCCCGCCATTGCCCTCCAGCCTGAGCAACAGGAGAGTCCATCTCAAGAAGAAAAATAAAAAAGTTTATGCAGTTGGCTAGGCGCAGTGGTTCATGCCTATAATCCCCGCACTTTGGGAGGCACGGGTGGGCAGATAACTTGAGGCCAGGATTTCAACACTAGCCTGGCCAACATAGGGAAACCCTGTGTCTACTAAAAATATAAAAATTAGCCAGGTGTGGTGGCAAGGGCCTGTAATCCCAGCTACTTGGGAGACTGAGGCACGAGAATCACTTGAGCCCGGGAGGCGGAGGTTGCAGTTAGCCAAAATCACACTATGGCACTCTAGCCTGGGCAACAGAGCGAGACTCTGTCTCAAAAACAAAAACAAAAAGAAGTGTATGCAGTTATTTCTAACATTTTGATGGAACACAGGTGAAGCCAGTAAGTGGATGAGGAATGGGCCAAGAGTTCTGGGCTGCAGAGTCCCTGCTGCCTCTGTTTCATGCTTTTCAGGATTTCCTTGCCAGTTACTTTCACCTGGAGTTCAATTGTTCCATAGGGTCTATGGTTCAAATGAGCCTCATTTCAAGGCTCATTCAAATACTACCTCTGTCAGGTGGGCTTTTGTGTCTGCCCTCCCTCTCCCTTCCCTATCCTTGAACATCTTAGTGCCTTGATGACTGGGGCTTCAAATGATCCAGCTCTGTGACCCCACAACACATAGCTGGTACCCAGCAAACGCCTGTTGAAAAAGTTTATTTGGCCAGGCGCGGTGGCTCACGCCTATAATCCCAGCACTTTGGGAGGCTGAGGTGGGCAGATCATGAGGTCAGATCAAGACCATCCTGGCCACCATGGTGAAACCCCATCTCTACTAAAAATACAAAAAAATTAGCGGGGCGTGGTGGTGTGTGCCTGTAATACCAGCTACTCAGGAGGCTGAGACAGGAGAATCGCTTGAACCAGGGAGTTGGAGGTTGCAGTGAGCCGACATCACTCCACTGCACTCCAACCTGTCAACAAAGTGAGACTCCAATGCAAAAAAAAAAAAAGAAAAAGTGTATTTATCAATTCAACAGAGATTTACTGAGAGCTGTCCTTTCTTCTTTCTTTCTCTCCCTCTCTTTCTTTCGCTCTGTCACTCAGGCTGGAGTACAGCGGCATAATCTCAGCTCGCTGTAACCTCCACCTCCCAGGTTCAAGCAATTCTCCTGTCTCAGCCTCCCCAATAGCTGAGATTACAGGCACCCGCCACCACGCCCGGCTAATTTTTGTATTTTTAGTAAAGATGAGGTTTCACCGTGTTGGCCAGGTTGGTCTTGAACTCCTGACCTCAAGTGATCTACCTGCCTCAGCCTCCCAAAGTGCTGGGATTACAGGTGTGAGTCATTGAGCCTGGCCCAGAGCTGTTTTAAGGGTCCTAAAAATCTGTTTTAATCAAGTATTGTAAGGTATGCTGACATGGAAACGACTGTCATGAAGAAAGATCTTTGTTCTAGAAACAAGAGGAGGGCACGCTGTGCTGAGCTGCTCGGGAAAGCACCGGGTTGGTCAGGAGGCAGAAGGAAGGAGGGGAAAACGTGAGTGAGAGCCTTTATTGTGGTTTCCATGGGGAGGAATGGGTGAGGCAAGGTAAGCAGGCTGAGGATTGGTTGGTTTGAATAATTGCAGAAGGTGCTGGGGTAGAAGGGTTTTCCCTAGTTGTCTGGTGCCTGGCCTTGGGAGGATCAAGGCAGCTGGATACTGGCCCTGAGTAAGAGCGCCTAATGAAGGAGGCGTGTGTGGGTATGGGCTGGGGATTGGGCGGTGTGCATTTGCAAGGCACCTCCTGGATGAATTGTTCACTCTCTCCAGGAACCGGTTAACCCTGGGTGGGGCAGTCCCTCTGAAAAGAGCGAGGCCCCAAGATGTCAAAACATCTGAGTACAGAAAAGCAAAGGCATGGTTAATACAAGGGCCTACTATATATCAGGCACAGCTCTAGGAACTGGGCAGTGAACAAAATGGACAGTCCGGGTATTTGTGGAGTTCATATCCCGTGGGAAGACAGGCTATGAGCAGACAAGTACATCTGTATTTTGTAAATATATCGTATTTTTTCAACAAATATTTTATGGCTGCCCTGTGTGCCAGGCCTGGTTCTAAGCACTAATATATGATTAGCAAAACAGATAAAGTCCCTGTTTTCAGCACACGCATGTTCTAATGGAGGGAGACTGCAATTAATGAACAAAAAAAAAGAAAATTCAAGGCTGGGCGTGGTGGCTCTCACCTGTAATCCCAGTACTTTAGGGAGGCTGAGGCGGGCAGATCACTTGAGGTTAGGAGTTCAAGACCAGCCTGGCCAACATGGTGAAAACCTGTCTCTCCTAAAAATACAAAAATTAGCGGGGCATGGTGGCAGGTGCCTGTAATCCCAGCTACTCTGGGAGGCTGAGGCAGGAGAATCGCTCCAGCCTGGGTGACAAGGGCAAGGTTCTG
>NW_016107569.1:1206861-1208657 GCF_001604975.1 Cebus imitator | reverse complement strand
CGCACCACCATGCCCAGCAAATGTTTTGTATTTTTAGTAGAGACGGGGTTTCACCATGTTGACCAGGATGGTCTCGATCTCTTGACCTCGTGATCCACCCGCCTCGGCCTCTCAAAGTGCTGGGATTACAGGCTTGAGCCACCGCGCCCGGCCCAATGGGAAACCTTTATAAGGTATTTAAACCCCAGAAACTTCTGTAAGGAGGCGTTTGAGCTGTTCTCACCCTGTGAAGTGTACTTTCGTTTTTCAATAAATCTCTGCTTTTGTTACTTTCTTTCCTTGCTTTGCCTGTGTGTTTTGACCAAGACACCAAGAACCTGGGCACCCTCCACTGGTAACAGTCTGGCTGCAGCATAGCGAGTAATGCAGTGGGTTAGGACGAGAGTGAGGTCAGAAACAGGTAGGAGTCAAGAAGTGTGGAAGCAGGGAAGTGATTTAATCTGCTTTTAAATCTCCCTCTGGCTGCTGTGTGGAGATTGGATGGTAGGAAGGACAAACGTAGAATTAGGAAGACAAGCGAGGAGGTTATCTCCCTGGTAAGAGATGCCACTGATCAGACTGGGGCGGTGGCTTTAGAGATGAACAGATGTGGGGGCATCAGTGAATCTTAGAACTTGTCCGCCACTGAAATTACATAGGGAGTTAAAACACGCGTGGACTTCTGGACCTTACCTTTGCAGAGCCTTGTGAAAGGAAAATCTTGGGGCACCAAAGTCACTAACCTAAAGGGACAAGTCAAGCTGGGAACTGCTTAGGGAAACCTGCCTCCCATTTTATTCAAAGTCACCCCTCTGCTCACTGAGATAAATGCACACCTGCTTGCCTCCTTTAGAGATAATCAGAAACTCAAAATAATGCAACCTTTTGTTTCTTATCTACCTATAACCTGGAAGCCCCTTTCCGGCTTTGAGTTGCCCCGCCTTTCCAGACTGAACCAATGTTCATCTCGCATATCTTGACTGATGCCTCATGTCTACCTAAAATGTTGTAAAATCAAACTGTGCTCTGACCACCTTGGCACATGTCATCAGCACCTCCTCAGGTTGTGTCACAGGCCTACATCTTCAATATTGGCAAAATAAACTTTCTACATTAACTGAGATCTGTTGCAGATATTCAGGGTTTACAGCCTTTTTTTTTTGAGATGGAGTCTCACTGTGGCCCAGGCTGGAGTACAGTGGTATGATTTCAGCTCACTGCAACCACTGCCTCCCGGGTTCAAGTGATTCTCCTGCGTCAGCCTCCTGAGTAGCTGGGCCTACAGGCACATGCCACCACATCCAGCTAATTTTTTATTTTAAGTAGAGATGGGGTGTCACCATGTTGGCCAACCTGGTCTCAAACTCCTGACCTCAGGTGATCTGCCTGCCTCGGCCTCCCAAAGTGCTGGGATTACAGGCGTGAGCCACCACACCTGGCCTGGAATCTATACTTTTAACAAGCCCTCTGAGATATGCCGCTCTGTCTCTGGGTGCCCACTTGTCTACTACCGGTGGTAAAGGGGTAAGTGTGGCCGGGCTCAGTGGCTCATGCTGGTAATCCCAGCACTTAGGGAGGCCAAGGTGGGCCGATCACTTGCATTCAGGAGCTCGAGATCAGGTTGGGCAACAGGGTGAAACCTCATCTCTACAAAACAGATATAAAAAATTAGCTGAGCCTGCTGGCACGTGCCTGCAGTCTGAGCTATTCAAGAGGCTGAAGTGGTAGGATCACCTGAGTCCAGGAGGTTGAGACTGCAGTAAGCCATAATCATGTCACTGTACTCCAGCCTGGGTGATACAGTTAAGGTCCTATCT
>NW_016107569.1:1198681-1206731 GCF_001604975.1 Cebus imitator | reverse complement strand
TGGCATCTTGGATTCTAGTCCCAGCTACCGGTCTGTTTGTGGGGGCTCAGTGGCCCCAAGCGATCATCAGGGATAGCAATGCCTGCCTCTAAGATGGGCTGAAAGTGCGGAATAGATAACAGCGATTGTAAAGCCCTCGGGTTACGTTTGGTAAACGGTGCAGGCTCGCAGGCAGTTGGAAGGCTCATCGGCCTTGCAGCCATCTGCTAATGTGAATTCCAGTCCTTTTGGGGCCTCGATTTCCTCCTCCATAAACTGATATCCATAATGCAACCTTGTGACAGGCTCCGTGAATGTGAATGTTGTGAGAATGCGCGGGGTAAAGGCAACGTCTCTCCCTCTCGGGATGAGCTTGGACGGTGTCAGGCCTATATCTCGCTCCGCTGGGCCTGGCTCCCCGGCTGCCTGGGCTACGCGGGCTCGAAGTACACCATCGCCCTCTTATGGCCGCGGAAGGACTGGGCGGTGGGGCTGTTTAGCGCCTTCCTCCAGGCACCGCGGAGGGCGAGGGTCTGGCAGCCCAATTACCCAGGGCCTTGGGGCACTAGCATTCACATCATCCACTCCCTGGCAGGGCTGGCAGGATTTTTTCTTTTCTTTTCTTTTTTTTTTTTTTTTGAGACGGAATCTCGCTCTGGCTCCCAGGCTGTAGTGAAGCCAGGGGTGATCTCGGATCACCGCAACCTCCGCCTCCCAGGTTCAAGCAATTCTCCTGCCTCAGCCTCCAGAGTAGCTGGGATCACAGGTGCGCCCCCCGCGCCCTGCTAATTTTTGTATTTTTAGTAGAGATGGGTTTCACTATGTTGGTCAGACTGGTCTGGAACTCCCGATCTCGTGATCTGCCTGCTTCGACCTCCCGAAGTACTGGGATTACAGACATGAGCCACCACGCCCCGCCCAGGCCTGGCTTTCTTAAGTGTGGTCGTGAGCCTTAAGTGAAAGAAGTGCTGACCCTCTGGAGATCGATAAAACAATTGGCTCAATGGATCTTTCTTCAGGAGGTGGACTTGGTTTACCTGCTTTACTGACCACAGCTGATGCAAATTATTTCATTTAATCCTCTTTAGAGTCCCCGTGCAGGGGGAATTATCTTCCCCAATTAGTTTCTTGTGAATGCTGCAAACCATGCAGGGCAAAGAGAGCGAGAGGATAGTTGGGGACGGGGAGAAGGGGCGAGGGGTACGTTCCTATTAAAACGGAGCTGCAGCTGGGTGCAATGGCTCACACCTGTAATCCCAGCACTTTGGGAGGCTGATGCGGGAGGATCACGAGGTCAGGGGTTCAAGACCAGCCTGACCAACATGGTGAAACCCAGTCTCTACTTAAAAATACAAACATTAGTCGGGCGATGTGGCATGCACCTGTAATCCCAGCTACTTGGGAGGCTGAGGCAGGAGAATTGCTTGAACCTGGGAGGCAGAGGTTGCGGTGAGCCAAGAGCGTGCCTCTACACTCCAGCATGGGCAACAGAGCGAGACTCTGTTTCAAAATAACATAAAATAAATAAAACGGAGCCGCAGAAAAATCCACAGAGACACCCATCTATTCCCCGCTGAATCCTTAGAACAGTGCCTGGCACACAGAGAGCGCTCAACTCGCTGTATGACTAAATGCAAGCCAAGATCTTTCTATTATGTGCGCACTTGCCTTCCCTACCAAATATACTGGCTTGCAAGGTTTGACCTGTTTTCTTAGACGATTTTTAACTTTTTTTTCCAAAAGAAATATTGGCGTAAGCCGGGCGCGGTGGCTCACGCCTGTAATCCCAGCACTTTGGGAGGCTGAGGTGGGCGGATCACCTGAGGTCAGGAGTTCGAGACCAGCCTGACCAATATGGTGAAACCCCATCTTTAAAAAAAAAAAAAAAAAGAAAAAAGAAATACTGGCGTAAATTAGCTCTCTCAAAGGAGTCTTTATGAAAAGACAGAACCAAGTGAGAAGCATCTGGAGCCCAGATTGGGGGTTATAGGTGATGATGCCGAGCCAGCATCCACAGGGCGGCAGGAACGTAGAATACTGGGACTACTAGGAATGGTGTGGAGTGGGGTTCTTCTTTCTGTTCAAATAGTGTTTCTGTAGATCCCATCTCCCCATCCTCCTGAGCTCTCTCTTACAAAATATCGGATTTCAGCAGCTTAGAATTGGACAGAAACTCAGAATTCCGTTTTTCAATTATCTCTAACCCTGGTAAACAACAAATGGGATGATAAGTACAAGACAGTTTTGGTAAAAAGTCACACAACGTGAGGTTTTATTACAAGGGTGCTCCCTTACCAATAGTAAACATGGCAGCTCGGTGCCCTTCCCTTCAGGTTCGCCATATGGTTGCCAATTGGAAACATGGCCTCCAGGCCGAGAGTTCTCATTGGTCGCTGCAACGAGGCCCCGCCCTTCCCCGCCCCTCAGAACGCGACCGGGAGCTGCGGAGCCGGATATTGCGGCTCCTGACTGAGCTGCGTCTGCGCAACTCTTTGGCGCCAAGATGGCGATGGAGATGAGACTTCCAGTGGCTCGCAAGCCTCTTAGCGAGAGGCTGGGCCGCGACACTAAGAAACATCTAGTGGTTCCGGGAGACACAATCACTACGGACACGGGATTCATGCGGTACGTGGAGACTTGGGGGAGTTTAGGCTTCAGAGAGCGCTTCAGGGCTCTCTGCACGTGGTCCAGGCCTCGTATCCGTGAGTGTCCATATCTCACCGCGGGACCCAGGGCACATCGCCTGAGCATCCTACTCGCCTCGCTTTCGAGCCTCGTGCTTCTTACCCCCGGCATCTTGTGTGTCCTCGTCTGCATTCGTCTCAGCTCCCTGAAACACTCCACTCCTGACCTCCGGTGGCTGTGACTTTCGGGTTTTCTGCCTGAAGTCTAAATCTTTGAGGCTTCCTTGTAGGAGACCTGGAAAACTGGAGACGGTTAGGAGCAGGCTCTCTTTCAGACAGTTTTCAGCTGTCTGAGGGGACGGTGAGCGTTCTTGACTTGGCCTCCTTCTCTTCAGTTTAGAATCCTTAATTGTTCGAGCTTAGGGCAAACCGTTATATTGCGCTGCCTGCACCCATTTACACACTGTTTGAAGCTAAGGCGTGCAGTACGGTGCGTTGTAGTTAAGAGGGCAGGCTCTTGAGTCAGATAATTGGGGGTTTCTTCCAGTCCTGCTACCATCGCATTTATTAGCAGCATTGCCTCTACCCCGTCCAGTTTCCTCTTCTGTAAGATAGTGATAATAACAGTATGATACGGTAATGAGGAGTAAATGAGATACTTCTGTAAGAAAAGTACAACCAGTCATATCATCATAGTTAACACTAGTGGTATTTCAAACTTTTATTTTTTTGTACCTGTATATACAAGGGGTACAACATTCATAGCGTTGCCCTTTAACCAGTTAGTTTAAGGTTAGTGGATCCTAGAAGATCTTTTTTTTCCCCCCTTTTTGAGGAAGTCTCGCCTTGTCGCCCAAGCTGGAATATAGTGGTGCGGGTCTGGGCTCACTGCAACCTCTGCCTCCTAAGTAGCTGGGATTATAGGTACATGACACCACGCCTGACTAATTTTTGTATTTTTAGTAGTGATGGGGTCTCACCATGTTGGCCAGGCTGGTCTCGAACTCCTGACTGCAAGTGATCCACCCGCCTCGGCTTCCCAAAGTGCTGGGATTACAGGCATGGGCCATCATGCTCAGCCCCTAGGAAATCTTCAGATTCATTCTTTTGATTAATGCTTTCAACATATGTTTACATTTTGTGCAGTTGGGATATAACAGCAGAGTGAAAAATCTCTGTCCTGGTGGAGTGCTAACAGGGAGAGATAGACAAGTGCAACGAATAAGTTATTCAGAACATTAGTCAATAAATGCAAGGGGGAAAAAGTGGAGCAGGGTAAATGGAATGTGGTGGGAAGATGGTAGGAGGGTGGCAACGCGGTTGGGGGTGGGCTGTGTTTTCAGTGGCCTAGTCCAGGTGGGCCTGCTGGAGAGAGTGCCATCTGAGCAGACCTGAGTGAGAGGAGTGACCTCCGAGTAGATGTCTGAACAAGGAGCACCGAAGGCGGAGGGAGCAGCCAGCACAAAAGCCAGGCTTTCCAGGGGGGGCCTGTTAGCTTTGAGGAACACATTGTTCTTGAAGGGAGAGAGGGCACCTCAAGAGTTACCCTGGGATCCTTTCTTTGTGCCTTTGCCTTGCATCAGGGGCCATGGAACGTACATGGGAGAGGAGAAGCTCATTGCATCTGTTGCTGGCTCTGTGGAGAGAGTAAACAAGTTGATCTGTGTGAAAGCTTTGAAAACCAGGTGAGAACAAAAGGTGTGTATTCCCTTTCTTGCGGCATCCAGGTTGTACAACCAGGCTCTTTCTGCCTCCCCTTATCCCCCACCCTACCCCTGCCTGCCCCATCCTGCTGTAAGTCTCCAGTTTTGACCATGACTATAGGTGGCGGTGCAGAGCAGCGCAGGCTTCAGAGGTTTCCCCATGTTATGTCACCTCTCCAAGCCTTGGTTACCTCCTCTGAAAGTGACTATGTAGTATGGCCTACTTCATAGGATTTTCTTTTCTTTTCTTTTTTTTTTTCTTGGAGTCTCGCTCTGTCATCCAGGCTGGAGTGCAGTGGCACCATCTGCTCACCGCAACCTCCACCTCCCAAGTTTAAGCAATTCTGCCGCTTCAGCCTCTCAAGTAGCTGGGATTACAGGTGCCTGCCACCACGCCCGGCTAATTTTTTTATATTTTTAGTAGAGACAGGGTATCACTATGTTGGCCAGGCTGGTCTCAAACTGCTGACCTCAGGTGATTCACCCCACCTTGGCCTCCCAAAGTGCTGGGATTACAGGCATGAGCCACTGCGCCTGGCTTAGGATTTTTTTAGAATTCAGTGAGATGGTGCATGTATTTAGTACAGGGCCTGATACCTAGAAGCATTTAATAAAGGTTAGTCCCAGAAAGCAAGACAGTAGGGTTGGAACAGAGTGAGTGAAGCGGAGAGTAGGGGCAGATGTAAGCAGAGAGCTGAGGTGGGTGGACATGGGCCTGCCTTCTTTGCCACAGTAAGCATTTTGGCTTTTATTTTGCATGATCTGGGAAGCCACTGGTAGGGGTGGAGCAGAGGAGAGACTTGATCTGGACTTCAGCTCACTCTGGCTACTGATGGGAGATTGAAGGGGGATAGGGCAAGCTTAGGGAGATGGATTGGGGACCATACTCATGATCTGAAGCGATGGTCGCCTGGACTAAGTTGGTAGCAGTGGAAGGTGGAGGAGCGATTTGATTTTCTGAGTGTTTTTTTTAAAATCATGAAAAGGTGTTGGGTTTTTGTATTCTTTGGGCTTTACCGTACACAGGACCTAGTCATCTGTGAATAGAAATAATTTTTTATTTCTTCCTTTCCAATTTGGATGCCTTTTATTTCCTGCAGATATATTTTTTTCTTTTTCTTTCTCATATGTTTTGTTTTGTTTTGTTTTTTCCTTTTTTGAGACGGAGTTTCACTCTTATTTCCCAGGCTGGAGCGCAATGGCGCCATCTAGGCTCACCGCAACCTCCGCCTCCCGGGTTCAGGCAATTCTCCTGCCTCAGCCTCCCGAGTAGCTGGGATTACAGGCATGCACTACCAAGCCTGGCTAATTTTGTATTTTAAGTAGAGACAGGATTTCACCATGTTGGTCAGGCTGATCTTGTACTCCTGACCTCAGGTGATCTGCCCACCTTGGCCTCCCAAAGTGCTGGGATTACAGGCGTGAGCCACCACGCCTGGCCTCCTGCATATGTTTTAAGGGTAGAGCCAGCAGGATTTGCTACTGGAGTTGTCCTGGAGCATGTGTGAGAGAGAAGAATCAAGGAACTCTCCAAGGTTTTTGGCCTGAGCAACTGAGGGGATGGAGTCCCCGTTGACTTCCTATCTTGGTTTGCTATGGCAGACTGGAGGGGGCTTAGTTTGGCACTTGATACATTTGAAAATGCCTATTAGTTACCTAAATGTCAGGGTTGGATAGCTAGCAGTTGAGTAGGATTTGGAATTCAGGAGTGTGGCACAGTCATAAGTGGTGTTTTAAAGGTATGAGGTTGAGTGGTCGAAAAGTGAAGAGGTCTAAGGGCTTAGTCTCAGCACCAAGTCTGATGAGAATCGCGGATGAGGAATTAGCAAAGGGGCTTGAGAGAAGCAGGCAGCGAGTGAGTGGGGAGACAGTGAGCAGACTCTTGTGGTTGGCGTCCTGGCTCAGATTTCCTTTCTCTTCCTTTGGCTAGTGCAGAACTCATCCACGTGCTGCCGGAAAATAGTCCATGTTTTTCATTGTCGTGTAATCGAGCAAAATAGGGTTTTTAGGCTAAATGAACTACTTGGATAGTGATATGTTTGAGGATAGTTATTGGAGACTATACATGGAGGAACGCTTGAAGTTAGCAATTTCTGAAAATAAGGCCAGACACTATAGTTACATGAATTTGCTGAATGTGGTGCCTGTTCAAGGCTCTCATCCTGTTTAACCGATATCTCAAATGGTGTGTGGTCTTGTAAGAAAGTCTGCTCACAGATGGATGAATATCTTGTGTTTTATCTTTCAGATACATTGGTGAAGTAGGAGACATTGTAGTGGGAAGAATCACAGAGGTAAAGTCGATATCAGATTGGTTTCTACAAAGTCAAGTCAGGCTGGTGATTTAATAAACGGGACAGTCATTCCACATGTAGTTACGTGAAAAAGGCGTTCATTGCATTTGGCTATTGTGTGACCTCTGATATAAATATGTGGCTTGTTCGGTTTGAGATTACTGGTGACGTAGGATGTGAGCTCCTGTCCCTGGAGCATGTGTCCAGGTGTGGACCTTGGCTTATAGGTTCAACAGAAGAGGTGGAAGGTGGAAACCAACTCCAGGCTGGATTCGGTCTTGCTGCTCTCGTCCATGAACCTTCCTGGAGGAGAGCTGGTAAGGGCTGCAGCTGGGGCCATGGACTAGGGCTCTGTGGGCTGGGGGGAGCTGTGGGACCCTTTGTTCCACCAGAGGAATTTGCTTTACAGTGAGGTTGCCCCTTCGACTCCTGTTTGTCTGCTGTGAAGTTTGCTGCCTGGATGTGTATGTAGACTTTTCACCCTGCCCAGGTCTCCCAAAATAGGAAGCAGTTGGCATATGGTAGGATGAGAAACATCCATGGGGTGAGATCCCAACAGAGTTGGGGAGAGAAGCTCTTAGATCCTTGGAATAATTTTCCTTTTCTGGACATACCAGCTTTGCACAATGAAGATGTTCCTTGAAAAATTGTCTTTACATTAGTTTTTTGTGAATTGAAAGGCATTTGGTCATTCCAGACACCACAGTAACTAAGCCACAGCCTTTTGTAAAATACCATGGTTCAACGTTATCTTCCGTCCAGCATGTATTTACAGAGAGGCTTACTGTGCCACGCGCTGTGTGGAATGCCAAACACGGTTGAGTTCCCTAGCAGGGGATATAAGACAACTGATCCACTACCTGGCAGTGGAAGAATACATAAGTGTGTGGTTATGCAAAAGGAGTGGTTAGTTTCAGTGAGAGAAGCTCATAGGAAAGACAGGCATTGGAGTTGATCCTGGAAGGATGGAGAGACTCGAGATGACTAGTTCAAGGAATCTGAGATAAAGGGAAATGTGTGAGCACAGGTACATCCAAGCAGGAGTTTAGTTCTGCTGGACCACAGAGCTGTCGTGGGAGATGAGTGTGGAAATATTGAGAAGGAAGCAAAAGAGGAAGAGAAGAGGAACAGTGAAAAAGTTTCTTGAGAGGGAGTCTTGATTATCACTCTGATTCCCCTCAAGTGGCTTGGGTATACTACTCTTGCCATAGCTCTCGGTGCTTGAATATTGTGGTTGGCCTCACAAATCTCAAAAGGAAGTGAAAGAGGAAGAAGTGATGGTGACCTTTGTGAGGCTTAATTAATGTCATTTCTTTGTGTATTTCAGAGGAGAAGATCTGCAGAAGATGAGCTTGCAATGAGAGGTTTCCTGCAAGAAGGCGACCTTATCAGTGTATCCTGCACTTTGTGCTCCGGCCTCTTGATGCTTTTCTTTATTTTTTCTTTCTTT
>NW_016107569.1:1191580-1198452 GCF_001604975.1 Cebus imitator | reverse complement strand
GGGTTTCACCATGTTGACCAGGATGGTCTCGATCTCTTGACCTCGTGATCCACCCGCCTCGGCCTCCCAAAGTGCTGGGATTACAGGCTTGAGCCACCGCGCCCGGCCCTCTTGATGCTTTTCTACGAGGCTAGGCAATGGGCCTTCCACTGCACGTCTCTGACAGAGGAGCCATGTCATCCTTGGAGGGATCCGAGTCTTAGACCAAGTGCCGGGCTCTGCTGCCTCCTTTCTCAGCCTCCTTAACTCAGGCTGACTCCTCAGCTCTTGTTCAGACCGGCTGCTAAGTCTTTCCTTTGGGTCTTGTAACTCACGATGGGCTGTGCTTTAAGCTAATCTTTTGTTAGTGACGTTAACTTTTATCCTAGGGAGTGGAAAAGGTGTTCACATCAAGGTATTAATGACAGGCGGGGTGTGGCGGCTTATGCCTGTAATCCCAGTGCTTTGGACAGCCAAGGAGGGAGGATTGCTTGAACCTAGGAGTTCAAGACCAGCCTGGGCAACATAGCAAAACCCCCATGCCTACAAAAAAATAAACCAAAAATAAATTAGCTGGGCGTGGTGGCATGTGCCTGTAGTCTTAGCTTCTCGGGAGGCTGGGTCCAGAGGGTTGCTTGAGCCCAGAAGCTCAGGGCTACAGTGGGCTATAATCACACCACTGCATTCCAGCCTGGGTGACAGCAATACTGTCTCTATTTTTATTTATTTATTTTGAGACAGAGTCTAGCTCTGTTTCCCAGGCCGGAGTGCAGTGGCACCATCATGGCTCACTGCAACCTCCGCCTCGTGGGTTCAAGCGATTCTCCTGCTTCAGCCTCTCGAGTAGCTGGGATTACAGGTGTGTACAATGCCTAGCTAATTTTTGTATTTTTAGTAGAGACGGGGTTTCACCATGTTGGCTAGGCTGCTTTTGAACTGACACGTGATCTGCCTGCCTTGGCCTCCCAAAGTGCTGGGATTATAGACATGAGCAACCACACCCAGCCTTTGTCTCTATTTTTTTTAAAAAGGTATTCATGAAAACCAAGGGGAGAGGTAACGTCACAGTGATATTGTCTGGGTCTGTCTCAGATTGTTGAGCTGGACCATTGCAGATGGGAGCAAAAGATGGAGGTGTGGGGCCAAGGGGCAGAGGCTGCTGGGGACAGGACAGTGTGTGGCTGAGGCTGCTGTTTGTTCCTTCATCACCCTGGCCAGGCTGAGGTCCAGGCAGTGTTCTCTGACGGAGCTGTCTCTCTGCACACGAGGAGCCTGAAATACGGAAAAGTAAGCCAGGCTTTTGATGTTCCTGTTTGCTGACCAAGACTCCAAGGCTATTTCTGAATCCCCATAGCTCTGTGGAATTCTGGCCTAAAGAGACCCAGTAGCTAAGCGTTAATAGAGGCTGGCATCCCACAAACTGATCATGTTCCTTGAATGTAACAGCAGGGAGGTCAGGGTTCACAGGGTGATGGGTCAGTAGCCTTGTAAAGGACAAGTTTTATCCTTTTTCTCCAAGTAGACTGACTCTTCTAGCAGAAGAGCCCCTCCAGCTGTGGGCTGGGAGGCGCAGCTGTCTGTCTTCCTCCAGGGGGCGCTGCAGTTCAGCACTGGGGCTGGGGCTGAGGCCCTCCTGGGAACAAAGGGAGGCTGGGCCTGGTGAAACAGCCCTTAGACAAACGTCCAATGGGTACAGTGGATGTTACTGCTGGCAAAGCTTGCTCTGTCATCTGAGCCTCTAGATGGAATTTCACTGCTTTTCTTATACGAGGTTGCATTATTGAAGCTATTTATTATTGTAAGGAGAGCATACTTCCTAAAACAAATGAGGATTTACTAGTCTCTTAGATTTATCTGGGTGAATGTTTTTGTTTTCTGAGTGGAACAAAAACCTCTTCCCTTAATGGAGTGGCTGCAGCCAGTCACGTTCATGTACATGGAGTAGGTGGAGGACTGCTGCAATATGCTGACTTTCACAGCCCTGGGTCCTACGGACTCTCCTGGCAGGACCAGACATGGATTTGCACCCAGCTCCACCCAGCTCCTCTCCTACCCAGAGGTGCACATCTCACAGGCATGATGAGTGTTTGGGGTACAGTTGTAAGCTAGAGTCATGGAACAATGCAGTGCCCCTGGGCCAGCAGGACGCTCGAGCTCACTTCCTCATTGGCTTCCGCTTCTCTAATGTCTGGCACATGAGCTCTGGCTTAGAGTGCAGGGAAGGCTGCAAAGGGAAATGACAGAGAAGAGATTGAAAGGTACCTCCTGTTGGGGTATATGAATAACCTGCGAGTCCCAAAGTGTTCTCTGCAAGAATGTGTACTCTGTATGTGCACGTAGGCGACAATTTCAAACAGGAAAGACACCGTGTGGAATATACTTAGGGTGTGTATTCTGTAGTCTCCTTTTCATTCATCCTGCTGATGACCCTGCAGTGACCTAGCTTTGCAATGTGTTTCTTTAGTTAGGTCAGGGGGTTTTGGTCCAGGTTTCCCCCTCCCTGGTGAAACGGCAGAAGACCCACTTTCATGACTTGCCATGTGGTGCCTCAGTAATTCTGGGCAACAACGGCTTCATCTGGATTTACCCAACACCTGAGCACAAAGAAGAGGAAGCAGGGGGCTTCATGGCAAACCTGGAGGTGAGCAAACCCTGGCCGCCGTCGGTGGGAGGAGGAGGCTCGGTCTTGGCTGTGTTTTTGTGCCCACTGGAGTTGCTTGTTTTTTGACTATGTTACTGCTGTAGGCTGAGTCACTTTGACCTTCCATCAAGGTGTATTCATCAACCCGTATGGTCTTTTCTCTTCTAAAGGGATGAACTTAGTGAATGGTTTCAACTTCGTTGGTAGAGATGGCAAAGTTGCAGGGTAATAGCCAAAGAGCCACTGAAGAATTAAAAAAGCCGCTCTGTCCCCCAGGCTGGGGTGCAATGGTATGATCTTGGCTCACTGAAGCCTCTGCCTCCAGGTTCAAGTGATTCTCCTACCTCAGCCTTCTGAGTAGCTGGGATTACAGGCATGTACCACCATGCTTGGCTGATTTTTGTATTTTTAGTAGAGATAGGGTTTCACCATGTTGGTCAGGCTGGTCTCAAACTCCTGACCTTGTGATCTGCCCACCTCGGCCTCCCGAAGTGCTAGGATTACAGGGGTTAGCCACCGCACCCGGTCCCATTCTTTTTAATCTCCCTTGGATTTAGCTGGTTGGTTGGTTTGGAGTTCCAGAGTGATATTGTGTGAGTCATCAATGATTTATTTGTGATTTTCTTTGGCTGGTCACATATTTTGGTCCTGTTTATATTTCCCTTTCCTCCTCCTCTGCATCCCCTTATAGCCTGTCTCTCTTGCTGATCGGGAGGTGATTTCCCGGCTTCGGAACTGCATTGTCTCGCTGGTAACTCAAAGGATGATGCTGTACGATACCAGCATCCTGTACTGCTATGAAGCATCCCTTCCACACCAGGTATTCTCCCCAGGGCTTCTCGCTTCTTCACTGATCTGCGAGCTGCTTTGTTTACTCAGAGACAATCTGCACGTCTCCCCCATACTTTCCCAATATCTGTCAGTACGGACTGGCCTGGAAACAGCCTTAATGAGTGTCTGCTAGATCTTTCCCTGAGACACTTGCAATCTTCTTGATGTCTAGTGTCAATCTAAGGATCTGGTGGGGGATGGGGGTGTCAGGTGGGACTAGTTTATGAGAGCAGCCCTCTGGAGTTGATCTTACTCATCCCAAATTTCAGCCATCCTTTGGATGAATGTAAGAAGAATATTTTTGTTCTTGTCGGCTGTATCTCAGAATCTTGCTGATTTATTAGGCTGCTTCTAGCAGATCGTATCTTGTAACGCTTAGTCTCTGAGACATGAAAGGAATACAGAAGGTTTATGTTAACGGCTTGATTTATGTTTGGATTGGCTTGGTGGTTTGTTTATGGTTGGTTTCTTTTCTGAACAAATGCCTTTTCCTTTTTTCAGATCAAAGACATCTTAAAGCCAGAAATAATGGAGGAGATTGTGATGGAAACACGCCAGAGGCTTTTAGAACAGGAGGGATAAGGAGGTGCTCCAGGAGGACAGGACTGCGGACCTTGCAGGAGTGAAGACGGTGATGTGTGGTCCCCATATGTGGCTCTGCAAAGACTTGAGAGGTCATCACTTTGTCTGCATTGATGGCCCCGTGGCTGCCTCCAGCTCGCAGGCCTGCTTTCTCCTGTCCTGATGCCAAGCCTAGGTGGCAGGTGAACAATGCTCCCTTGGTTTGCTGGCTGAGTCCCAGCATTAGGGGATAGTTTTAGGTCTTCCAAAGTGCACAGTGTTCCAGCCGAATGGACTCCCATCCTGGATAATGTGGAGAATCCTTTGTCTTCCACTCACATCATTCGCAAGGCACAGTGCCCCATAAAATTGCCCCGGTAGAAACATGGCATCCCTGACCCCCAAATGGTCTGTTTTGGTCTCCATTCCTGTATTCTTTAAATGACTGAGAATGCAGCTGGTAAAGTTGGAAGAATAAAGTTAACCAAGCAGGCCAGCCGCAGTGGCTCACGCCCGTAATCCCAACACTTTGGGAGGCTGAGGTGGGCGGATTACCTGAGGTCAGTAGTTTTGAGACCAGCCTGGCCAACATGGTAAAACCCCGTCTCTACTAAAAATCCAAAAAAGCTGCCAGGTGCAGTGGCTCATGCCTATAATCTCAGCACTTTGGGAGGCCAAGGCAGGTGGATCACGAGGTCAGGAGTTAGAGACCAGCCTGGCCAAAATGGTGAAACTCCGTCTCTACTAAAAATACAAAAATTAGCCAGGTGTGGTGGTGGGTAACTGTATTCCCAGCTACTCGGGAGGCTGAGGCAGGAGAATTGCTTGAACCTGGGAGGCAGAGGTTGCAATGAGCTGAGATCGTGCCACTGTACTCCAGCCTGGGCAACAGAGTGAGACTCTGTCTCAAAAAAAAAAAAAAAAAAAAAAAAACAGCAGCCTTTGCTTTATTGGAATCTGATTTTCTGTTGCATATTCCTTCTGGCCATAGATGAAATTATGTCTACACCAGGCTGCCTTAATGTGTCTTGATTGGAGGGTGCCTTGTAAGATGCTGAATTATTCATGATAATAGAGTGAATGTTCTGGGACCACGTACTCTGATAAACATGAAGAAAATAAAATAAGAAAAATGGAGACTGGAAAAGGAAAGCTGTTTTCCTCCTATAATTGAAGTAGTGGTGCATTAATTTGTGGATAATTCAGGGTTAAAAAATAAGAAGACGGAAGTTCTACTGAAGAATGTGAGAATTCCTGTCCTTTGTTTTTTTTCTGGTGACTATCTAAAAATGGTGCCCTGATTTAGGCTTAGGGGAACTTTTTTTTTTTTTTTTTTTTTGTGAGACGGAGTCTTCCTCTGTCGCCCAGGCTGGAGTACAGTGGTGGGATCTCGGCTCACTGCAGCCTTGGCCTCCAGGGTTCCAGCAATTCTCCTGCCTCAGCCTCCCGTGCAGCTGGGGTTACAGGTGCACGCCACCACACTTGGCTAATTTTTGTATTTTTAGTAGAGGCAGGGTTTACCATGTTGGTCAGGCTGGTCTCAAATTCCTGACGTCATGAATTGCCCACCTCAGCCTCCCAAAGTGCTGGGATTACAGGCGTGAGCCACCTCGCCCAGCCTGGGGGAACATTTTTTAAAAGGGTGCTATGCGCCTGTAATCCCAGCGTTTTGGGAAACGGAGGTGGGCAAATTGCCTGAGGTCAGGAGTTAAAGACCAGCCTGGCCAACACGGTGAAAACCCATCTCTACTAAAAATACAAAAAAATTAAGCAGGTATGGTGGCAGGCACCAGTAATCCCAGCTACTCAGGAAGGTAAGGCAGAGAATTCTTTGAACCCAGGAGGCGGAGGTTGCAGTGAGCCAAGATTGCACCACACCACTGCACTCTGGCCTGGGCAACGGAGCAAGAATCCGTCTCGAAGAAAAAAAAAAAAAAAAAAAAAAAAAACCCCACAAAAACCAACTCAGCTCTTGGTATGTTTTTTAAATAACAACACAATGAACAACTTCTTATCTCACTTACTTTTTCTGAGACAGGGTCTCACTCTGTCACCCAGGCTGGAGTGCAATGGCACGATCTCGGCTCACCGCAACCTCCTCCTCCTGGGTTCAGGCAATTCTCCTGCCTCAGCCTCCTGAGTAGCTGGGACTACAGGCATATGCCACCATGCCCAGCTAATGTTTTGTATTTTAGTAGAGACATGGTTTCACCATAGCCAGGATGGTCTCGATCTCTTGACCTCATGATCCACCCGCCTCAGCCTCCCACAGTGCTGGGATTACAGGTGTGAGCCACCATGCCCGGCACCTGACTTTTTTTTTTTTTTTTTCCAGGCAGAGTCTTGCTCTGTCATCCAGGCTGGACTATAGTGGTATAGTTACGGCTCACCTTCCTGGGCTCAAGCAGCCCTCCAGCTTCAGCCTCCTGAGTAGCTGGGACTACAGGTGCTGAGCCACCACATGCAGCTAATTGTGTTGTGTTGTGTTTTGGTAGAGATGAAGTCTGACTGTGTTGCCCAGGCTGGTCTTGAACTCCTGAGCTCACGCAACCTTTTTGGGGAATTTGCAGACAATTGAATATTCTGTAGGCCGTGCTGCAGCTTTAGATGGATTGGCCTGTCATGTGTTTGAGAAGGTTAGCCAGGCTCCATACCTCTGGAGAGAAGGGAGTGGCAAAGAGTGGAAGTCTGAGTCAAGTTTGTTTTTTTTGTTTGTTTGTTTGTTTTGTTTTGTTTTTAAGAGACGGGGTAAAAAAAAAAAAAAAGAGGGTTTCTTCTCATGACCAAAAAAAAAAAAAAAAAAAAAAAAAAAAAAAACTCTCTAAAAAAAAAAAAAAAAAAAAAAAAAAAACAGCAGCCT
>NW_016107569.1:1170309-1191282 GCF_001604975.1 Cebus imitator | reverse complement strand
TTTTTTTTTTTTTTTTTTGAGACAAGGTCTTTCTCTCTCTAGTTCCCAGCCTGGAGTACACTGGCTTGATCATGGCTCACTACAGACTTGGGCTCAAGCAGTCTTGCCACCTCAGCCACCTGAGTAGCTGAGTTTGGTTTTCACCAGGGCCATGTGTCAGCCTATTTACCCTCACTTGGCGTCTCCTAAGCCGCCAGCCTCTGCTGTTCATCCAGTATCTGCTGAATGGTGATTACCTACTAAGTGGAAATAATACAAAGGTCTTATCTAGAAGCAGTTTTTGTTGATTATGTCCTTACAGTGGCCCGCTAGAGGGCGTCGTCGTTTAGTGTAATTCTGGTAGGTTTTTGTTTTGTTTTGTTTTTTTAAATGGAATAAACTGAAATCTTTACATGGGTATTGAATCCCTTTAGCAACTTGGTGGGTTGCTTTAACTGAATCACTCTTAATAGAAACATGAACTTGAATGGATTTATTCAATATTTGACAATATTAATTATTTTTCTTTTTTGAGACAGAGTCTTTCTCTGTCCCCCAGGCTGGAATGCAGTGACACGATGTCAGCTCACTGCAACCTCTGCCTCCCGCGTTCAAGCGATTTTCCTGCCTCAGCCTCCTGAGTAGCTGGGATTACAGGCGCACACCACCATGCCACCTGGATAATGTATATTTTCAGTAGACTTGGGGTTTCGCCATGTTGGCCAGGCTGGTCTCAAACTCCTGACCTCAGGTGATCTGTCTGCCTCAGCCTCCCAAAGTGCTGGGATTACAGGCGTGAGCCACCTCGCCCAGCCAAACAATATTTATTTTGCCAGGATTTGGATTCTAGTTTTTAAGTCTTTAAGTATCATTCAGAGCCGTATGTACTGAGAAACTCTTGAAACTGAGCCTTTGTTTCTTTAAAAAGTATCATTCTACAGTATCCTACAGGGATTTAAAAAGTACAGTGCATCAGGAGGCACGGTGGCTCACGCCTGTAATCCCAACGCTTGGGCCAAGGCAGGCGGATCACCTGAGGTTGGGAGATTAGCCTGGCTAACATGGTGAAACCCTGTCTCTACGATATATACAAAATTAGCTGGTTGTGGTGGCATGCGCCTGTAATCCTAGCTACTAGGGAGGCTGAGGTAGGAGAATCGATTGAACTCCGGAGGTGGAGGTTGCAGTGAGCCGGGATTGCACCACTGCACTCCAGCCTGGGCAACAGAGTGAGACTCTGTCTCCAAAAAAAAAAAAAGTACATTGTGTCTCTAGAAAAAAAAAATATTGCCAGGCGCGGTGGCTCACGCCTGTAATCCCAGCACTTTGGGAGGCCGAGGCGGGTGGATCACGAGGTCAAGAGATCGAGACCATCCTGGTCAACATGGTGAAACCCCGTCTCTACTAAAAATACAAAAAATTAGCTGGGCATGGTGGCACGTGCCTGTAATCCCAGCTACTGAGGAGGCTGAGGCAGGAGAATTGCCTGAGCCCAGGAGGCGGAGGTTGCGGTGAGCCGAGATCGCGCCATTGCACTCCAGCCTGGGTAACAAGAGCGAAACTCCGACTCAAAAAAAAAAAAAAAAATATTAGAGTCTGGGCTTGGGGCTCACCTAAAACAAGAAAATGGCAAAGTGGAAAACTAGGGATAGGCCTTCAGATCAAGTGCAGTTGACCTCTGCTATGACTCCCGGAAAGCATAGTATCAATCCTTGTGGAAAACCAAACAAGATTTAGTTTGATCCTCATAAACTCTGTCTCTTCAGAAAAAAAAAAAAAAATGGTGTGGTGGCATACCCCTGTAGTCTCAGCTACTTGGGAGGCTGGGGGCAGAGGATCACCAGAGCCCAGAAAGTTGGGGCCACAGTGAACTGAGATTACGCCACTGCACTCCAGCCTGGCTGACAGAGTAAGGCCGTGTCTTAAAAAACAAACAAGGCCAGCTGGGCGCAGTGGCTCAAGCCTGTAATCCTAGCACTTTGGGAGGCCGAGGCGGGTGAATCACCTGAGGTCAGGAGTTCAAGACGAGCCTGGCCATCATGGTGAAACCCCATCTTGAAAAAAACAAACAAGGCCAAGGGCAGTGGCTCATGCCTGTAATCCCAGCACTTTGGGAGGTCGAGGTGAGCGGATCACCTGAGGTCAGGAGTTCGAGACCAGCCTGGCAAAGATGGTGAAACCCCATCTCTACTAAAAATACACAAATTAGTCGGGCATGGTAGTGGGTGCTTATAATCCCTGCTACTCAGGAGGCTGAGGCATGAGGATTGCTTGAACCCGGGAGGCAGAGGTTGCAGTGAGCCGAGATCACGCCACTGCCCTCCAGCCTGGGTGTCAGAGTGAGGCTGTGTCTCAAAAAAGAAAAGCCAAATCAAAAAACCCAAAAGCCTTGTGAAGTAAGCTATGACCTCTATTTACAGGCGAAGAAATGAACTCAGACCAGTTTGGCCAACAGGTGAAACCCCGTCTCTACAAAAATGCAGAAATTAGCCAGGTGTGTGGCATGTACCTATAGTCCCAGCTACTTGGGAGGCTGAGGCAGGAGAATCGCTTCAACCTGGGAGGTGGAGGTTGCAGTGAGCAGAGATCGTGCCACTGCACTCCATCCTGGGCCACGGAGCAAGACTCTGCCTCAAAATAAGTAAATAATAAAGATAAGGGTAAATAAAGGGGAACAAGGGCATTGACAGTTGAAGAATGACACCTTAGATCAGAACTAGGATTGTCAGCTGGATAATTTTGTAAGAGAACAAATCCAAACCAAATGACGTCAGAATATATCAACTCCAGTTCTAAATCTCTACAGTTTTTCATGTTTTTCATTCAGTACCTTCCAAGTAACTAATTCCTCTTGAAACCAGTATCAAAAGTAAGTGGCATGTTTCAATGCAGCAGAAATATTTCTAAAATGCTTAATAGCTGAATATACAACACTCTTGCAGCTGTTCCTCAGGTATCAGTAGCAACTTCTGAAAAATCAGTGGTCTCAGAGCAACAGGTTTTTATACTGAATGGTACAGTGGGAACCATGGATTTTGGAGCAAGGTCAGCCTGGGCTGAAATTGTGACTCACATATTGGCCAAGTGCCTTTGGGTAGGGAGGTCATATCTCTGAATCTGTTTCCCCGTCTGTGTTATGGGGAATAGTATTACATGCCTCACTGGGCTGTAGTCAGAATTACATGAGATAATGTAGTTTATGGAAAGTGCAAACAGTGCTGGGTGTAAAGTAGGCACTGATAAGTGGATCCTATCTTAGAAATGGGATCTTGGGCAGGGTGCAGTGGCTCACCCTGTAATCCCAGCATTTTGGGAGGCCGAGCTGGGCAGATTGCTTGAGGTCAGGAGTTCGAGACCAGCCTGGCAAAGATGGAGAAACCCTGTCTCTACTAAAAATACAAAAACTAGACGCTTGTGGTGGTGCATGTTTGTAATCCCAGCTACTCAGGAGGCTGAGGCAGGAGAATCGCTTGAACCCGAGAGGTGAAGGTTGCAGTGAGCCAAGATCCGGTTACTGCACTCCAGCCTGGGCGACAGGAGCAAAACTCCATCTGAAAAAAGAAAAGGAAAGAAAGGAATGGGATCCCGGTCAGGTGCACCGCTCTGCAGACGTGGAGAGCCAACAGGGGACCAAGATGCTTTTTAGTCGCAGAATATGGATTATGTCAGGTGTGGCTTTGGCACGTCTAGGTCATTGGTTCTGTAGACTTGCTAAACCCAACCATCTGGGCATTTTCTCGGCTAACATAGAGGATGTTTTCATGTGAATACGTGTTCGTTCACCTGTGACATGTCTATAATCTTAAAGGTTCCTTCCGAGGCAAACATCTGATAGCGCGTGGCAAACTCTCCCAACAAATGCCGTTTCTGTAATGAGTAAGCCTCCTAATGCTCAAATAAATTTGTTAGCAACATGTCGGGTGTTTTCCCTATTTCTGTATACTTCTTCGCTTGTTCTAATATTTATGCTTTTTGGAGGGTGAAGGGGTTGAGAGGCGCCAAAAACCTTGGTTTCTAGGAGCGAGCCAAATTTTCTCCCCTAGAGACTAAAGAAAGTCATCAACTCCGGTTCCAAGAAAATCCAATCCGTAGTTTTTCCCTCGCTTTGGCTCTTCCCGGTCTCACTACTCGCGCCGGGCAGACGCGGTCCAGCAGACGCGGTCCAGCAGACGCGAGGCCGGCGAGAGTCCACCGGGTCCCAGGAGGGCGGGGCGGCCGAGGCCCCGCGGTCAGGGCGGGTGCCAGGAATCTCGGTGCGAGCAGACCCACTCGGGCGCCGTGGGACCACAACTCCCGGCATGCATTGCGGACTGCGCCAAACTCGGTTGGCTGGGAGATCCGCCCCTACTGCCCCCACCGGCCAATGGGACGGAGGAGAGAGTCCTAACCCGGATTCTCGGGGGCCAATGGCAGTACAGAGTAGGCGAGTGCTTCCTTACCACTCACCTTGCGCTCAGAGAAGCCACATTTAAAAGGTCGTGCGGGACTGGTTTCTTACAGGCAGTGGGAGCAGAGTCGGGAGGCGCGGCGGCGTCCCGGGAAAGCGGCGCCAGGGGCATCCCGGTCCCCGCGAGGCGGGCTCCCGACGTCGCCGGGGGCGGGGCCGAGGGCGGGGCCTGGCCTCGTTGTGGAGCGGCTCGTAATCCATCATGGCGGCCGCGGGGGTCAGTGTCTGTTCCTGAGCAGCGCTGGAGCCGGAGCCGGTTCCCGGGTCCTGCGGCTGAGGAGCCCCTCCGCTCTGCACGGCCCCTATCGGCGGGGGACGGCTGGGTCCCTCGGCGGAGCTCGGGGGATGTGACTGCCTGGGGGCGGCGGTGGTGTCAGTGTCCGGGGCCTGGGGTGGGGGTGTCTCAGGCAGAGACCCCCGGGCTTGGGGCAGCTGAGGCGGCCGGGCCTCCTCTACACGGCGCTCGCCTTCCGTTGTCGGGGCCTCGAGAGTCCTTCGTGCCTTACAGCTCCGCCCCGGCTCTGGGACACTGGGGGGTGGTCTGTTCCCCCCAGCTTGGGACACCCCATTTTCCGAGGCTTGGAAGAGCGTCGCCCCGGAGTAAGCCGCCCGTGCCGCGCCCCGACAGCCTCCCTCAGCCCCGCGCCGCCCCTTGCTCCTGATCCCGGCCCAAAGTTTGGCCACGGAGCTTCCCATTCAAATCCCTCCCCTGCTGTCAAGGGGTCTCCCCTTCCCCCAAGGTGGCTCCCGCGAGCCCCTAATGCCCTGACTTCTTCCAATGTCACCTACAGCCCCCTTAGTCTCAGCTCAGCCAGAAACTTTAATGCAAAGGAAAAGTCTGGATTGGTTCCATAGGCCTTTTAAAAAGCGGACTTAAAAGTTGCTGGCAATGCATTCCTTTTCGTCAGAGACGAGGGCAAACTCGCTGAAATCTGGGTGACCCGTGTCCTTTTCCGGAGAGCAGAGCAGAGAAGCGAGAGCGGCCGCTAGTTCGGCAGGAAATTTGTTGGAAGATGAAGAAGCTAAGATAGGGGGCTGGTGACTTCCACAGGAAAAGTTCTGGAGCAGTAGCCAAAGACGATCAGCGTTTCCTTTATATGTGGGAATTGAAATGACTAGTATTACTGACTCTTTTCAGCATCCCCTGTGAATATTTCTGTTTAGGTTTTTCTTCTTTAAAAGAAACTGTTATCCAGCCCGTTTTAAAAAAAAAAAAAAATCAAGAAACTTTTGGGTAACATTGCAATTACATTTCTTCAAATTGATAACTGCGAAAGTAATTGGAACTCCTGTTTGCAAGTGTCCTCCTAAAAAACGTGCTTCCTTTTATAATGGAAGATGCCTTTCTGTGATTGACTTCAGTTGCTGACTTGTGAAGAAGAAGCGAATGTGAAATCCCACGTATATGCCATCATTTCCCTCTATGTTTGCTAACCGTTCTGGAAGATCTTGAACCCTCTTCTGGAAAGGGGTACCTAGTATTACTTTATGGGGCAGCAGCCTGGAAAAGTTCTTGGGGACCAAAGAAGGCCAAGTTTGCCTGCCCTGCATTTTATCAAAGGAGCAGGGAAGAAGGAGTCTTCGAGGCATGGGGGCCCACACTGCAATGTTTTTGTGGAACATGGTGAGTGCTTTTCCAAATATCTGCTCGTGGTTTTCCTTATGCATTCATCTTAGGCTTTCAGGGAACTTTTGAACAACAGTACTTGCGACAGTTCCTTCCAGTTCTACTTAATACATTTGTTACTGTGGTTATCTCTTAAGTTCCTGGTGGAACTTTCTTTGTATAAGAAAAAGTTACTTCGTGACTGTGTATGGCTTTATTCAAAATCTATTTGAGTTGCTTATGTTTTGCCTGATTCCCCTTCTAATTCACTGCTGACCTTGGACAAGCCATTTTGCTGTTCCAGGGGAGGGCTTCAGTTTCCTGAGGTGGTTGGACTTAAGTAGTGTCTTAGGATCCATGGTTCTATGATTCTGCTCTAACCGAAATCGTGGGCTCTTTACTGCTTTGTCTACAGGGAGCTTTTCTCATATTCTCAAAGTGGTTTGTGTTTCTGAGAAGGTTAAGAATCACAGATACTGGTTGACACGAATATCCTTGACCTTTTCCATCATAAGTTGGACTTGAAAATATTCACTTGGGAGCCATGTGGGAAAAAATCAAGTGAGGAAGCAGCATTCCTTGTGAATTTTAGATACACAGCTTCTGTCTTACCTTCCATAAGGAGCAGTCCCTTCCTCGTTGATGAAGCTTTCATCCTCTGTTCTCCTGTTTAGAATGACATTTGGGCCAAGAAAGGTTATCTTTGACACTTTTATGAACATATTTGGCATTTGAGTGCTGACAGTACATTTTATGTTGTTGATGTCCAGTAATTCTGTGTGAAGGTAAAGCTGAGGGTTTTAAAGTGATGTCTATAACCAATTAATTAGGGTTACTGTTTGTACTGTTGCAGCCTGACAGTTTTCAGATTGTGTCCTTTCTGTTAAAAAATCAGTTGAGCCCACCTATCCTGTAAGCAAACGTATGAAGTTGTGCAAGTGGCTTATGCTTTGAAATTCATTCAGAAATACGTCTTAACCATGGGTGACTGCAATCAACAGAGGTTTCTGTTGGATGAACTTGCATTTGACGAAGTTTTACTTTCTTGCAGGAAAATATTTACTTCATCTAAATAAATGTGGGTGCTTGTATTTTACTTTGCTTTGAAACATTAGTTCTATTTTAGCTTTGTTTGCAGGCCGGCAAATATGGTCATGTGTTAGGTTATGATGCCTCCCAAATTGAGGATTTAAAAAGTGAATTATTTACATTTTAACTAGATATGATCGTGCAGCTTACATATTGAAAATTGGTACAGACTTTTTGGAGAGCTTTGGCAGAACTTATCAGAATTTGAAATGTACGTGCCAATGACCCAGTAATCTCATTTCTGGGAAACTAGTATAGAAAGCAGTGTACTTCCCTACGTGACCCTCATATCCCTTCAGGGGTTCAGAGGCTAAAACTATTTTCATATTCACAGTGTACCAAGATCTTGTCTCTTTTGCTATGTTGACATTTACACTAATGGTGCAAAAGTAAAACAGGTATCCTAGCATGAATCTGGGTTGTGATACTACACAACCTACAAATCTCAGCTACATACTAACTGTATTTGTAGTCATTGCATTCTTCATGACGTGCACTGACAGTTTAAAAATATATGTATATTGGCCGGGCGCAGTGGCTCACACCTGTAATCCTAGCACTTTGGGAGGCCGAGGTGGGCGGATCACCTGAGGTCAGGAGTTCAAGACCAGCCTGGCCATCATGGTGAAACCCCATCTTTAAAAATATATATATACATATATATATGTGTGTGTGTGTATATAGATAGATATAGATATATCTCCACTTTTCACTGAAAAATGTCTTTTTTTTTTTTTTTTGAATCAGAGTCTCACTGTGTCACCCAGGCTGAGTGCAGTGTCGTGATCTCAGCTAACTGTAATTTTCTCTTCCTGGGTTCCAGTGATTCTCCTGCCTCAGCTTCCCAAGTAGCTGGGACAACAGGCACACACCACTGACGCCCAGCTAATTTCTTTATTTTTTAGTAGAGACGGGGTTTCTTTTTTTCTTTTTCTTTTTTTNTTTTGTTGCCCAGGCTGGTATGCAGTGGCACGGTCTCAGCTCACCGAAACCTCTGCCTCCCAGGTTCAAGTGATTCTCCTGCCTCAGCCTCCCAAGTAACTGGGACTACAGGCGCCTGCCACTATGCCCGGCTAATTTTTGTATTTTTAGTAGAGACTGGGTTTCACTGTGTTGGCCAGGCTGGTCTCGAACTCCTGACCTTGTGATCTGCCTGCCTTGGCCCCTCAAAGTGCTGAGATTACAGGCGTGAGCCACCGCACCTGATTAGATTTCACTGGAAAATACCTTGATGAAGCAGCAGAAATTTATTAAATTTTGACCCTTGTGTGTGTCTTTTTTTTTTTTTTGAGATGGAGTTTTATTCTGGTTGCCCAGCCTGGAGCACAGTGGTGCGATCTGGGGTCACTCTGCCTTCCAGGTTCAGGTGAGGCATTGCACTGACATTGCCTCAGCCTCCCAAGTAGCTGGGATTACAGGCATGTGCCACCATGCCCAGCTAATTTTGCATTTTTAGTAGAATTGGGATTTCTCGATGTTGGTCAGGCTGGTCTCAAGCTCCAGACCTTAGATGATCCTCCCACCTCGGCCTCCCAAGG
This sequence comes from Cebus imitator, assembly GCF_001604975.1. Lineage (NCBI taxonomy): Eukaryota > Metazoa > Chordata > Mammalia > Primates > Cebidae > Cebus > Cebus imitator. The sequence continues at coordinate 1,182,623 of NW_016107569.1, read as the reverse complement.
TGGGATTACAGGCATGAGCCACCGTGCTGTGTATGTCTTCTTAATATTCTGCAGGTTAAAATGGGAGGTATGCATCAAGCACTTCTACTGTGTACTAAAGTATAATGGTTATCTCTAGGAAGAGCACTTGGGTGATTGGGTTGCAAACTGAACTAGCCACTGTTTTCGTGGACTACCATTTTTACTTGAAACTATGACTGACAGACATATGGTTATTCAAACTAAAAGTGTATGCGGGAATCTTTCAAGGAAAACAACAGGTAGTATTTGTTGCCAATGATGAAATTTTAGCTTTCCAGTGAAAATTAGGATTTTGGAGAAAATTTTTTTTTTTTCTTCAGGACAGAGTTTCGCTCATGTCGCCCAGGCTTGAGTACAGTGGTGCAGTATCAGCTCACTGCAACCTCTGCCTCCCGGGTTCAAGTGATTCTCCTCCCTCAGCCTCCCAGGTAGCTGGGATTACAGGCGCACACCACCACGCCCAGCTAATAGAGAATTTTTATCTACCACCGTGATAGAGATTGGTGGTAATATTTACAGAGGCCATATTTTAATATCTTATAAAGAAATATATTATTTGGAAGTTCTACGTAAATCAGTAAACCAGTTTTTCTTTTTTGTTTGTTTTTGAGACAGTCTTGCTATGTCACCTAGGCTGGAGTGTATCGGTGTGATCTTGGCTTATAGCACCCTCTGTCTCCCAGGTTCAAGCAATTTTCATGCCTCAGCCTCCCAAGTAGCTAGGATTATAGGCATGCAGCGTCACATATGACTAATTTTTGTATTTTTAGTGGAGATGGAGAATTTTTAAATGGAGGCTAACATGGATTTTTTACCATGTTAGCCAGGCTGGTCTTGAACTGACCGCAAATGATCTGCCCACCTTAGCTTCCCAAAATGCTGAGATTACAGGTGTGAGCCACTGTGCCCAGCCAAACCAATATTTTTTAAATGATCAATGCATAATATAAAATCATGCACAGGTTAAAGATCCATTCAAACTGCAAAATGGAGCCCAGGTGCGATGACTCACACCTGTAATCCCAACAATTTGGGAGGCTGAGTTAGGTGGATCACCTGAGGTCAGGAGTTCGAAACCAGCCTGGTAAAACCCCGTTTCTACAAAAAATACAAAAATTAGCTGGCCAACATGGTAAAACCCCGTTTCTACAAAAAATACAAAAATTAGCTGGCCAACATGGGAAAACCCCCTTTCTACAAAAAATACAAAAATTAGCTGGGCGTGGTGGCGTATGTCTGTAATCCCACCTACTCGGGAGGCTGAGGCACAAGAATCACTTGAACCCAGTTGGCAGAGTTGCAGTGAGCCTAGATCCTGCCACTGCACTCCAGCCTGGATGACAGAGTGAGACTCCATCTAAAAAAAAATGCAAAATGGGCAAGCAGATTTTAATGTAACAGAATACAGTTCGTTGAGGCCAGTTGTGATGTCTCCCGCCTGTAATCCTAGCATTTAGGGGACTGGGGTGGGAGAATTGCTTGAGGCCAGGAGTTGGAGACCAGCCTGGGCAACAGAGTGAGATCTTACCTCTCCAAAAATTTTAAAAATTAGTCAAGCTCCCACTGGAGCCACGGAATTGAGGCTGCAATGAGCCATGAACACACCACTGCACTCCAGTTTGGGCAATAGAGGGAAACCCTGTCTCTGGGGGAAAAAAAGAAGACAGTTCATTGGTAGGGTTTCAGATTCTATGTGGCAGCCAGCCTTTGAGAAACTCTTGGCTGGGTACAGTGGCTCAACGCCTGTAATCCCAGCACTTTAGGAGGCTGAGGCAGGTGGATCACTTGAGGTCAGGAGTTTGAGACCAGCCTGGCCAACATGATGAAACCCTGTCTCTACTAAAAATACAAAAATTAGCCAGGAGGGGTGGCATGCACCTGTAGCCCCAGCTACTTGGGAGGCTGAGGCAGGGAAATCGCTTGAGCCCGGGAGTTGGAAGTTGTGACCTGAGATCGTGCCACTGCACTTCAGCCTGGGTGACAGAGCGAGACTTTGTCTCAAAAAAAAAGAAACTACCATTTACCATGTTTTGATGTAGCATCAAAGAACAATATCTACAGTTATCTAGAAAGTCTGTTTTTGGGGGAAAAAGCAGTTATTTTCCAGTAATAAAAATATTTGTTTTTAAATGAATAATTATTTAAATTTCAGTTTTCATTTCTAATGTGGTAACTTTTGTTGAGATAACCTACACAAACTAAGGCTCTTTGGAACCTTTGATGATTTTCAAGAGTGTGACAAGGGTCTGAGATTAAAAAGTTTGAAGCCAGGCACTATGGCCCATGCCTGTAATTCCACACTTTGGGAAGCCAAGGCAGGCGGCTCACTTGAGCCCAGGAGTTCAAGATTAGCCTGGGCAACATATGGAAACCTTGTCTTTACAAAAAAAAAAAAAAAAAAAAAAAAAAAAAAAAAAGGCCAGGTGTGCTGTCACGCCTATGTTCCCAGCTGCTTGAGAGGCTGAGGTGGGAGGATCACTTGAGCTTGGGAGGTCAGCGCCTCAGTGAGCCATGATCACCCCACTGCACTCCAACATGGGTGACAGGGCAAGACCCCATCTCAAAAAAAGTTTGAGAACTGTTGCTGTAGAAAGTCTATCAAGAAGGCACATAGGGATTTTTGTTGCTATCATACTCTAAAGTACTAACATTGAATGATGTGTATGTTGTGGTAAGTAGAAAAAAAGCAATTTAAAAATCATTCTTACTGGTATGGCCACATTTTTGTAAAACAAAAATATCTATTTGTGTATGTGCAGAAAAAAAGTATGGAAGGATTTTAGACTGAAATTGTTATCTCTAGGGACTTGAGCTTTAGATGGACTAGGAGAAAACTTTCTCGTTATGCTTTGTATGATGTTCCAAGTGTCTTTTTACAACAAACTTGGTTTATCTTGTAATACAAAAAATATGAAGATTTAAAAATTGAATTGATGACAGCCCAGTCTGTCACTTTTTTGAGATACCTTTTTATGAAAGAATTTGCTTAAGTTGTGTCTGAAGACAAAGCAATTTTTTTGGACCCTGGCTCTTCTTTTTCTAAGGGAATGCCGTGTCATTTTGTGTTATAGATAATTTGTGATCTTCCGTAGGCCGATCTTTCTAGAATTGGTTAATGTCCATGTACATTAGATTGAAAAATTTGAATTCAGAAATGTACAGTGTTGGATAAGACATGGATCTGGAAGCCAAGAATAGTGTCAATTGTTGGTGGTGGTGAATCTGAAAGAGTGGGCAGATGGCAGCTTTTTGCCAGAATCATTCAGCATCAAAGGGCTAGTCATATCTACAAGGGAAAAAAAGGAAGCCATGTTATTAAATATTTCATGCACCGTATGTTCCTTTCAAATTTCAGAGGCTTGACGAAGAAAATTCACTTTTGGGAGAGTTGGTAAAACAATTGAAAGCATTTAGTAGTCAAGTTTTTCCTTAGTGTTTCCTTCTTTCTTTAACAGACATTTATTTTATTGAGCACAGACTATGCCAGGTAGTGTTCTAGTCGCTGGTGATACATTTGTGAACAAAAAAAAAAAAACCCTGCCCTTGAGAATTGCTTGAACCCAGGAGGCGGAGATTGCAGTGAGCCGAGTTCTCGCCACTGCACTACAGCCTGGGCAACAGTGAGATACTCTGTCTCAAAAAAAAAAAAAAGAAATCCCTGCTCTCCTAGAACTTACATTCTAGTGGGAAGAGACACACCATAAATAAGCTAAGTAAATAAAATACGAACCTATTAGTGATATGTGCTGAGGAGAAGAGTAACGTAGAGAAAGGGGACAGGGAATGGGGTAGGAGGTGTAATTTTAGTTAGGGCAGCTAGAGAGGCCTGACTGAGAAGTGGCGTTTGATTAAAGACCTGAAGGAGGGGCTAGGCGTGGTGGCTCACGCCTCCCTTTTGGGAGTCCGAGGTGGGTGGATCACAAGGTCAGGAGATTGAGACCATCCTGGCCGTGGTAAAACCCTGTCTCTACTAAAATACAAAAAAAAAAATAGTCAGGTGTGGTGGCAAGTGCCTGTAGTCCCAGCTACTCAGGAGGCTGCGGCAGGGGAATCGCTTGAACCCAGGAGATGGAGGTTGCAGTGAGCTGAGATCGCATCACTGTACTCCAGCCTGGCAACAAAGCAAGACTCTGTCTCAAAGAAAAAAAAACCTGAAGGAGGAAGGTGAGCAGCAAGCCCTGTTGAAATAAGTGAAAGCGGGCACAGTGACTCACACCTGTAATCTCAGCACTTTGGGAGGCTGAGGCAGGTGGATCATCTGAGGTCGAGAGTTCAAAACTAGCCTGACCAACATGGAGAAATCCTGTCTCTACTAAAAATACAAATAAATAAATAAATAAGCTGGGCATGGTGGCACATTCCTATAATTCCAGATACTCAGGAGGCTGAGGCAGGAGAATTGCTTGAACCCAGGGGGCAGAGGTTGCGGTGAGCCAAGATTGCGCCATTGCACTCCAGCCTGAGCAACAAGAGCGAAACTCTGTATCGAAAAAAAAAAAAAAAAAAAGAGAAAGAAAGAAAAGAAATATGTGGAAGCATTTCAGGCCAAGGGAACCAGGATGCAGAGACCTGAGGCAGAGCTTGCTAGTTTCAAGGAGCAGCCTAGAGGCCACTGCACTAGAGCAGAGAGCAAAAGGGGAGATGCAGGAGGTAAAATGGAGGGTGAGAAGAGAATGGCTGAAGGAGAGGGTGGCTTCATTGGCCATTTCAAGGATTTTGACTTTGATTCATATGGTGTAGGAAGGCCTTGGAGAATTTTCCAAGGGGACTCTACGATCTGATTTATATTTTAATAGTAAATAGAATCTCCCCAGCTGCTATGATCTGAAGGAGAACAAGGGAGCAGGGTTTCCACGTGGGGGTCGCTTGCACGGAGCCAGATGAGAATGATGATGTTTGGACAAAGGTGGTGGCACTGGGTGGAGGGTCAGAGCCAACAAGATTTGCTCTTGGATTAGATGTGGGATATGGGGGTATGAGAGGGGCCAAACGTGACTTCCAGGTTTCTGAACTGAATAACTGGAAGAATGGAGTTGCCTTTTATTGAAATGTAGAATAGAGGAACTGGTGGTGAGGGGTATACAGGGGAATGAGGATCCGGAGCTCCTTTTGGGGTATACTGTATTTGAGATGCTTGTTAGGCATCCAGCTGGATGTGTCAAATGGGCAGTTGGGACACCAAGCTTGAATTCAGGGAAGCACTCCAGGCTGGGGAGTCAAGCTGCCGAATAGATGGAATATGCAAACAGACGAGGTTGTCAAGGGAGAAGTCTCTATATATGTGTCTTTCACATGTGTAAGGTAACATTCCTTCATGAAATTAAGACTTTACATTTTTATTTATTTTATTTTTAAATTATTTATTTATTTTGAGATGGAGTCTTGCTCCGTCACCCAGGCTGGATCACAGCGGTGCGATCTCAGCTCACTGCAACCTTCGCCTCCCAGGTTCAAGCAGTTCTCATGTGTCAGCCTCCCGAGTAGCTGGGATTACAGGTGCACACCACCACACCTGGTTAATTTTTGTATTTTTAGCAGAGACAGGGTTTTGCCATGTTGACCAGGCTGGTTTCAAACTCCTGACGTCAGGTGATCCGCCTGCCTCGGCCTCCCAAAGTGCTGGGATTACAGGCATGAGCCTCCGTACCTGGCCAGACTTTACATTTTTATGTAGTTTGAATTTTTTGTAGGGGGAAGGTGACATTCACATTTTGCATGGGAATTATTTTAACTCTTCTTTAATTTTATTTTTCTTTTTGAGATAGTCTCACTGTGTGGCCAAGGCTGGCGTGCAGTGGCACGATCTTGGCTCACTGCAACCTATGCCTCCCAGGATCGATCAATTCTCCTGCCTCAGCCTCTTGAGTAACTAGGACTACAGGTGTTTGCCACTGTGCCTGGCTATTTTTTGTATTTTTAGTAGAGATAGGGTTTCACCATTTGGCCAGGCTGGTCTCAAACTCCTGATCTCAAGTGATCTGCCCGCCTTGGCCTCCCAAAGTGCTGTGATTACAGCCATGAGCCACCTCACCCAGCCTTCTTTAAGTTTTAAATCCTGTTTCTGTAGATTTTTTTTTCTACTAAGTCAAAAAGTTGCAGATAGAAAAAATTGCACACATTTTTTCTTAATTTTCTTAGCAGCGAATTATTTATTTATTATTTTATTTTTGTTTGTTTGTTTGTTTGTTAAGATGGAGTCATGCTCAGTTGCCCAGGCTGGAGTATAGTGGTGTGATCCCAGCTCACAGCAACCACCATGCCCAGTTAATTAAAAAATATTTTTCTTTCTTTCTTTTTTTTTGTTTGTTTGAGACAAAGTCTCTCACTGTCATCCAGACTGGAGTGCACTGTGATGATCCCGGCTTACTGCAGCCTCAACCCTGTCAACTCAAGCAGTCCTCCTGCCTTAGCCTTGCAAAGTGCTGGGACTACTGTAGCAGGAGCAGCCGTGGGAAACGGATCTGTCTAACACTGAATGCAGGAGGAAGAGGGGTTTATTGTTATTATGGCCGGGAGCCTGGGCGATAATTTGTCCAAAACCCAGCTCAGCTTGTCTAACAAAGGGAGGTTCAGCCTTTATGTAGGCTTATACTTTAGATATTACAGATGAAAGAATCTTAGGTTCATAGTTTTAGGACTCACATGTGAAAAGGTTTCTGTTTGATCTTGTTTTAAGTAAAAATAGTGCCTTCTGGAGTGTTTCCCTAAGGCCTAGCCTGTCACTTACAGGAAGGTAAAACCGGAGGTGCCAGCTGGTCAACCTTTTCTTCTATTGAAATGCAGCATGATAGTCAAAGGGGAAGTTGATCTGAGAAGCCTGGGTCTCCCTCTTCACTACAAGGTATGAGCCACTGCACCTGGCCTTGTAATGCTTTTCTAGCTAATGTTTAAAAAAATTGAAGCTTTGAGGGTTTGTTATTTTTTTTTTCCTTCCTCTTTTTTTTTTCTGGAGACAGAGTCTCGCTCTGTCCCCCAGGCTGGAGTGCAGTTTCGTGATCTTTGCTCACTGCAACTTCCGCCTCCTGGGTTCAAGGGATTCTCCTGCCTTAGCCTCCCTAGTAGTTGGGATTACAGGCACATGCCACCGCACCTGGCTAATTTTTGTATTTTTAGTAGAGATGGGGTTTTACCATGTGCAGCTAATTTCTATAAATGGTGGCTCACACCTATAATGTCAATTTCCTGGCTTCAAGCGATCCTCCCACCTTGGCCTCCCAGAGTGTTGGGATTACAGGCGTGAGCCACTGTACCAAGCCTACTTTAGGTTTAATTTGTTCTTTTTTTCTGGCTTCTTAAAATAGAAATTGAGATAATTCCAAATCTTTCTTGTCTAATATAAGCATTTAAAAAGCTGTGTATTTCCTTCTAAACACTGTGTTAGCTCCATCACATAAGTTTTCATGTGTTATTATCAAAGTGTTTGATTTCCAAATATTTGGGAATTCTAAATATCTTGGTTTCTGATTTAATTTTTTTGTGGTCAGAGAACATCCTCTGTAAAATTTCAGTCTTCTGACATTTACTGAGACTAATTTTAGGGCCCAGCATGTAACCTGTCTTTGTGAATGTTCCATTTGTACTTGAAAAGAGTATGTGTTGTCAGGTGTAGTTTTCTATAAATCGAGTTGTTTCATACTTTTATTTAAAATCTTCTTTTTATTTTCTACTTGTTTCATCTATAGCTGCTGACGTTTTTGGGGGGGCAGTATCTCTTCTTACTGAGACAGTGATGCTGAAGATCAGCTATAGTAATAGATTTGATTTTTTCCTTAATTCTGTCACTTTGTTTAGTCTTAGAAGCATTTATTCGAAAACAGGAAAGACTGAAAAACAATAAGAGAACTAGGCATGTAACTCAAGAAGCCAGAAAACCAAAGCAATCCCGCAGTACAAAGAAGAGAATAATCAAAATAAAAACCAATTAAGAATAGAAATGATCAGCCGGGCGCGGTGGCTCAAGCCTGTAATCCCAGCACTTTGGGAGGCCGAGGCGGGTGGATCACGAGGTCAAGAGATCGAGACCATCCTGGTCAACATGGTGAAACCCCGTCTCTACTAAAAATACAAAAAATTAGCTGGGCATGGTGGTGCGTGCCTGTAATCCCAGCTACTCAGGAGGCTGAGGCAGGAGAATTGCCTGAACCCAGGAGGCGGAGGTTGCGGTGAGCCGAGATCGCGCCATTGCACTCCAGCCTGGGTAACGTGAGTGAAACTCCGTCTCAAAAAAAAAAAAAAAAAAAAAAAAAAACAATAGAAGTGATCAATAAAACCAAAAGCTAACTTTGACTGGGCGTGGTGGCTCACGCCTGTAATCTCAGCACTTTGGGAGGCCGAGGCAGGCGGATCACCTGAGGTCAGGAGTTCAAGACCAGCCTGGACAACATGGTGAAACCCTGTCTTAAAAAAAAAAAAAAGAAAAATATTATTGATCTAGGCACACTTTGGGTAAGACTAATGAAGAAAAAGAAAAGGCACAATATTTAGAAAAAGAACAATATTTAGAATGAAAATATAACTATAAATATTCTCTCAGTTTTTGTCTCTTTTTTTTGTTTGTTTTTTGGAGACAGGATCTCACTCCGTCACCCAGGCTCAATTGGAGTGCAGTGGCAATCGTAGCTCACTGCAACTTCCATCTCCCAGGCTCAAGCTGTTCTCCTACCTCAGCCTCCCGAGTAACTGGGACTATAGGCATGTGCCACCATGTCTGGCTGATTTTTTGTTTTTTTGGAGTTTCACCATGTTACTCAGGCTGGTCTTGAACTCCTGAGCTCTAGCAATCTGCCCTCCTAGTGCTGGGATTACAGTTGTGAGGCACTGTGCCTGGCTGGTTCTTATTTTATAGTTTGCATTGTTCTGCTGAGGTTCACCGTTTTTTCATTCGTTAGGTCTATCTTTTTCCTCGATCCTAGAAGGTATTTGTAAAAAGATCGTGCCTGCTAATTTAAATGTCTGGGTCATCTTGGGGTCTGTTTTTATTGATTGCTTTTTCTGTACATTATGAGTCAGATTTTCCTGCATTTTTTAAATTCCCTCCTCCCCTTTCCTGCGTTATTGCATGTTAAATAATTTTGATTGTATGCCAGACATGTGGGTGTTATATTATAGGGATTCTGGATCTTGTTTTTCTTTAAAGAAGTTTTCATTTTGTTTTGACGAGTAGTTAGGTTACTGTAGTTACTTAAATTACCGTGAGTTACTGGTTGTTAAGTTAGTTTGACCCTGCCAGGTTTGCTTTTATGCTTTGTTAGTATGGATTTATCCTCAGTCCAGACACCTGGCCCTTACAATAGAGGGCACTCTTCAGATTTAATGCTTGACGTGTTTGGGATCTAAACAAAATGACAGAGGTGCTTAGCAAAGTCTCTCCACCCTGGATGAACTAGCACTTGAATGTCTTCCAGCACTGTGAAACCTCTGTGTCTGTGCAGTTCTCAGCCTCATGACCTCTGCTGTCTACTAAACTTTACAGAGTCTGGAAGCCATGGACCCATAGGATGCCTCCAACCATCTTCTTTTTACCTCTGTGTTCTATTATCCCTGCCCTGCCCTCATCTTCTCTCAGATTTCTTGCCCTACAAATTCTACCTGCCTCATCATCCTCAAATCCAATCCTTTGCTTCCTCAGTTCACAGAGATGGCTGCTGTCAGTTTAGGTTCCATCTTCCTGCACTGTAGTTGGGAAGGTGCCCCAGGCAGGAAGTTGGAGGCAACATGCAACTTACCTTATATTTTTCTCTTCCTTCAAGGGTCACAGCCCTGCCTTGCCTGTTGTCTAATGCCTGAAAACAGTTGTCTCAATATTTTATTCAGCCTTACAGTTGCTTAGGACAAAAGGATGTCTAATACCACTTTTACTGCATTATGGACAGAAGCAGAAGTTCAGTTCTGCATATTCTGTTTTTTTGTTTGTTTGTTTGTTTTTTTAGACGGAGTCTCACTCTGTCGCCCAGGCTGGAGTATAGTGGCACAGTCTCGGCTCATTGCAACCTCTACCTTCTGGATTCAAGTGATTCTGCCTCAGCCTCCCGAGTAGCTGGGGTTACAGATGTGTGCCACCACTCCTGGCTAAGTTTTGCATTTTTAGTAGAGGTGGGGTTTCACCATGTTTGTCAGGCTGGTCTTGAGCTCCTGACCTCAAGTGATCTACCTGCCTTAGCTCCCAAAGTGCTGGGACAGTTCTGCATATTCTGACCTGTGCAATATATATTTTTTTGTAGTTTGGCTTCTTTCACTCAACATATGGAGCATTCACTCATGTTGCTGCAAATATCAGTAGTTTGTTCATTTCATTATTGTTTAGATTTCTGTTGTATAAATATTGCGGAATTTATTTGCCCATGCTATTATCAATAGATTATTTTTAGTTTTAGCTATTTGTAATAATGCTGCTATGAACATTCTTACATATATCTATATACCTAGAAGTGGACTTGCTGAGTCACATGTTACAGGCATATTCAGCTTGTATAGATATTGCCAAGCAGCTTTCCAAAGTCATTGTATCACTTTAGCTCCTATCAATAGTATAGGAGAGTTCCAGTTGATTTACATTCTTGCCAAAACCTTGATATTGTAAATCTTTTGTTTTATTTCTAATTTTTATTTTATTTTATTGAGAAGGTCTCACTCTGTCTCCCAGGCTGGAGTGTGGTGTCACGAACATGGCTCATTGCCTCCTAGAAAGAGTGATTCTCCTTCTTCAGCCTCCTGAGTAGCATAGACCACAGATGTACACTGTAACGCTCAGCTAATTTTTTAGATTTTTGTGAAGATGGGGTTTGGCCATGTTGTCCAGGGTGGGTTCAAAATCCTGACCTCAATTGATCCTCCTGCCTCTGCCTCCCAAAGTGCTGGGATTACAAGTGTGAGCCACCGTGCCTGGCCTTGTCAGACTTGATTTTTTTTCAGATAGAGTCTTGCTCTGTCATCCAGTCTGGGGTGCAGTGGCGCGATCTCACCACAACCTCCACATCCCAAGTTTCAGCGATTCTTCTGCCTCAGCTTCCTGAGTAGCTGGGACTACAGGCATGCGCCACCATGCCAGACTAATTTTTTTGGATTTTTAGTAGACGAGGTTTTACCATGTGGGCCAGGCTGTTCTCAAACTGCTGACCTCAAATGATCCGCCCACCTCGGCCTCCCAAAGTTCAGGAATTACAGGTGTGAGCCACTGCACCCAGCCTGGCCAGACTTTTAAATGTTAGCCTTGCAGGTGGCTGTGCAGTAGTATCTCCCAGCTTTAATTTGCTCTTCTTTAATGACTCATAAGGATAAGCACCTTTTCACATATATATTTTTTTGTTTTTAGACGGAGTTTCGCTCTTGTTACCCAGGCTGGAGTGCAATGGTGTGATCTCGGCTCACCGCAGCCTCCACCTCCTAGGTTCAGGCAATTCTCCTGCCTCAGCCTCTTGAGTAGCTGGGATTACAGGCACGCGCCAACACGCCCAGCTAATTTTTTGTATTTTTAGTAGAGACGGGGTTTCACCATGTTGACCTGGATGGTCTCGATCTCTTGACCTCGTGATCCACCCACCTCGGCCTCCCAAAGTGCTGGGATTACAGGTGTGAGCCACCGCGCCCGGCCCCTTTTCATATGTTTATTAGCCATTTGGAATATATGTATACCTGTGTATTTCTTGCCGGTTCACCTCTTTTGTCCATTTTTCTTTTCTTTTTTTTTTTTCTTTGAGACAGAGTCTCACTTTGTTACCAGGCTGGAGTACAGTGGAGTAATCTCGGCTCACCACAACCTCTGCTTCCTGGGTTCAAGCGGTTCTCCTGCCTCAGCCTTTCGAGTAGCTAGGGCTACAGGCACGTGCCACTATGCCCAGGTGACTTTTGTATTTTTAGTAGAGACAGGGTTTCACCATGTTGTCCAGGATGGTCTCTATCTCTTGACCTTGTGATCCACCAGCCTCAGCCTCCCAAAGTGCTGGGATTACAGGTGTGCACCACCTCGCCCAGCCCCATTTTTCTATTTATGTTTACTCTTTATTGATTTGTAGGAGTTATTTATGTATTCTCTCTCTCTCCCTCTCTCTCTCTCTCTCTCTCTTTTTTTTCTCTGAAGCAGAGTCTCATTCTGTCGCCCAGGCTGGAGTGCGGTGGCACAGTCTCGGCTCACTCCAGCCTTGACCTCCTGAGCTCAAGAGATCCTCCAGGAGAGATCCTCCAACTTCATCCTACTGAGTAGCTAGGACTATAGGTGTGCACCACCACTTCTGGTTAATTTTGTTATTTTTTGTAGAGTTGGGGTTTTACCATGTTGCCCAGATTGGTCTCAAACT
>NW_016107569.1:1167266-1169984 GCF_001604975.1 Cebus imitator | reverse complement strand
CATGTTGACCAGGATGGTCTCGATCTCTTGACCTCGTGATCCACCCGCCTCGGCCTCCCAAAGTGCTGGGATTACAGGCTTGAGCCACCGCGCCCAGCCATGACTATCTTCTTAAACTTTCTGGTTCACCTTTTCACTCTATTTATTTATATAATTATAGTCATTGTGCTTTTTTACTCTCTTTCTCTGTTTTTTTTGAGACAGAGTCTCCCTTTGTCACCCAGGCCCCAGGCTACGTGCAGTGGTCTGATCTCAGCTCACTGCAACCTCCACTTCCCGGGTTCAAGCGATTCTCCTGCCTCAGCCTCCCGAATAGCTGCGATAACAGGCGCCTGCCGCCACACCCAGCTAGTTTTCGTGTTTTTAGTAGATACAGTTTCACCATTTTGGCCAGGCTGGTCTCGAACTCCTGATCTCAGATGATCCACCCACCTTGGCCTCCCAAAGTGCTGAGATTACAGGCCTGAGCCACCACTCCTGTCTGCTTTTTCACTCTCTTAATGGGGTCTTTGATAAACCTTAATTTTGACTTAGTCTAATTTAATCTTTTATGGTTAGTACATTTTTTGTGGTCTGTGTAAGAAATCTTTGTGTCTACCCTAGGGTCACAAAGAAGTTTCACTCTTTTACCTCTCATGTTTGTAGTTTGCCTGGAATTATTTTTTCTGTGTAGAGGTGAAGGTTCATTTTTTTTCCTCATATTGACCTAGCTCTTTAACTGAAAAGAACATCTGCTGCTGTGTAAATCAGGTATCCATATATGTGTGGATCTGCTGGGGAACTCCTTCCCGTTAACTTGTTGCCTTTGTCCTTGCAGCAGTATTACACTGTATTACTGTAGCTTTAAAATAAATCTTAATGCCTGGAGAATAAGTCCTCCAGATTTGTTCTTCAAGATTGTCTTGACTTGCTCCTTTGTATTTCCATATACATTCTAGAGTGGGTTTTATCAACTTCCGTACCCAAAAAGAAATACCCATAAGGATTTTCTCCTCTGTGCTAAATCTGTAGGTTACTTTGATCCTAGAAATGAATAATAGAATATAAATCATTCTTACTGATGAAAGAAAGCCATTTCAGGAGACGTTTTTTCTGTAAATGATAAAGGTTAAATGATTCCTGTCAATTGTTTCAAATTTTCGACCTTTAAAATACTTTCTACTTCTTTGCAATTCGCCTTTCTCTCTTTTTTTTTCTTTCCAATTGTATTTTTCCTTGACACTCAGTATTTGTCCCTTGATAGTGGAGACCATGTTTATACATTTTCATGGATCAAATAGTGTATTTTTTTTACAGACTAGCCGCTTAGCGAATATGCAGTTGAATCTACTTGAGTGTTTGGCAGGTTCAGGCATTGAACAAGTACTCAGTGCCTGTTCTGTGTCAGGTAATGTGTCAGTCTGTGGTAATAGAGCTGGGAACAACATAGCCCACAATAGGCTCTTTGTGTCTAATTTACATTCCTGAGGGCCACCATTGGCCATCTGCTTGGGAAAATGGCTATGGCCCTGAATAAACAGTGTGGAGTGGGTCCAGGGAACCCACGGAGGAAAGGGGGCATTTACTCAACCTGATCATCTTTGTTAAGCAGTGGAAAGACCCCTGGTGGAGCCAGCATTGCGTGTTATCCTTGTGCAGGGGCCATGCTGATCTCTGTATCCTTCCAATTTTAGCATGTGTGCTGCCAAAGGGAGCACAATACCCTTTATCTTTTCATCTTTTTTACATCAGTGGCTGCTTGTGGACTCTCACAGAATCTGGTGGACTCATTTTCTCTGTGTATTTAATTTTTCTCCTGGAAATGACCGCCAGGAGTGTGACTTGTTCAAGTGTCGCTAGGTTAATTGGTGTTAGCATTGGTAGGGATGAAATTGAGAAATCTTAAAAATAGAGAATTCCTTCAGATTTCATTCTTGAGAGGCAGAAAGCAGGAAATAGAATTGCTAAGTAGAGAAGGGGAGTGTTTTTTAGTAGAAGTACTTGTATGAGAATAAGAGGATGGGGCCATAGTCTGAGGTTGTCTGTTTTGCTTGTTCTTTGGCTTAGTTAGGTCTTGGGTTGGTTTACTTCCTGTACAAATTGTGAGTTACTAGGGGCTAATTTATAGTAATATCTAAACTGATTGGAACCTTCACTTGAATAGAATTTAGTTTTGGCATGTTCGCTTTTAAGAGAAAGAAAGAGAGGCAGCCAACCCAGTATCAAGAGTTTAGTCAAACAATCCCAGATTTGCTGTGGTAGTGAATAGATTCAGCATAAATGTTTGTACTTTCTACTTCTTCAGTATCATATAGTAATTTATTATTTTGTTTTGTTTTTTTGAGATAGAGTTACACTCTGTCGCCCAAGCTGGAATGTAGTGGTGCAATCTTGGCTTACTACAACCTCTGCCCCCCAAGTTCAAACAATTCTCCTGCCTCAGTCTCCCGAGTAACTAGGATTACAGGCACCTGACACCGTGCCCAGCCATTTTTTTTTTGTATTTTTAGTAGAGGCAGGGTTTCACCATCTTGGCCAGGCTGGTCTTGAACTCTTGACCTTGTGATCCACCTGCCTCGGCCTCCCAAAGTGCTGGGATTACTGGTGTGAGCCACCACACCCAGCCCCGGTAATTTATTGTTTTATTGGTGATTCTGCAGCATCTTAGGCTGCAAAGAGTATCTCCTGAGAATGCGTAAAGTTAAAAAAAGTTTTTTTTTTTTTTTTTTTTTTTTTTTT
>NW_016107569.1:1159562-1167101 GCF_001604975.1 Cebus imitator | reverse complement strand
GCCTCCTGAGTAGCTGGGATTACAGGCACGCGCCACCATGCTCAGCTAATTTTTTGTATTTTTAGTAGAGACGGGGTTTCACCATGTTGACCAGGTTGGTCTCGATCTCTTGACCTCGTGATCCACCCGCCTCGACCTCCCAAAGTGCTGGGATTACAGGCTTGAGCCACTGCGCCCGGCCAAAAAAAGTTTTTTTAATTGAAGCAGGGTCTCACTGTTGTTCAGGATGGCCTTAAATTCCTGTGCTCAGGTGATCTTCCTACCTCCACCTCCCAGGTTGCTGGGAGTACAGGTGTGCACCACTGTGCCTGGCTCTAAGGCACTTTCATACACTTTTTTGGGAGGTCTATGGTATAGGTAGGACAGGCATTATTCCCTTCTTTCAGTAGGAAAACTTGGGCTTCAGGGTGGTAATGTGTTTAGGGTTACATTGCTGATTAGTTATAGAGCTGTGGTTGAAATCAAGTGTCTTGACAGCTTGAGTATTTTTTTTCTACTGGAAACATTACTTTTTGAAGATAGACTAATGCATTTCAAAAACATTTACATCATTGAAATGTGCGGGGTCTAGGTTTAGAGTTATCAGATTTTTAATTTTTTCACAATTTTGAGGTATGTTTTTGATATTCTATTGAATATTCTTATTCTTTCTTTCTTTCTTTTATTTATTTATTTTTTTTTTGAGACAGGGTCTCACTCCATCACCCAGGCACGATCTTGCCTCACCACAATCTCTGCCTCCCAGGTTCAAATGATTCTCCTGTCTCAGCTTCCCAAGTAGCTGAGATCACAGGCGTGTGCCACCAAGGCTGGCTAATTTTTGCATTTTTCGTAGGGACAGAATTTAGCCATACTGGCTAGGTTGGTCTTGAACTCCTGGCCTTAAGTGATCTACCTGCCTCAGCCTCCCAAAGTGCTGCAATTACAGGTGTGAGCCACTGTGCCCAGCCTCTATTGAATATTCTTACTCTTTCATAGTTGGGTGTTTTGGAATGGTGGTGTGTAACAAACATACCTTATGTATCCTTATGTATGATTTATAAATTTATGCTGCTATGAAATTTTATAACTATAGTTATTTATAATTTAAAAATATATGCATTTTTGTATAAAATTTTTTACAAGCTTTGTGGCAGTTTTAAAATTTATTCTAAAATTAAATTGAACCCCCCTTTTTTTGGGGGGGAGATACAGCCTTGCTCTGTTGCCTAGGCTGGGGTGCAATGGTGCAATTTCTGCGTACTGCAACCTCTGCCTCTCGGGTTCAAGTGATTCTCCTGCCTTAGCCTTTCAAGTAGCTGGGATTATGGGTACCTGTCACCACGTCCAGCTAATTTTTTTATTTTTAGTAGAGATGGGGTTTCACCATATTGGGCAAGCTGGTCTTGAACTCCTGACCTCAGGTGATCTGCCCGCCTTGGCCTCCCAAAGTGCTGGGATTACAGGCGTGAGCCACCATGCCCGGCCTAAATTGAACACTTTTGAATAGATAATACATTTTCTAATTTAAACTACAAAACTACAGTACAAACATGTATTTTCAGAAGCTTGCTTGCACCTCTGCCACTCTATCCTTTTCTTTCTCCTACTCCTCTAGAAAGCATTTTTTTTGTAGTTTTAAAAAATCCTTTCAGTGTTGTTTTTTGCAAATACAACCAAATATATATCTATTACACAAAAGATAGTATACGATATATACTGGTCTGTACCTAATTTTTTGTTTTTCCCTTAATAGATCTTCAGGATCTCCCCTTATTGGATTATGGATATCTTCCTTCTTTTTTGGCTGCATTGAATTCCACTATCTTGGAAGTATCATTGGTTTTCCAACCAGTTGTTTCTGGACATTTCGAGTATTTCCAGTCTTTAGCTATTATAAGCAGTGCTTCAGGGCTTCAGGGATAAACTTGTAGCTGTAGGAGAGATTCCTAAAAGTCGGGCACTGGGCTAAAGGGTACATGCATTTGCCATTTCTGTTAGTAAATGGATTCTACTTAGTAGATATCTACTAATTCATGTATGTCTGTGTATATGTCTCTGCATGTGTGTGCGCGCGCATATAGATACATATATATACATATATATATATATATATGTATATATATAAATTTTTTTTTTTTGAGACAGGATCTGGCTCTGTTACGTAGGCTGGAGTGCAGTGGCATGATCTCAGCTCACTGCAGCCTCAGTCCTCCGGGCTCCAGTGATACTCCCACCTCAGCCTTTCTGGTAACTGGAACAATACATGTGTGCCCCTATGCCTGGCTGTTTTTTGTATTTTTTGTAGAGATGGGGTTCTGCCACATTGCCCAGGCTGGTCTTAAACTCCTGGATTCAAGTGCCTCCTCAGCCTCCCAGAGTGCTGGGATTATAGGCATGAGCCACCGCACCTGGCCTGTATTAATATATGGTAATAGAGATCTGCGTTGGTGGATATTTCCTAACTTTCTTCCATAGACGTTATTCTAGTTTACACTCCCACCACCCACTGGTAATACAGAGGGTGCCTTCATCCCCAAAGCCTAGCTAAGAGAGTGTATTGTTAAGCTTTGGGACTTTTACCAATCTGACACTTAAAAAATAGTATTTTAGTATGGTTTTAAATGGTAGCTCTCGTGTGAGTGAAGTTGAATGGTTTTCTTTCTTTCTTTCTTTTCTTTTTTTTTTTTTGAGATTAAGTTTCGCTCTTATTGCCCAGGCCTAGAGTGCAATGGCGCAATCTTGGCTCACTGCAACCTTGACCTCCCTGGTTCAAGCAATTCTCCTGCATCAGCCTCCCGAGTAGCTGGGATTACAGACATGTGCCACCACACACTGGCTAATTTTTGTATTTTTAGTAGAGACAGGATTTCACCATGTTGACCAGTCTGGTCTGGAACTTTGGACCTCGAGATCTGCCTGCCTTGGCTTCCCAAAGTGCTAGGAGGCATAAGCCACTGTGCCCAGCCACCTGGACATGTTTGAAGAACCCAGTACCTTAGGTTTATGGAGCTTTTATGTTTGGTCCAGACTACATTTCAGGGAAGCCACAAAGCAGAGTTTAAAGCCTTTTGAGCACTGAGCTGGTTGTTGACGCTAACAGGGCTGAGACTAGTGAAAAAAGTCATGTTGAGGCATCTGCTCATTTCCACAGTTCCAGTGTCTTCCTTGACAACTGCTTGTGCCCACTGTTTGCCCCCTTTGCCTATGTGTTAAAACTGCCTCTGTCTCAGAACAGTGTCCTTTTTTTTTTTTTTGGCACCCAGGCCAGAGTGTAGAGTGGCGTGATCTCAGCTCACCGCAACCTCTGCCTCCTAGGTTCAAGCTATTCTCTTGCCTCAGCCTCCCGAGTAGCTGGGTTATAGGTGTGTGCCACCACACCTGACTAATTTTGGCATTTTTAGTAGAGACAGGGTTTCACCATATTGGCCAGGCTGGTCTCGAACTCCTGACCTCGTGATCCGCCCGCCTTGGCCTTCCAAAGTGCTGGGATTACAGGCGTGAGCCACTGCAGTGTATTTTGAGGAATGATGGTCTCTTAAAAGGAAAACCAAAAGATAAGACCTAAGGCAAAGGAAATCGTAGTCTCAATGCAAAGATACAATCAGAACATTGCCTAAGGGGGAAAGAAATGTTATGATAGTGTTTGTATTTTAATTGCCTTTCCTTCTTTAGACCAATAGTAGTAACAGGTAACTTGGGTTGAATGCTTACTAAGTTCCAGGCAGTAGTCAAATAACTTTTAATATTTAATGCTCAGAAAAGTAAGGAAGAAATAAAAACTAAGAACTTGCTAGCACATCCAGAGTGTTTGTATTTCTTGAAAAGCTCATTAGAGGTGGTTGCTGGAATAAGATAGTTTGTGGACGTGAACAAGAACACAAAAAAATGTGAAAACATGATATGAGTGATGGTAATATAGCAGGTCTCCAAATAATGGCCTTTCCTTCAGTGTCATTTCTTTCTTTTTTTTTTTTTGAGACGGAGTTTCGCTCTTGTTACCCAGGCTGGAGTGCAATGGCGCGATCTCGGCTCACCGCAACCTCCGCCTCCTGGGTTCAGGCAATTCTCCTGCCTCAGCCTCCTGAGTAGCTGGGATTACAGGCACGCGCCACCATGCCCAGCTAATTTTTTGTATTTTTAGTAGAGACGGGGTTTCACCATGTTGACCAGGATGGTCTCGATCTCTTGACCTCGTGATCCACCCGCCTCGGCCTCCCAAAGTGCTGGGATTACAGGCTTGAGCCACCGCGCCCGGCCCAGTGTCATTTCATTATCATGTTGATGAGAAAAAAAAATCAGTTCCCTACTGGAGGCACTATGTGGAGTTTACACATTCTCCCGTGTCCTTGTGGGACTTAACTCTTGTTTATATCAGCCTGCTGATTGATTGACCAATCATGGAAAATTGGTTTTGTTATATGTCATTTTGCTCAAAGTCCCAGTTTCCATGAACCTGTCGACAACATTAAGTGAGAACTTACTGTAGTTACTCCCTCCTCATTCAAAACAAAATTATTGTTTAGTGGATATAAGGAGAAAAATTGTTTTCCCTCAGATGTATCCTTCTGTGTGATATGTATCTTTTTCTTTTGAGACAGGATCTTGCTCCGTTGCCCAGCCTGGATTGCAGTGGCATGATCTTAACTCACTGCAACCTTCGCCTCCCTGGTCCAAACGATTCTCCTGCCTCAGCCTCCTGAGTAGCTGGGGTTGAGGTGGGTGCCACCACACCCAGCTAATTTTTTTGTGTTTTTTTTTTTTTAAGTAGAGACGTGGCTTCACCATGTTGGCCAGGCTGTTCTCACCCTCCTGACCTCAAGTGATCCACCTGCCTCTGCCTGCCAAAGTGCTGGGATACAGGCATGAGACACTGCCTGGCCTGATATGTGTCTTTTTAGGCAAGAAGTGCTTATGTTGTTTGTTAGTGGTACGCTGCCTTCGTAGCTCTGCTTTACCTTGCCTGAGACATGATGTGGTGTTTAGTTAGTAGTATCCTCTTCAGCACTGTCTTATTCATGATCATTGTCAATCTGAATGCATAGTGTTTCCTAATTTTTTTTTGAAGCCTTTTTAAAAAAGTTTAATTGAGATATGGTTACAATGGAGAAAAGCCTTCAGGAAATATAAAAACATTTTTTAAAATAGCTTTATTACTTATTATAAGAACAACATAAATTTTCGTAAATTATTCAATCAAGGAAAATTGATTCAGAAAGCCATTTGAAATTCAGTCAGCATGATCAATGATCATTTGAATTGGATTAACCCCTAAATCTTCTCCTAGTCAAAGTAAGGAAGATGTAGGTGCCCTAAGAACATTTTTCAGGGTGCATTTGTGTTATATTGCTTCCACTTCAGGAAGTCTTAATTATTGCATGGATTTTATAAGTTGATCAAACCATGGTATGACTTCTGTGGGTGCTGGTAAGTCCACGTCATTGCTTTGTAATAATCTATAATCATGCCTGGGTGCAGTGGCTCACGCTGGAATTTCAGCACTTTGGGAGGCTGAGGTGAGAAGATTGCTTGAGCACAGGAGTTTGAAACCAGCCTCTAACATAGGAGACTCCAACGTAGGGAGACCCCATCGCCACAGAAAATAAAAAATTACAATAAAAGATGTGTAATAACAATGTTAAAGTGAATCAGAAGAGTTGGTAAGTTATGATCCTTTAATTGAATTGAAGTTTTTTGTTTAAATTGGCTTGCAGAGGAGTTTCCAGTAAATTAATAATGAATTCTGTAATTAATATTATGTTAATATTAATTGTTATTTTAATGAGGTTACAGCCCTGCATGCAATTACCTGTAATTCCTGTTGAAATTACAGGTGTGAGCCACTGCTGCTGACCTTTGCTTATCACTGAGAAGTAAACAGCTGCACTGTGGGCTTAATACCACTTAACACGAGTGACTCCATATTGAGACAGTACAATCACAAATGATTATTATATGTTAGTGAACAGCCACAGGTACATAGGCTAAGGAGCAACATCGTTGCTCCTGGGATATCCTTTAGTCAAAGGGCTGGAAGGGTCCTGGAGGTTTGCCACTTCTCCATGTTGAGGTACAAAGTTCCTAGGCTAAGGGATTGGCTGCATTGTTATGTGTGAGTGCTATTCATGGGGCTGCCTGGCACCCACAGATGCCACAGCAGATGCATGGTCGAGGGAAAGGAGCAGGAATACCAGTTACCATGCTGGAGTAACAGTTACTGCACTGGAATGCTAGTTACCACATTGAAGTAACAGTTACCGCACTGGAATGGTAGTTACCACGTTGAAGTCACAGCTACAGCACTGGAATGCTAGTTACCATGTTGAAGTAACAGTTACCGCACTGGTATACCGGTTACCATGCCAGACTGACTGTTTTGACCAAGGTCTTGGTTTTGGGTTGTATGGCAGGGGCGAGACCATGCCTGTCCTCAGGCATTTCCGATCTAGCATAGAGAAAAATAGGAGCAAGATAAGAACAATGTACTGAAAAGGAAATTGGATGAGGGCCTGGGAAAATGGGTAAAGTGAGCTGGTTGGAGTTGGGTGAGTGCCACATCTTCCTGTCCCTAAACAGATCAGTGCTGTGGTGGCTGTGGTGCCTCTGCCCCGGACCTTCTTAGACAGGGCCTGGGTGCCCTTTACAGACCAGTTGTGAAGAGAAAGGAACCTAGCCATGTGACCTTTTGCCCTATAAACCTAGTCCCTTGTTGTGGTGCGAGGCTCAGTCCTCAGCCCACTGATCTCGTGTGTTCTCTGGTTGCCCCTGGTTTTGGCTGAACTCAAAGGATGGCCATTTGTGAGAAGTGTTGGTATCTTTTGCTGCTTTTGTGCTCTAGCTGTGGTGGGTGCCATTTTGGGGATTATGCTCAGCAGTGAGTCACATGAGATGCACACATAGCTTTTCAGTGATTAATCCGGTACAATGCCCTTACAGCATACTTCTGAGATGTACTGATGATGACTGCAGTTAAAGCTTTTTCTCCCCTGGCTAGAACTTGAGGCCCATTTCAACAAAATCACTTCCATCTCTTCTGAAATGCATCGGGAAAACTGGAGGCCATTACTAGATTTACAGACGATGGGCTATACTTAACCTATCTTAGCCAGACACCAGGTTTTGTCATATATTCCCTACCTGTTATGGCTGCCATTTGAGGGCTTTCTCTGTGCTAGGCACTATGTAGCGTTCTTGACATATTTTTTTTAAAGTTACCAAATAATGCTAGAGTCTTTATTCTCAAGTGCAAATCTAAGTTCAGGGTTCAGTAGCTTAAAACCCTTTGGTGGTTCCCATTATATAGAGTAACAATCTTCATTTTTAAAAAAGATCATGTACCCTTATTAGAATTTTGTAAGCAAACAAATATGTGTGTATCATATATATGTTTATACGTATAGCAGATGTATATAATAGTATGTGCTATTAAGATTCTTTGTATATTATAAAGCATAAAATGAAAATGAGGAAGATGAAACAAATTGCATTGTAAATATTTAAAACTTTAAAAAATGTGTTAACTGGTACAAATATTTTTGTTTCTAAAAAATTATTAATGAG
>NW_016107569.1:1140059-1159272 GCF_001604975.1 Cebus imitator | reverse complement strand
GTAGAGATGGGGTTTCACCATGTTGACCAGGATGGTCTCGATCTCTTGACCTCGTGATCCACCCGCCTCGGCCTCCCAAAGTGCTGGGATTACAGGCTTGAGCCACCGCGCCCGGCCTTGCTTCACTGTTTTTTAAAATCTTGGTTTAACATTTGCCATACAGCTATTTTAACATCTTATACTAAAGTTTATTCCTTTTCATTTTTTTATTTTTTATTTCAGAGTAAGGCTCAGGATGGAGTACAGTGGTGCAATTTTGGCTGACTGCAACCTCCACCTCTCAGGCTTAAGTGATCCTCCCACGTCAGCCTCCCACATAGTTGGGACTCCAGGTGCACACCACCTTGCCCAGCTAATTTTTAAATACTTTTGAGACCCTGTCTCAAAAAAACAAAACCAAAACAAAATCAAGTCTTCCTCAGTCTTCTTTTTTTTTCCCGTCTTCTCTTTATTTTTTTATTTTTATTTTTTTGGTGAGATGGAATGTCGTTCTGTCACCCAGGCTGGAGTGCAGTGGCACAATCTCAGCTCACTGCCTCCTGGGTTGAAGTGATTATTTTGTCTCAGCCTCCGGAGTAACTGGGATTACAGGCATGCACCACTACGCTGCCTAATTTTTGTATTTTTTTCTAGTAGAGATGCGGTTTCACCATGTTGGCCAGGCTGGTCTTGAACTCCTGACCTCAGGCAATCCACCCATCTCGGCCTCCCAAAGAGCTGTGATTACAGGCATGAGCCACCACGCCCAGCCCCAGTCTTCCTCTTATAGGGAGACTTGTGATTACATGTAGGCCCACTATGATAATGGAGGATAATGCCCCCATCTCAAGGTTCTTAATCACATCTCCAAAGACCCTTTTCTCCTGTATGGGGTAACACTCATAAGTTCCAGTAATTAGGACAGGCATATCTGTTAGAGGTCCATTTTTTAGCCTACTACACTTGGCCAAAGACCTAGGAATGGGTCACTAGGTTATATGGTGAGTATGTGTTTAATTTCATGAGAAACTGCCAAGCTGTTCTGCAGAGTGCAGTCCCTTCATGTCTTACCCGCACCCTCGAACACCAGAATTCCTGGTAGCCTCGGCAGAACTGGCTATTGTCAGTATTTTTTATTTTAGCCATTCTAGTGGGTTTCTCATCATGGTTTTGTTTTCCCTGACAGCTAATGAGGTTGAGCATCTTTTAGTGTGAAAACCTCATATCTTTTAGTTTTCCTTCTATTACCTGCATACGTATGAGGAAGAAGAGTGTGAATGAATCATAGCTAAAGGGAAGAAGAACATTGCTGTCTTACAACAGACTCCTGCCTTGTCATTATACAGTACGGTACAATAATACATTACACATCTCGTTGAGTCCATCTTGTCTGTTAAAGTTCTTTACAAAATTTGTTGAGTTGATGACATGCTTGACTTTAGTATAAGGAGTGACTGTTATATTGCTTTTTATTTTCTTTTTCTGAGACAGAGTCTCAGAAAAGCCTCAAGTGATTATGCCGCAGCCTCCCAAGTAACCGGGATTACAGGCATGCACCACCTGGCTAATTGTTGTATTTTTAGTAGACAGGGTTTCACCATGTGGCCAAGCTGGTCTCAAATTCCTGACCTCAAATGATCCACCTAACTTGGCCTTCCAAAGTGCTGGGATTACAGGCATGAGCCACTGTACTTGGCCTCTATATAGGTTTTAATAAATAATAAAGACTCTAAATTATGCTTATTTACTACCAAATAATCTTTTTAAATGAAAAATTTGTTATCCCTCCCAGCCCTCAGCCACGACACCAAGTATGAAACAGGCGTATCCATTTGCTGCCATTAGGCTGTGGTTCACACTGGTTTAGGGTTGCTGTAGATCACTTTTAGGGACATCTAATGATTTTTTTATATTACATCTTGAGCACTAGCCATTTATTTTCTCTTGAAGCAGTGGTTTATAGTAATACATTGTGCTCAATTCTTTTTTGGTTCTTTATCAAGTTGAACACAGTAGCTTCTGTTGCTTGAGTTCTTGTAGAGTTATGAGGGGAAATTAATGCTGGCGACCAGTATTTAAGAATTAAAAACCTCTGTTCAGAAAGGCAATGCAGAGTAGAATAATGAACCGATACTATAAATGACATATCTTGACATTGGGGGTTTAGTATAAATAAATAGGCATTAGGTTACAGTCTCTAGAAATTGAAAAGCTATTATTTACCCTAAAAATGGTCATAGAACAGAAAACAGAATTATATGGCATTTCCTTGCTAACCTACCAGAGCCTACCCGCTCCAAAGATTATAGGGCTAAAGCCTGGTCCACTAAATTGTTGTCAGTCACATGGGCTTTAGAGTATGTTGACTTGATCAAACATTTACTATTTATACAAATTTGAGGCCGGGCGTGGTGGCTCCTGCCTGTAATCCCAGCACTTTGGGAGGCCGAGGCGGGTCAAGGTCAGGAGATCAAGACCATCCTGGCTAACATGGTGAAACCCCGTCTCTACTAAAAATATAGAAATTAGCTGGGCATGGTGGCATGCGCCTGTAGTCCCAGCTACTCGGGAAGCTGAGGCAGGAGAATCGCTTGAACCTGGGAGGAGGAAGTTGTAGTGAGCTGAGTTCAGGCCACTGCACTCCAGCCTGGCGACAGAGCGAAACTCCATCTCAAAAAAAAAAAAAAAATTTCTTCTAGCTTATATCCTGACACTTAAAGCCACGTGATCTTGTAGAAGTCACTTAGCTAATGAGGTCAAACTGAGTCCTTTCTCCATCTGTTGAATGAGGACGGTGATAGACTCTTTATTTGATCTCTCCCGGGCGGTACGCCGAGATCAGGATGAGCTGATATCCGTGAAAGAGCTCTGGATACTATCAAGTGCTTTAGGAATGTATGGGCTTATTATTTTATGAAATTGTTGATTCATCTTCATAATTTTAGTTACAAGATCTCTATTCCAATGCTAATGCTTATGGAAGATCTTTTCACTTTCTTAGAAAATATTGCCAATGCTGGGCACAGTGGCTCGTACCTGTAATCCCAGACTTTGGGTGGCTGAGGTAGGATGATCACTTGAGCCCAGGAGTTTGAGGCCACCCTAGGCAACATGGCAAGACTCCATCTCTACAAAAATCGAAGAAAAAAAAAAAAAAACTATCCAGGTGTGGTGGTGCACGCCTATGGTTCCAGCTACTTGGGAGGATAAAGAGGGAAGATCACTTCAGCCCAGGAGGTCGAGGCTGCAGTGAGCTATCATTGTCACGCTCCACTCCAGTCTGGACAACAGAGTGAGACCCTGACTCAATAAATAAATAAATAATACATATATCTCTCCAAGTATAATTATATACTTAGAGGTCAGTTTAATCACGGATTTCTCAATTTATTTCTTCTAATTTTTGTGAGTAAAACAGTAGGGATAAATTAAAGAGGAGGAAAGAAAAATCCTTCCTTCTTTCCTTCCTCACTTTCTCCTTCCCTCCTTTCTTCCCTCCCTCCCCTTTTTTATTATTAATAAAAAAAAAAAAGTGAAGAAATCTTTCCCTTTGTGGAAAACATGCAAAACACTGTCATAATGTTTAAGAATATATAAATTTTATTTTGTATATGTCCTCCCTCTTATTATTTTTTAAAGTGATTTATTTAGAGAGAGAAAAAGGAGAAGGAGAGAGAAACGGCTAACTCTCACACTGAGTGACAGAAAGAAAAGCCACTCTCACACTGAGTGAGAAGGGTTCGCAGACGGGGAAAACCAGAGAAGGAAAGCTCCTCTCACACTGAGTGAGAGAATCCAGAAAGATGGAATCCGGGAAAGGAAAGCAGCTTCCACACTGAGTGGTAGGGAATTGAGACAGATGGAGTTTAGGAGAGGAAAAGCAGCTTCCACAAGAGAGTGTTCGTGGAAGGGGACCCAAACATGGAGTCCTCCTTTTTTGTTGTTGTCGTTGGACAGAGTCTTACGTGTCACCCAGGCTAGAGTGCAATGGCGTGATCTCAGCTCACTGCAACCTCGCCATCCTGGGTTCAAATGATTCTCAGGCCTTAGCCTCTTAATAGCTGGGATTACAGACATGAGCACCCGACCTAACATGGTTCTTTTTTTCTTTTTCTCTTTTTTTTTTTTTGGGACGGAGTTTCGCTCTTGTTACCCAGGCTGGAGTGCAATGGCGCGATCTCGGCTCACTGCAACCTCTGCCTCCTGGGTTCAGGCAATTCTCCTGCCTCAACCTCCTGAGTAGCTGGGATTACAGGCACGCGCCACCATGCCCAGCTAATTTTTTGTATTTTTAGTAGAGATGGGGTTTCACCGTGTTGACCAGGATGGTCTCGATCTCTTGACCTCGTGATCCACCTGCCTCGGCCTCCCAAAGTGCTGGGATTACAGGCTTGAGCCACCGCGACCGGCCTTTTTTTTTTTTGAGACGGAGTCTCGCTCTGTCACCCAGGCTGGAATACAGTGGTGTGATCTTGGCTCACTGCAACCTCTGCCTCCCAGGTTCAAGTGATTCTCCTGCCTCAACCTCCCAAGTAGCTGGGACCACAGGCACATGCCACCACACCTGGCTAAAGTTTTGTATTAGTAGAGACAGGGTTTCACCATGCTGGCCAGGCTGGTCTTGTCTCCTGACCTCAGACCTCAGGTGATCCGATCCACCAGCCTTGGCCTCCCAAAGTGCTGGGAGTACAGGCGTGAGCCCCTGTGCCCTACTATTCAGCATTGTTTTGAAGACTTCTCTGTGTTGACACATGTAGACCTAGGTCCTCATTTTAATTGCTGTGTGGTATTGTGTTACGTGATGAAACCATAATTTGTCCATTCTCCTATTTATAGCCAATAATGCACCACTTTTTCTACCCTGACAAACAGTACAGCAGTGAATGTCCTTTTATGTTTTTCTTTGTGCGTGTGTGGGGGTTTCTCTAGGGTGATGGGTTAGGCAGGATAGGATAGGCTTTCCTGTAGTAATAAACAGCCCCCAAATCCCAGTTGTTTAACCGCAGTGTATCTCTTCTGGGGTGTGATTGTGGGGATGCTCTGCCATGTAGTCTTTCAAGGACCCAGACTGCTGGAGCTCACATTGTCTTGTGGCTGCACAGCTGAAGTATGCAGCCTCCTTGCTGTCAACACAGGGCAGGCAAGCAGGGAGAAGTGCATGTGGACTGACTCCCTCAGTTCAGGAAAGGGAAGGAGTACCAGTAATTGGTTAGCACTAGTAATGCCTACTGAAGATGGACACCTAGAAGTGCTGGCCTCGACTGTTTAATACTGCGTATGTAACACACTGCCTGGAAGTGTTCCACAAGCCCCTAGACAGAGCGGTGACCAGTTCTTCCCCAGATTAGTTAATTTGAAAAATTTGACTTTGGGAGCCTTTAGTCTTAAATTATAAATTGTTGTGTATCAAGGACCTAAAAAATAATAAAACAAAGTGAAGGCTAGAATCTTCTGTCTTAGGATTTGTAATTCAGTACAACTGCTACTTATATTTAAAAATCTAGAACAGAGATTTTCTGTTGGCCTAGGTTCAGTTACAGAGAGATGAACCTACTATTTTTAATGGGAAGGGGTTGATTATAGAGTATTGTATAGCCAACAGTTATGGGGAGGGCTGAAAAAGCAGCCCTTGGTTGGGCTTCATGAGTGATTCCCAGACAGAGCCGCCTCATAGACCTGGGCTACTGAGGAAGCTGCAACCTCTTCAGGAATTGGGAAGTGTCAGCTGTAGAATCTCTGCCACAATCA
Source organism: Cebus imitator (assembly GCF_001604975.1). Classification (NCBI taxonomy): domain Eukaryota; kingdom Metazoa; phylum Chordata; class Mammalia; order Primates; family Cebidae; genus Cebus; species Cebus imitator. The sequence continues at coordinate 1,153,545 of NW_016107569.1, read as the reverse complement.
AGGCCTTCCTGCTCCTGGCTCCAGAGCCAGTTTATGGTCAGCCAGCAAAATTAATGTCCTGCACTCTGCTCCTAACACCCACAAAGCCAGTGCCTAGACACAGGACCACTCGTTCCGCCTCAGAAAAGCAAATGCTTCCCAGCCAGGCTTGCCCACAGCAGCAGATGTGTGCTGGTCCTCTCATCTGCTTTCCAAATCTCGTGTGATTGTATCCAACTTGCAGACCCCAAATCACATTTAAACTCTAGCTGCAGGGGAGCTGGTGATGTGGCTTTAAGATCTTCGGCCTCTGCACTATAGGAAGGGACACTGGAAGGAGGAGGATGGAATGGCTACAGAGTATCCATCCACCATACTCACTCCAAGTTCTTAACCTGATATGGAGATGTATGGGTATAATTTAGGGAGTCTTTGACCCCTGTAATTTTATGCATACTCGGGAATGTGCACAAGAACATTTTTCTTTCATTAGATTCTCAAAGGGGACAATGACCCAACAGAGGCTAAGCACCATTAACCAGGTAAGTTAAGTAATTAAGCACCCAGATTCTGAAGGCAGGCAGACCTAGATGTGAATCCTGTCTCTGCTTCTTAGCTGTTGTGAGATTCCGGCATGTTATTTCATTCTGTAAGCCATAATTTTCTCATGTTTAAAATAGGGTCCTGAGGATACTTTCATGGAGGTTTCATGATACCAGCATCCTACTGGGAACTATAACTCCTGCTGCCAACCAAATATGCATAATATCTTTGGCTTGGCACTCAAGGTCATCTCTGAAGTAGCCCAAACATGCTTTCCTGCCCTACTGCAGGGTTGCTATGAGGGTGAAGTATAGAATGAATGTATGATAAATGCCTGGTATATAATGCCTGGCCCCCTAAAACAACCAAAAAGTAGTCCTATCTTCCCAAAGCTAGTGGTTGCACTGTGTATTCATTCATTCCTCAGAAGAGCATGGCCAACATGAAAATGATGGTGTGCTGCTGCCATGTCTGTTAAGATTGCCTTTTGGGCCAGGCGCGGTGGCTCACGCTTGTAATCCCAGCACTTTGGGAGGCCGAGGCGGGTGGATCACGAGGTCAAGAGATCGAGACCATCCTGGTCAACATGGTGAAACCCTGTCTCTACTAAAACTACAAAAAAATTAGCTGGGCATGGTGGCGTGTGCCTGTAATCCCAGCTACTCAGGAGGCTGAGGCAGGAGTATTGCCTGAACCCAGAAGGCGGAGGTTGCGGTGAGCCGAGATCGCGCCATTGCACTCCAGCCTGGGTAACAAGAGTGAAACTCCATCTCCAAAAAAAAAAAAAAAAGATTGCCTTTTGGTGGCCGGGCACAGTGGTGGCTCACACCTGTAATCCCAGCACTTTGGGAGCCTGAGGCAGACAGATCACTTGAGGTCAGGAGTTCAAGACCAGCCATGGCCAACATGGTGAAACCCCGTTCCTACTAAAAATACAAAAAATTTAGCTGAACGTGGTGGTGAGCACCTGTCATCCCAGCTACTAGGGAGGCTGAGACTGGAGAGTCACTTGAACCCAGGAGGTTGAGGTTGCAGTGAGCCAAGATCATGCCATTGTACTCCAGACTGGGTTACAAAGCAAGACTTAGTTTCAAAACAAAAAGAATAAATACCCTCTAATAACTCCTACTTGTGCAGCAGAAGTGAACTTGGCTATCATTTCTGCATGCTGTGCTATTGCCGTGCTATTTATCACAGTGATGTTTACTGTCTTGTACTTGCCTCTGTTCATATCCTCTTTTTTTTTTTTTTTGGAGGCAGAGTCTTGCTCTGTTACCCCAGCTGGGGTGCAGTGGTGTGATCTTGGCTCATCGCAACCTCCACCTCCTGGTTTCAAGCGATTCTCCTGCCTCAGCCTCCCAAGTAGCTGGGACTACACAGGCATGTGCCACCACACCTGGCTAATTTTTGTATTTTTAGTAGAGATGGGGTTTCACCATGTTGGCCCAGCCAATCTCGAACTCCTGACCTCAAGTGATCTGCATGCCTCGGCCTCCCAAAGTGCTGGATTACAGGTTGGAGCCACGGTGCCCGGCCTCATCTCCTCTTAAATATCTTTAGAGCAAAGATTATGTCATAACCCTGGCATGTAGTAAAGTGCCTATTACATAGTAGACTTTTAATAAATGTTTGTTAAATGTGTGAATGGATAATGAATAAAGAAACTGGTTAATGTTTTTAGCTTGGAGGAGAGAAACCTAAGGGCAGATAAGTTTGCTGTTTGAAAATATTTAGACTGTCATGTAAAGGGGAGTTGGTCTCACCCTATACTGCTTTAGAAGGCACAATTAGTAGTTGTGGATGGAAGTCACAAAATAAGGCACATTTGGCCTCAATATGAAAAGAGCTTTCAGATAATGAGAGAATCAAATAATGGGGTTGTGTCTTGGAAGCCAGTGATTAATGGTCATTGGAGGTGTTAAAGGAGAGGCAAGACAGGAAGATATAGATGGGGTTTGAATGCTGCGCGGGGCTTCTTAGCACTCTTCCTTTTCTTCGTGCTTTTAACATGCAGACTAGGGAATATTAAGGACAAGGCCTTAATATTATAATAATAGAGAGATTATTGTCTTGCTCAGGGAGAGAAGATATATTCAGGTGGGAAAGGGCAAAGGGTGTTAGGAATGGCTTGGCTGGGATATTCAGGGGAATATGTGGAGTGAGGCAGGGAAGCATGTTTGGGCTACTTCAAAGATGACCTTGAGTACCAAGCCAAAGGTTCTGGAGATATTTGGTGGGCACTGGGCATTATAGATACCCAGCAAGATATTGGCACCATGAAAGCGCCACAGAAGTGTCCTGAGCACCTAGAACAGTACTTGACACATAGCAGATCTTCAATAAATAGTTGCTGAAGGAATTTGTTAGAAAATCAGAGCTATGATTTAAGAAAATTATCCTGTAATGTGCATTTAGGTTGTAAGTGGAAAGGAGTACCCTTCAGTAGGATGGAGGGAGAGCCTGCAGAAAGGCAGAAGCCACTAGTAGGCATCTTAGATGTGGGGTTGGTCAGAGGGGAGAGAGGTAAAAATGATTCCATGGCGGTGAGTCTGTTGACTGGAAATGGGAGTAACATTCATAGGGCAGGGCGGATCCCTGTAGTTCCTTCTTGTGCAGAAGATGAGGCTTTGGGTTGTGGACCTGCTTCAGTGATAGCATTGGCCTAACAGTCTGTGCACTCCGTCCTGCTCAGGGGTTTCTGCATATGTGTTGCTCACTCAACACTCTTTGCATGTTCATGGTTCTCATGTGACTTGAAAATCTAGGTCTCTGGAAAGAATCAATGGTAATGATCAGAATGATTGCCTGGTAGGATGTATTTCCTTTGAGTTCAGCAAGACACGCCACCTCACATGGTGTTCCTGTTCATTCATAAGTCTGTCATAGTGTACCAATTAGGACACGCTTTGGACCAGTTCTCCTATGTTTTCCATCTTGGAGAAACCAGAACTCTGTTTTCTTGAGCAAATGACCTTGCCACCAGCCCTGAAGCTCCTTTTCCTGGGTTTGTGGGGGTTGGTGGAGTCCTCGCAGTCTGCCGCTCTTCCGGGCCTCCAGAGATCAGGGCCGTGACCTTCCATCTGCAGATGCCAGTTCTAGCTGCGAGGTTGATGACCGAGGAAGACGAGCACACAGCTCAGGGCTTGTCTTCCAAGGGCTTCACTGTGTAGCAGCAGCACTTTGTAGTATCATAGATGAGTTTTTGTCAAAACACAGAGAAGATTTCACTTCTCATTTATTAAAAAATGACTTGATAGCATAGTAGATGGCCCCTTATATAAGCCACTTAGTGTTATTTCAGAGGAAGCAAGTCCATGAGAAAAGGGGCAACCACTTTTCTCATAGAGAAGAATAGGTTTATAAACGAAAAGATCAACAAATACAAATGCTGTGGTATTTATACCAATTTAGAAAGGAAGTTGAGTTTGGGAGACTGTGTTTTCTCATTTCCGCTTTCTCCTTGGCGTTTGAAGGACCCGGTTAGCAGGAGCGTTCCCATTGATTCTCCTGGAGAGAGCTGCCTCTCGGGTTTTCTGCATTTGTTTGGAAGTGTTAATATGTTTTTTTTTTTGTCAAATGAAAGGTTGCCACTTCATTTGTTCAGATCTCCCACACACTGTTGCAGCAATCTTTAGATTTCAAATTGGCTAATTCAGTGAGTTACTTAATTCTTCACAACTTTTAAAACATTTTGAGTCTTTGAATACAGCAAAATTGGTGCCCTTTTTCAACTATTTTTTGGCATTGCTATGTTCCAAGCCATTGAGATCTGTTTTACGCTGACATTTTCTCTTCCCCTTTGGGATTCTGCTCTCTGTGTTTAAGGCAACTCGATACCATTTTGCCAAAAAAGAGAAGTCAGGGCTCGTGTGAGTTGAGGGGAAGGGGATGTTTCTGTTGCTGCTGCTTGCTGAGTTATCTTTAGGTATCTAAAAGAAACTTGTAACACAGGGCCAGCCTGACATTGGGCTTTGCAGCGTCAGTCTTGGTTGACTGTGCTCTAATAGGGATGGCTGAGCTGTATCCACTTTAACTTGGCTATAAGAAGGTTTTGGAAAATGTATGTCTGAGAATGTTTGAAAAGAAAATTGAAACAAAGCTCCTTTTTGCCTGGCACTCATGGTTGGAATTTGGACATTTAGAATCCTTCAAGCCCTCAGCCTGAACAGAGCTGGACTCCCCTTAGGGCACTGCCTGTCACCTTCACTACACAGCTGTGCTCCAGAGCAGGGAGCCGATGGAAAGGGGAGCCGAGACCATTTCATTCTGTAGAATTCTCTTCTGGCCCTCTGTGAGAAGGCAGTTTGGGCCCTTTTAGAAGTTTACTTTGTCAGTGAAGAACTTGAGGCTGGCTGTGTTCATATTCTCAGAACTTGGTGATAATGAGGTACTTTAGGCTCTAAGATCAGCACCATCAGCCAATCAGGAAGAGCTCCTCTGACTCCTGGAGGAGAAAGCCAGATGGGAAGAAACATACAAGTCCTATTTTCCTATTGAAAACCTAAATTGGCCAGGCGCAGTGGCTCATGCCTGTAATCCCAGCACTTTGGGAGGCCAAGGCAGGAGGATTGTTCAGGCCCAGGAGTTCGAGACCAGCCTGGGCAACATGATGAAACCCGGTCTCTACAAAAATTAACTGGGGCATGGTAGCGCATGCTTGTAGTCCCAGCTACGAGGGAGGTTGAGGTGGGAGGATCGCTTAAACCTGGGAAGCAGAGGTTGCAGTGAACCAACAGAGCACCATTGCTCTCCAGGCCTTTTGTTTGTTTGTTTGTCTCAAATGAAAAGAAAACCAAAATTGTACCTGAAAGACTGGAGAAAGCTGATAAAGACGTTGAGAAAGTGAAGAAGCAATGGCCCCTCCAGGCACACCCTGGTGCTGTCCCTTCTTTTCTCCCTGGTTCTCTTAGCTGTAAAATGGGGCTTATAATAAGCCCTTCCTTGAAGAGATGTTAACAGTACTTAGATGATCGCTAACTTATATCAAGTACTTACTCAGACCCAGGTATCATACTGAGTACTTGACATATATTATCTCTATTGTGTTTTGCAGAGTGGCTGAGATTTTTTTTTTTTTTTTTTTTTTTTTTTTTTTTTTTTTTTTTTTTTTTTTTTTTTTTTTTTTTTTTTTTGAGACAGAGTCTTGCTCTGTCGCCCAGGTGGGAGTGCAATGGTGCGATCTCAGCTCATTGCAACCTCCACCTTCCAGGTTCAAGTGATTCTCCTGCCTCAGCCTCCCCTGTAGCTGGGATTACAGGCATGTGCCATCCCGCCCGGCTAATTTTTGTATTTTTGCCATGTTGGCCAGGCTGGTCTTGAACTTCTGACCTCCAGTGATCCACCTGCCTTGGCCTCCCAAAGTGCTGGGATTACAGGTGTGAGCCACCACACCCGACCAAGAGTGGCTAAGATTTTGGGCTCAGGAATCAAGCAGAACTGGAATAGAGTACTGATTGTCCTTACTAGTGGTGAGATCTAGCTCGTTTTTCAACCAAAATCAGACCTATTTCATTGGGTTTGGGAGGCTAAGAGAGGGCATTGTATAGGGTTTGGGAGGCTAAGAGAGGGCATTGTCTCATTCATCAGAGTACGGGGGAACTGATGAGATGTCTTCCGAAGGTTCTCCAGGGCTCTGGAAAACTGGGAGCCACCGTACAACTTTCAGACTTGTTTGCAGCAAGGGAGAGTGTTTCCCAGCATATCAGCCATTTGTTGTAATAATTATTGAGTGTATATTGTGCCTAGGATTCCCCTAGAGGTTAGCATGCAATCTCTCTTAATCTTCCAGTAGTCAGGCAGGGCCAGTGGAACAAAAGTAACTGCAGTTTCAGACGGTGATTTTAAATCATTAAAACTAGGCTTAAACATATCTTTATTAATCAAAATAGGGAACCATTGTAATCAACACATTTTTGCCAACGAGAAGTAAGTTTGTTTATTCCTGTAGCGTAAAGATCTGTGATTTGGGATTTGACAGACTCTTGGAAAGCATTTTCTGCATCCTGTTAGTTTTAGAAGAGTTTTCCCTGCAAAAAGTTGTCAGGATCCTTGAAGAAGTGGTAGTTGGTTGGCGAGAGGTCAGGTGACTATGGCAGATGAGGTGAAACTTCATAGCCCAATTCGTTCAACTCTTTTTTTTTTTTTTTTTGAGATGGAGTCTTCCTCTGTTGCTGAGGCTGGAATGCAGTGGCACAATCTGGGCTCACTGCAACCTCCACCTCCAAGGTTGAAGTGATTCTCCTGCCTCAGCCTCCAAGTAGTTGAGATTACAGGCGTGTGTCACCACACCCGGCTAATTTTTGTATTTTTAGTAAAGACCGAGTTTCGCCATGTTGGCCAGGCTGGTCTCGAGCTCATGACCTCAAGTGATCTGCCCAGCTCAGCCTCCCAAAGTGTTGGGATTACAGGCGTGAGCCACCATGCCCGACCCCGATTCATTCAACTTTTGACGTCTTGATTGTGAGACAGTGCAGTTGGGTGTTGCATGGAGAAGAATCGGGCTCTTTCTGTTGTTGACGAATGCTGGCTGCAGGTGTTGCAGTTTTCTGTGCATCTCATTGATTTGCTGAGTGTACTTCTCAGATGTAATGGTTTTGCCAGGATTCAGAAAGCTGTGGTGGATCAGACAGGCAGCAGACCACCAAACAGTGACCATGACCTTTTTTTGATGCTAGTTTGGCTTTGGGATGTGCTTTGGAACTTCTGTTGGTCTGACCACTGAGCTGGTCATTGCTGGTCATATAAAATACACTTTTCGTCGCATGTCACAATCTGATTGAAAAGGAGTTTGTTGCGTAGAATAAGAGAAGACGACACTTCAAAATGACAATTTTTTTATTTTCACTCAGCTGTTGAGGAACCCACTTACTGAGCATTTTCTTTTTTTTTTCTTTTTTTCTTTTTTTTAAAGATGGGGTTTCATCATAATGGCCAGGCTGGTCTGGAACCCCTGACCTCAGGTGATCCACCCACCTCGGCCTCCCGAAGTGCTAGGATTACAGGCGTGAGCCACAGCACCCAGCCTGACCATTTTCAGCTTTCCAATTTGCTTCAAATGCCGAACGGTAGGAGAATGGTCAACATTGAGTTCTTTGGCAACTATTCTTGCAGCTGTAAGAGAATCACCTTCTGTGATTGCTCACAATTGGTCATTGTCAGCTTCCGATGGCCAGTCATTGCACCTCATCTTCAAGGCTCTCGTCTACTTTGTAAAACTTCTTGAACCACCACAGGTACTGTACGTTTTATGAGCAGCTCCTTGGCCAAATGTGTTGTTGGTATTGTGAGTTGTCTCCACCGCTTTACTTTTAGATTTACTTCCTCTCCGTTTTATGGCCATTCACAGTGTTTGCATGCAATTCAAATCTCATCATTGACTTCCAGGTGGGAGACTGGCATCTCTCTTTTCTCATATTAAGTTCTTAGTCTGTAAACCTGCCAGTCCCTCCCTGAAGCCTCCCATGGTCTTTTCTCTCTCCCTTGTGAAGGAAAGGTCCCTGTTTTGAAGCATTATTCAGAGCAGAAGGAGGACAAAATCAAGACATGCTGAAAAACCCGTTTTAATCAACTCCCCTTTTAGTTTTTTCAAAAGTCCTTATTGAGCATCAGAGGCCCTTGGCTGTCATCAAACAATGAGTGCAGTATTTCTTCTCCGTGTCACACGTGGTGCCACTGCACTGCAACGGTGTGATCAGAACACTCACATTTATAGGAACATTACTTCTCTGAAGTAATTTGAATCTTCATTTAGTAGACTAACCATTTCTTCAAATTTTGTTTTTTCATATACAGGAAAGTTACAGGTTTTTTTCTCTTTTATTCAACAAATGAAAGTGATTTTATATTCATCTCATTATAAAATAAATAAATGCTCATTATTTAAAAAGAAAATTCACAAGTACAGAAAGAGATGCTGAAGAAGGTAACAGTCTCCTACAGCCCCACCCCCTGGAGATAACCACCTTGTGGTAACCTTTCAGATTTATTTCTCTGCCATAGCCACTCTTGTCTGATGAAGAAGGGTGCATAGTAGATACGCTGTTTTTGTTATTTGCCTTTAAAAATATATATATTGTAAACATTCTTTTGTGCCATTGAATATAAAACATGGTAATGTTTAATTTTGTGTGGTGTGCATGTATGTGCACTTTCAGGAAACTTGTTTATAGTGACTTTCAAACCGAGCATTTACAATGAAAAAATATCAGTTGTTGGGTGTGTAGAGTGCGCAGGGTTTCGCCGAGCACTTTACGGGGGCATCTCGTTGAGTCCATCACTTCCTGTGGGCTTGTGCAATAGCCGCCTTATGATAGTCCTACTTTCGGTCTGCCTCCTCTGCAACTTCATCTTCATATGAAAACCTGAATAATCTATCAGGAATGCAAATGAGATCATGTTGCTCCTCTGCTCAAAATCTTCCAAATAGCTTCTTCCACGTCCAAAAAAAAACCCCAAACCCATAACCAAGATCTGGCCTAGGTCCCAGCCTCAGGGCCTTTGCACTTCTTTCTGTTTTCCCTACCCTGGGACATTTGGATGGTTGGGGTTTTTTTGTTTGTTTGTTTTGTTTGTTTGTTTGTTTTTTGGTTTGTTTGTTTTTCATTTCAAGTCCTAGTTCAAATTGGATTCAAGTAAAGTGACCCCATAATACATGTTCATTGTGGAACAAAATTTAAATTTAGCAAAGTAAAGAATAGAGCATGTCACTCATGACTCCACCATCCCCTGAACATTTTCGTGATTTTTTTTTTCATTTTCTTCATTCATTCTCTTAACACAGTGCCTACAATATGCCAGGTATATTATACTGGTGTTAGATTAGGCTATAATATTAAAAAGGAGAGTCATGGTTCTTGCCCTTGAGGTCTGTTAGAGCATTATCCCTTCTGTGGAGGAGGCTACATGGTGTAATGGTTAAAAACTCACACTCTGAAGCCAGGCTAGGAGGATACAAAAATCCCAGTTCTACCCCTTTCCAGTTGTGTGGCGGTTTCTTATACTCTGAGCTCCACCAGTATCAGTTACTTATTTCTACATAACAAATTATTTCAAAATATAGTGGCTTAAAACAACAGATACATATTATTTCACAGTGTCTGTGGGTCAGTAATTCAGAAGTGGCTTAGCTGAGTGGTTCTAGCTTGTGGTCTCTCATGAGATTGTAGTCAGGATGTCAGATGGAACTGCAGTCATCTGAAGGCTCAGCTGGGGCTGGCAGACCTGCCTCCGAGGTGACTCACTCACAGGGCTGGTGAGCAGTGCTGGCATTTGACAGGAGGCCACAGTTCCTTGCTACACCGACCTCTCTGCAGGCTTCTTGAGTGTCCTCACAACATGTCAGCAGCTTTCCCCAGAGCAAGCAATCCAAGAGATCACAAGGCAGAAACCATGTGTCTTTATAACCACAGATACCACCCTGTTGTTCTATAGTATCCTGTTGGTTCCCCAGTCTACCCTATTTGGTGAGGGAGGCTGTTCACTCAGCAAGAGCGCTGGGAATCAGTGGGGGCATTTTTGAGGCTGGCCACTGATTGTCTGTAAAATGAGCATCATAATGGTACCTGCACTGCTACCACCCCCTGCCAGCACAAGGGGAACATGAACCTAACATAATAGGGGCAGGGACGGGACAGAAGGGGCTTCCCAGAGGAGGAGACACTTAGGCAGAGACTGGGCTGCTGAGTGGGCGTTTGAGAGGTGAGGACGTAGGCCAAGGAGTGCTATATGGGAAGGTCCTGAGTGGAAAGGCGCTCCCTGAGGTAGCGCATGGCTGGAGGGGACAGCAAGGCAGGCCAGGGTCAGGGAGGCCAGGGCACACTCATCACTGTGCCCTTGAGGGAGGGCTTTCTTCTCTAGGAAGATAGCTGAGCTTACCCCAGAAACCAGGGGAGAAAATAGGAGCCGAGTTTCCCGGGATGCGTTTCTTCAGCAAAGTGAGGTTTGTGTGAAGGAGGCATCTGTCCGAGCTCTTCAGGTTTTATTTCATTATTGCAGGAGGGAACTAACTATGGTTGTTTTGGTTGGGACTGAACTGTATTATAGCTGACCCTTTCCCATGTTCAAAGTTCCCTCTTCCATTAGGGGGGCTGTGCTTTGTGCTTCTTCTAGTAACAATGTCTTTAGCTTTTTTAGCAGCATCAGATTCTCCTTCTGATGAATGCATCCAATAAACCTGGACACCTGTACAGATTTCTTTTTCCTGGTGACATTGTTTTCTTTTTCTTTTTGATTTTTTGAAATGGAGTCCCCCTCTGTCACTCAGGCTGGAGTGCAGTGTCGTGATCTTGGCTCACTGCAACCCCTGACTCCCAGGTTCAAAAGATTCTCTTGCCTCAGCCTCCCAAGCAGCTGGGATTACAGGCGGCCACCACCACACCTGGCTAATTTTTTTATATTTTTGGTAGAGATGGGGTTTCACCATATTTGCCAGGCTGATCTCGAACTCCAGGTAATCTGCCTGCCTTGGCCTCCCAAAAGTGCTAGTGTTACAGGCGTGAGCCACTGCACTGGTCTGTTTTCATTTGCTTCTTATGTGTAAGGTCAGATATGTTGTGTTTTGGGTCCCTGACACCTTGGGTTTGGATAAATATTATCATTTAAGAGGATGCAAGTAATAGGCCAGACATGGGAGCTCATGCCTTTAATCCCAGCACTTCGGGAGATCAAAGCATGTGGATCACAAGGTCAGGAGTTCAAGACCAGCCTGGCCAATATGGTGAAACCCCACCTCTACTAAAAGTACAAAAATTATCTGGGTGTGGTGGCAGGTGCCTGTAGTCCCAGCTACTTGGGAGGCTGAGGCAGGAGAATTGCTTGGATCAGGTAGGCGGAGGTTGCCGTGAGCCAAGATCGCACCACTGCACTCCAGCCTGGGTGACAGAGTGAGACTTTGTCTCAAAAAAAAAGAGGATACAAGTAGAATTTGTAGTGTGCTGATTAAACAAAGTCCCTCCAAAGACGAGTTCCTCCACCCTTCTCTTTTTGGGCAGAGTTGATCATTTTCAGAATTCATCATTTTGTCAAGATGATTTTTTTTTTTTTTGAGATGGAGTCTTGTTCCTTCACCCTGGCTGGAATGCAATGGCACAATCTTGGCTCACTGCAATATCTGCCTCCTGGGTTCAAGCAATTCTCCTGCCTCAGCCTCCCAAGTAGCTGGGATTACAGGCACGTGCCAGCATGCCTGGCTAATTTTTGTATTTTAAGTGGAGATGGGTTTTCTCCATGTTGGCCAGGCTGGTCTCAAACTCCTGACTTCAAGTGAACTGCCCGCATCAGCCTCCCAAAGTGCTGGGGTTACAGGCTTGAGCCACTGCACCTGGCTAGTCAAGATTATTTTTTATTGTTAAATATGAATAACATGCTTTCCTCCAGACTTTTAGGACTTCCTGAAATTACATGCAGACATTTGTGCAGTCTCATGTTTGGTTGTTGGTTTTGGGTTTGCTATTTTTGGGCGAGGAGGTTCATGTCCTTCATTAGCTTCTCAAAGGGGCTTGTTAGAGGTGCAAGAGGCGGCTTTCATTTGTTTATGACAGTGCTGCAGCCAACAACCTGGGAGACACCTGGGTGCTGCTCCCCACTTCAAAAAGGGTTGCTAGCAGGATGGAAATCATGTCTACGTGGAAATCCATGCAGTGTTGGATATGCCACGATTCATTTCCGTATGCCTCCAACACTTCAGTTGTTTGTAGTTTTTGTCCCAGAATCTTCATGATCCATTTTTGTACATTCTTATGGCCTTAGGATAAACTCCTAGAAATGGAATTTCTACATCAAAAGAGTAGGAACTTTTTTTTTTTTTTTTTTTTTTTTTTTAAGAGACAGAGTCTTGCTCTGTTACCCAGGATGGAGTGCAGTGGCATGATCTCGGTTCACCACAACCTCTGCCTCCTGGGTTCAAGCAATTCTCCTTCCTCTGCCTCCCGCTATTACAGGCATCTGCCACCACACCTAGTTAATTTTTGTATATTTAGTAGAGACGGGATTTCACCATGTTGGCCACGCTGGTCTCGAACTCCTGACCTCGTGATCCACCCACCTCGGCCTCCCAAAGCGCTGGGATTACAGATGTGAGCCACCACGCCTGGCCAAGAATAGAAACTTTTAAAGGTCTTTGATACATATTGCCAGTTGCCCTTCTGGGAGGTATACTAGGAACGTCAGTGTACCTGTCTGTTAACAGTGTTGGATCAGTATTCATTTCTCTTATAAGGGAGGAAATGAAAGTCATTTGGTGGCATAGAGGCACAATTAGACCTGACAGCCTTTGTGTTCCTCTTCTGTCCTGTAGGTCCCCTAATTCCCTCTACTGCTTTCTTCTTTACGCCACAGATTTAATGCTTTAACAAATGTTGAAATGTTTGAAAGTGACTGTGAATCTAATGGGCATAATAGGCAGGTTTTCTTAATCATGGCAATGACCAAACAAATCGCTTATCTCTAGTGGGTTGGTGGAAAAACAGTTTGTCAGCAGAATTTGGTAAAGAAACAGTCACAAGAGCAGGGTGTTGGTCTCATATTTGAGTGCTTCCCTGAGGAAAGCAAAGGGAAGAATTGGGTGAATTCATCAGACTGTATTTGGCAGATGGAGATGAAGTGGGTGCAGGTCATCGCCCACGACCCATTTCCCAGGCTTGCAGAGAAACTGCTGCCCAGGAGCTTGTGACTGTGAGGGCCCTGGGCCATGGCATGCGTTGGTGCACTCTGAAGAATGCAGCCATGGCACTCAGACACATACCAAACAGCCTTGGTCTCCAGTCCTCCTGCCAGGCTGCTCAGGGGCATGCCGGATGACTGGAGCCTGGAAGGCGGGTCTTGCCAGGCAGGACAGATGCCTTACCGTTGGCTTAGGGAGAGATCCATGATACAGACAGACTTCTGAGTAGGCCCTGAGGAAAGAGTGGTAAACATGCAGTGAAGGGCAGCCCCACCAAGGGTGGCTTCTTTTTTTTTTTTTTTTTTT
>NW_016107569.1:1134060-1139934 GCF_001604975.1 Cebus imitator | reverse complement strand
AGTAGCTGGGATTACAGGCACACGCCACCATGCCCAGCTGAATTTTTGTATTTTTAGTAGAGACGGGGTTTCACCATGTTGACCAGGACGGTCTTGATCTCTTGACCTCGTGATCCACCCGCCTCGGCCTCCCAAAGTGCTGGGATTACAGGCTTGAGCCACCGCGCCCGGCCCAAGGGTGGCTTCTGATGGGCAGGTCGAGGGTACATGTGCTGGATGGATGTGGCTCATTGGGATACACATTAGTGTGCCCAGTGAGCACATGTTAGAAACATGACGAAGTGTAGGCACTTGCAGGGGCCTTTTCTTTTGAGTTAGTAGGTTCCCACCAAACCTGGCCTTGTCTGTTTTTGATGCCTTAGGACTTGGAGAGAAGGGCACAGCCTATGACCACAGTATCATCTCCCCAGGGGCAATGCTCCTCTAGCTTTCATCCTTGACTCCTACCTTGCCGTCTCTTTCTTGCCTGATACAGCAACAAGTGCCCAGAATAACTCACACCCACCCACTGCTCTGCTGTCAGGGCTACCACCCCGGCCCCCCTGCCTTGTTCCGGCTCTGATCTGAAAGACTTCCCAGCCTCCTGTTGCCATCTGGGTCTGCCCTCCTTCCGCTAGCAGAGAGACTCTGCCTCAGAAACTTATATCAGATCTTTTCACTCCCCAGTTTCCTGTCCCTCGGTGGGTACCCATCTCGGTTAGAGTAATATTCAACTTCTCTCCACAGCCTGCGTGGTCTGGGCCTGGTTTCCCTCTCGAATTTCCCTCCTGTCACTCCCTTTTTTTTACTGCCAGTGTTTTTTCCTCTTAGGGCTCCTTGGGCCCTGTCCTTCACTCAGCTTCTGGTGCCCGGCTCTTTCAGACCCATGCAGGCCCAGCTCACATGGCACTCTCCGGAAAGACCTTCCCTGATGGCCAGTCCAGAGTCCCCACACCAGCATCAACTCTTTGTCTCCTTTCCCTTTTCATTTCTTTGCAGGTCATGCCATCTGAAATCACCTCATTCGATTATTTATTTATTTATTTATTTATTGAGAACAAAGTTTCACTCTTGTAGCTCAGGCTGGAGTGCAATGGCACGATCTCAGCTCACTGCAACCTCCACCTCCCTGGTTCAAGCAATTCTCCTGCCTCAGCCTCCGTAGTAGCTGGGATTACAGGTGCCCGGCACCACACCTGGCTAATTTTTTGTATTTTTCATAGAGACAGGGTTTCACTGTGTTGGCCAGGCTGGTCTCGAACTCCTGACCTCAGGCAATCCACCCACCTTGGCCTCCCAAAGTGCTGGGATTACAGGCATGAGCCACTGCACCTGGCTCTCATTCAATTATTGATAGATTTGTTTGGAATGCTAAAAGTCCCTTAGTGATCCCATTCTTCTAAAGGCTCACATGGCCTCAGAATGCCGTGTGACAGTGGAGAGTCTGACTTCTTTATTTTTTTTGAGATGGAGTCTTGCTCTGTTGTCCAGGTTGGAGTGCAATGGCACATTCTCAGCTCCTCCTGAGTTCAAGTGATTCTCCTGCCTCAACTTCCCGAGTAACTGGAATTATAGGTGCCTGCCGTCACGCCTGGCTGATTTTTGTATTTTTTAGTAGAGACGGGGTTTCACCATGTTGGCCAGTCTGGTGTCAAGCTCCTCACCTCAGGTGATCCATCTGCTTGGCCTCCTGAAATGCTGGGATTACAGGCGTGAGCCATCACACCTGGCCTGGCCTCATGTTTGAATACCGAGTTTGAGTTCTGGAAGAGCTGCAGATTGTATGAGAAGGGAACACATTTGATTCCTCAGAGCAGCCACAAGCCAGGTCTCCAAAGTGCATGTGTGCATGTGTGTGCACTCACACACATGTACACACACATTCACAAATAGGGCATCTCTTTTAAACAGAAATAGCCACCTGCATTTGAGAAAATAAAATTTCGTGCAGCTCCTGACATGTTAAACTCAATCATCAAGATTTAGACTGTTGGGAATTGTACACAACAGATGACTTGGTGTAATTAACATGGAAATGGCAAGGAAAAAATATGAAGTGGAACCTATGGATTTAAAAATTAGGAAATTTTAAGATTTCCATAGTAATTTTTTTTTTTTTTTTGAGACGGAGTTTCGCTCTTGTTACCCAGGCTGGAGTGCAATGGCGCGATCTCGGCTCACTACAACCTCTGCCTCCTGGGTTCAGGCAATTCTCCTGCCTCAGCCTCCTGAGTAGCTGGGATTACAGGTATGTGCCACCATGCCCAGCTAATTTTTTGTAGTTTTAGTAGAGACAGGGTTTCACCATGTTGACCAGGATGGTCTCGATCTCTTGACCTCGTGATCCACCCGCCTCGGCCTCCCAAAGTGCTGGGATTACAGGCTTGAGCCACCGCGCCCGGCCCATCCATAGTAATTTTTTAAAGCCAATATATTTTACTCCCAAAACCTTTCATTTTCATATGGCAGCTATCTGCTGGAGCTGAGTGGCTGTTGCTCTCTTAAGCAGCATCACCCAGATGGGAGAGCCCCCTTGCCCCGCCCCATACACTCCTTCTATGTGTACAACTTCCTGAGCCCTGTAAGCATTAGAGCTTGCAGCCCCCTCTTTTTCTGTTTCCTTCTTGATGGGAAGACTGGCAGCAGCATTTACTTGGTTGCCACATTTGTGAATTCGTAAAGTAATTCATGCTTTGCTGGGTTTGTAACTTCATGGGAGACATGGTGTGCACTGGCATTTAGCAGCACGTCAGAGCTTATGGAAGACTTTCACTGGGAAGAGCAGAGTCCCCCCAGGATAGAACCAGTGATGACTGGCTGTGTATTCTCAGTCTGATGGAGGTGGAAGTGAGGCAGCACCAAGGAACAGAAACAGGAAACTTCCCCTGATGACCACCCTGCCCCGAGCTAGGCTGAATGGCCTCCTGCAGTCCCCAGAGCCCTTGCATCAACCTGGGCTTGCGCTGGTCAGGGGGTTTGGTGCTTGTTACAGCCAGTGAAGAAGAAAGGTAGTCAGTTATATGATGGCCAAGGCTCTGTCTGACCCTGTGTGCTGTAGTGTTTCTGGCATGGAATAGTCTTTGTTGAAGGAACAAATTAGTACATCTTTGCAAGCCTTGGAGGACCTATCCATAATAGGCCCATTCTATAGGGTCTTTGTGAAAATTAAATTAAAACCTCTATGAGAAACTTATCCAAGTACAATTGGAAATAAATATTTGTTAATTGGAAACCGCTAAATAATTGTGGCTGTCATTCTGTACAGCACTCTGTGGCTGTTACAGAGATAGAGGTAGTTTTATGTGGATTGATGTGTTCAATGTGTTCGATGGAAATGGAAGGTAATATAGTCCCATTTATACTACAGAGAAAAATTGGGTCTGTAAATGTGTTGAGAAAAGTCTGTTGATAGTGGTTATTTTTTGAGAGTGGAATGGATGGGGTGGGTATGGCATGGAGACGCGAGAGGGAATTTTTCACTCTATATTTCACATACGCCTGTAATTGGCACAGAAAAGCAGTAAACCTAAAGAAACAGAATAGTGCTTGTTACATAGTTAGGTCAATAAATTATAAGTATTATAAAAGGTAGTTATAAAGTTAGCAAGGGCCAAAGGTCTGACTAGAGTAGGTCGGTTATGGAGAAAAACAGTTTAATCAGTTGTTGTTTAACTTTTATGGAATCCAACTTCCTTAGCTTTAATTTGGAGAGCGAAACTATGGCCCTAGTCTTTTTTTTGTTTTGTTTTTTGAGACAGAGTTTTGCTGTTGTCCAGGATGAAGTGCAGTGGCGCAATCTTGGCTCTCTGCAACTTCTACCTACTGGGTTCAAGCAATTCTCCTGCCTTAGCCTCCCAGGTGGCTGGGATTACAGGCATGGCTAATTTTGTATTTTTTTTGTTTTAAAGTAGAGATGGGGTTTCACCAAGTTGGCCAGGCTGGTCTCAAACTCCTGACCTCAGGTAATCTACCCTCCTCAGCCTCCCAAGGTGCTAGGATTACAGGTGTGAGCCACCGCACCCAGCCCCTAGTCTTTTATTGTATTGGATTTTATTATTTTTAAATCAGGTTTATTGAGGTATACTTTACATATCGTAATATTCCCCGTCTTTAGTATACAGTTCTATGGACTCTGACAAATGCATACACTTGTGAAATTGCCACCACTTTCGAGATACAGAACAGTTCTATCGCCCCCTAGAATTCCCTTAGGCGGCCCCTTTGTAGTCATCCTTACCCTCTTCTCCCGGCTCCTGGCAACCTCTGATCTGTTTTTTGTCCCTGTACTTTTGCCTCTTCCAGAATGTCACGTCAATGGAATCATACAGTACAAAGCCTTTGAATCTGGCGTCTTTCATTCAACATAATGGGTGAGGAGTCAGCCACATTGCTGCATGTTCTCCATAGCCCCTTCTTTTGCGTCTCTGAGTAGTATTCTCTTGTATGGCTGTACCACAGTTTGTTTATCCGTTCACCAGCTGAAGGACAGTGCTCCAGGGTCGTAGAACACAGAATTCTGGCTTTATCTTTATTTCTACTAGTTGAGCCTCTCTCTTTTTTTTTTTTAAGCCCTAGAAGATTATCAAGATTTGTAAGGCTGGGTATGGTGGTTTATGCCTGTAATCCCAGTGCTTTGAGAGGCCAAGGTGGGAGGATCACTTGAAGCCAGGAGTTCAAGACCAGCTTGGGCAATGTAGCAAGACCCCATCTCTACAAAAAGATTTAAAAATTAACCAAGTGTGGTGGCGCATGCCTGTAGTCCCAACTCAAGAGGCTGAGGCAGAAGGATCGCCTGAGCCCAGGTGTTTGAAGTGATAGTGAGCTGTGACTCCACTACTGCCCTCCAGCCTAGGCCGCAGCACGAGCCCTTGTCTCAAAAACATGTTTAAAAGATTTACAACATAGTCTTTTCAGAATCTCTGTAGGAAAGGAGCAAGACTAAATACAAATTATTTGGAGGTTTCAAACTTTTAATTATTTGACACATATAGTGCTTACTGTGTGCCAGGCACTGTTCTAAATATTGCTTTCAAATATTTAAAAGTGCTTAGAACAGTTACAGCACATAGTAAATGCTATATATCTGCTTGTTAAGTAAATAAAAATTTAAGTTTTCAAAAAATTTGTATTTCACATAGAAGAGAAGAGGTGTGGGATAACGTAAACAGGCAGGACACCAAGTTGTAGACCTGAATACTATCACATTCCCAGCCTGCCTCTAAACCTAGTCCCTTGGTGAATTATTGACTCTGGGTCTTACTAACATATGAAATGAGGGTCATAATCTGAATCCTCCTGATGGAACAGATAATATCTCAACTCTAAAACTTGAACTCTAAAGTTTGGTCAGTATAAAATTAATGTTATAAAATGTGGCTATATCTATTTATTTTACATTGTATTGGGGCTGGATAATTTGTTTCTTCCTTTTTGTAAGTATGTAACGTCCTATTGGGATCTGTATGAAGAGTGTACTAAAAATATTCACCACATGGTGGTGCTCCCTTAAAAAAACCAAACTAATATAGGCCAGCATTGAATATTAGGCATAGAGTTGATTAGGGGCAGCTAGAGTGCCTGCATGTATGTATGTATGTATATATATATATTTAGAGATGGGGGCCTCACTATGTTGCCCAGGCTAACCTTGAGCTCTTGGCCTCAAGTGATCCTCCCACTTCAGCCTTCTAAGTAGAATGCCAGTTTATATTCTGCATTTGTGCTTTAAGTTTTTTTTAGGGAAGTAAGGTCCTGTCATTTTATTAGCTTGATAACTTATACAGATGCCAGGGTATTGGAACATTTGTTCTGTCTTAGGTACTGTGACATATTCATGTACATTAACTGATGTTATGCTTTTTTTTTTTTTTTTTTTTTTGAGACGGAGTTTCACTC
>NW_016107569.1:1130185-1134025 GCF_001604975.1 Cebus imitator | reverse complement strand
GGAGTGCAATGGTGCGATCTCGGCTCACCACAACCTCCGCCTCCTGGGTTCAGGCAATTCTCCTGCCTCAGCCTCCTGAGTAGCTGGGATTACAGGCACGCACCACCATGCCCAGCTGATTTTTTGTATTTTTAGTAGAGACGGGGTTTCACCATGTTGACGAGGATGGTCTCAATCTCTTGACCTCGTGATCCACCCGCCTCGGCCTCCCAAAGTGCTGGGATTACAGGTGTGAGCCACCGCGCCCGGCCGATGTTATGCTTTTCAAATGTTCCTAATATCTTCACTCAGAAGTGTATGTGCTTGACAGGAAAAGAAAAAATACATCTGTAAGGAAAATATTATAGATATTTCTACTTCAAAAGCTGATGTTTTTATCTGTTTATTCATTTTTAACCTGGTGTGTTCTTAAGTCATACTGGGATAGCAGCACATAGCCTAAGACAAGCTGCAGAGTATTTTCCTTTGTCAAATGACTTTTTTTTTTTTTTGAGACAGAGTTTCACTCAACCTCCTCCTCCTGGGCTCAAGTGATCCGGCCACCTCATCCTCCTGAGTAGCTGGGAATGCAGGCACGTGCCACCATGCCCATCTAATTTTTGTATTTTTGGTAGAGATGGAGTTTCGCCATGTTGGCCAGGCTGGTCTCAAACTCCTGGCCTCAAGTGATCCACCAGCCTCAGCCTCCCAAAGTGCTAGGATTATAGGCATGAGCCACCAGCCCAGCCAAAAGTTGGTGTTTTTTATTTTTTTATTTTTCTCAGAAAGATGAACAAATGTTAGTGTTTTTAAAAAAAATGTTTGTGGCTGGGCACGGTGGCTCACGCCTATAATCCCAGCACTTTAGGAGGCCAAGTCGGGTGGATCCTGAGGTCAGGAGTTCAAGACCAGCCTGACCAAGATGGTGAAACCCTGTCTCTACTAAAAATACAAAAATTAGCCAGACATGGTAGCAGGCACCTGTAATCCTAGCTACTTGGGAGGCTGAGGCAGAGAATTGCTCGAACCTGGTAGGCAGAAGTTGTAGTGAGTGAGCTGAGATCACGCCACTGCATTCCAGCCTGGGCGACAGAGCAAGACTATGTCTCAAAAAAAAAAAAAAAAAAAAATGCTTCCACCAGGAACTGCCTTAGTGAGAACAATGTTAACATTTTAGTTGTGTTTCTCTTGAAGCACAGTATCCCTGCCTTTTAGATTTGAAATGGATACTTCTAAGCAGTTGTTGTGGCTAGCTGAATTTCAGTCATTTACATCAGAACACTGATCTGGTCAGACCACCTGCATCTTTGGTGGAGAGATATCTCCCAAACATACTAGTTTCCCTTAAGGATTTTCATTCCTGCATAGGCTCATGAATTCATTTGCCAAGTATTTACTGTTTGTCCACATGAGTACAAGGCATTGAGCTGGTGCTATTGTAGATTCACAGATGGTCATGATTTTCAGGAATTGAATAGAGGAGATGAAACACTGAGATACTGGATTCCAATGCTAGGCCTTACTGGGTTTATATTAGTAATACACATATGAAGAATTATAGCGGTTGAGAGGAAAGAGACATCTCCTCACTAGGGTGACTGGTCAGGGAGAAAGATGGCAGTGGTTTTTGGTGGGAGAAGATGAGGAGACAGTGGATCTGGGCATATGAAGAGGCCTGGGGCACTGAGGTGGGATTTCATCATACCTCAAATCCATTGAAGAGAGGAAAAGATACAGGCAGAAGACACAGAATCTGGCTGGAGGGAATGTCCTGATCAAGAGCGTGGGAGGAGGAAAACACAGGGGTACAGGAATTAGGTGAGGATCCAACTCTGAATGCTTGCCTGTTGGGATTTTGAGTGAGATGGGGGAAAACATGATGGACGAACTTTAGGGACAATTTAGCATTGTCTTCAAACACAGGTATGAAGGAGACTTTTGCTGGCGATGGGACAGATTAACTGTCCTGAAAATTGACTTGGCAGAAATACTTAGAATGATCCCTAAAGTATATTCTCTTTTTTAATGAGAATAGCTGAACTTGCAAGAAAAAAGGTACATCCCCAAGGCCTATAAAATAAAAGATGACCTGAAAATAAGAGAGACAAGCCAAAACTGTAAATGTCTTGGCATCGTTTGCTAATTTCAGTAACCAAGATGCTTTTTACCCCCAGCGTTTTGTTTTTGTTGCTGTTGTTTTGAAATAGGGTCTTGCTGTATCTATCGTTCAGGCTGGAGTGCAGTGGTGCAGTCATGGCTCACTGAAGTGTTGATCTTCTGGTCAAGTGACTCTCCCACCTCAGCCTCCTGAGTAGCTGGGACTGCAAGTGTGAGCCACCATGCCTGGCTAACGTTTTTTTTTGTAGAGATGAGGTTTTGCCATGTTGCCCAGGCTGATCTTAAACTCCTGGGCTGGAGTGATCCTCCTGTTTCAGCCTCCCAAAGTACTGGGATTACAGATGTGAGCCACTGTGCCCGGCTCCCCAATAGTTTTATTGAGGTATAATTGACATGAAAGAAACTGCACATATTTAAAGTGTACAATTTGATGAATTATAACATATGTATACGCCCACAAAACAATCACTACAATTAAGATACTGAAAATGCCCATCATCCTCAAAAGTTTTCTTATGATTCTTTATAATTCTTCCCTGATTTACCTCCTTCCATTACCAGTCCAATACTTACGTGTTTTCTGTCACTATAATTAGTTTTCATTTATATAAAATCCTAGAAAACACAGTCATATACTGTGTACTCTTCTTTGCCTGACATATTATCCTGAGAATTCGTCCATGTTGTATGGAACAATAATTTGTTTCTTTTAATGCTGAGTACTATTCATTGTGTGGTGTCCATAACTTGTTTATCTATTCATCTGTTGATGGGCATTTGTTTCCCGTTTTGGGCTATTACAAATAAAGCTGCTAGAACATATGTGAACAAATTTTTTAATTTTTTTATTTTTTGCCTTTTTCCTGTAGTACGAACAAACCTTTGTGTGGACATTTGCTTTCTTTTCCCTTTGGTAAATAGGAGCAGAATGGCTGGTCATATGGTAGATGTCTGTGACATTTGAGTCTTAAAGGCTGTTTGGGGAACAGGAGACAAAATCTTGGGCCTATGGTAAACAGGGAGTTGGAATTCAGACCACCCTATAAAGCAAAGATCATTGATTGGCTATACTTTTAGCAAAATGGTAGACTAGAAAAAATAAGCCATTGGCAGAATATTTAAAAAAGAAACTTGCCAGGCACTGTGGCTCACGTCTGTAATCCTTAGCACTTTGGAAGGCTGAGGTGGGCAGATCGCCTGAGCTTAGGAGTTCAAGACCAGACTGGGCAACATGGCGAAACCTCATGTCTTAAAAAAAAAATTAGCCCCTCCCCCACCAATTAGCCAGGACTACAGGTGGTATGCACCTGTAGGCCTGGCTACTTCAGGGCTGAGGTGGGCTGAGGCTGGAGGATTACTTGAACCCAGGAGGTTGAAGCTGAAGCTGAGATTGCACCACTGCACTCCATCCTGCATGACAAAGTGAGACCCTATCTCAACAAAGAAAGGAAGGAAGGAAGTCAGAAAGGAGGAATGAAAGGAGGGAAGGAGGAAGGAAAGAAAACAAAGAAAGAGAAAGGAACTTGTCTGACTTGTTCTCCACTTTGAGTAAGAGGAAACAAAAATCTCCCCAGATAATTTTTATTCTAGGTGTGCCTTCTTTTGAACTTTGTTTGAATTTACCTGACCTCTGTAGTTTGTGAAATTCCAAGAAGAAACATATTTTAGAGAGATCCTAGGTTGCTAGAGTTCCTAGCTAGCTGGCAGAAGTCAATACATACCCTCTTGGACATATCTATCTTT
>NW_016107569.1:1117774-1129928 GCF_001604975.1 Cebus imitator | reverse complement strand
CAGGATGGTCTCGATCTCTTGACCTTGTGATCCACCCGCCTCGGCCTCCCAAAGTGCTGGGATTACAGGCTTGAGCCACCGCGCCCGGCTGAAGAGATACTGCTAAAAAAAATTCCAAGAATAGTGAAAAACAAGAATCTTTAGATTCAGGAATCAGAGCAAATTCCTCATGGAGCTAAAAAAAAAAAAGCCTTATTCAAATATAAGGATAGTAGAACACCAAAGACAAAAAGAAGATCTTAAAAGCAATCAGGAAGAAACTGATTACCTCCCAAGGAACCCTATTAAACTGAAAGGAGACTTCTCTACAGCAACGATGGAAACCAGAAAGAAAACAGTGGAGTAGTATCTTAAAAGCACTGAGAGAAAAATTTTTGTCAACCTAGAAGTTTAAACTTAGCTAAGATATAATTTAGTAATGAGAGCATGATAATGACATTTTCAGATAAAAACTGATTCCTCCAGCACACTCTCACAAAGCAACTTTTATGCTTCTAAAAAAGAGAAAATGATCTGAAAACGAAGAATGTCTACAATGCAAGAAAGAATAGTGAGGAAAAAAAGTGGAATGAGTGGAGAATTAGTCATGTGGTAACTTTAGAGTCCTGAGTCCTGTTAATATTCTATCCTCTGTGAATTCAATTAAGTGAGCTTCAAGTTCACCTAAGAAGCTGTGGTGAGGCCAGGCGTGGTGGCTCATGCCTATAATCCCAGCACTTTGGGAGGCTGAGGTGGGCAGATCACCTGAGGTCAAGAGTTCAAGACCAGCCTAGCCAATATGGTGAAACCCCATCTCTACTAAAAATACAAAAATTAGCTAGGAGTGGTGGCATGCACCTGTAGTCCCAGCTACTTGGGAGGCTGAGGCAGGAGAATCACCTGAACCTGGGAAGCAGAGGTTGCAATTAGCCTAGATTGTGCCACTGCACTCCAGCCTGGGTGACAGAATAAGACTCTGTCTCCAGGAAAAAAAAAAGAAAAGAAAAAAGCTGTTGTGATGCTTTTCTTGAGGTCTTTGGGAACTGCCTGTTGGTGGACAGGCTCGTGTGAAGTTGGTAACCCTGGATGAGCTGGGGGGAGTTGCAGGGGTAGTGCAGACAAGCTACAGAAGTCATGAGCGGGGTGTCTTTAAAAGGCGCTCTTCTTCTTTTGGTTTTATTTTGAGATGGATTCTCGCTGTGTTGCTCCGCCAAGTCCCAAACTCCTGGGCTCAAGCGATCCTTCTGTCGAGGCCTCCCAGAGTGCTGGGGATACAGGTGTGAGCCCCTGCGCCTGGCCTCTTTACTCTTACTAATTTAACGTTGGTCTTCCTAGATCTTTGTCTTTTTTCTGGATTTTGGGAGATTCCCTGAGTATTTTTCATTTATTTCCTGTTAATTTTTTATTTTGGCAGTCATACTTTTTAGCTACCACAGCTCATTCTTATTTTAAAAATCCTTTTCCTAGTATCACGTTCTTGATTTCTGGGCATATAATCTTTATGGGTCTCTCTGAAGATGTGAGTTACGGCTTTTTGATTTTTGTATTTTCTCCAGTTTCCTAAATTATGTTTCCTTCAGAGTTACCTAATCTGCTCATCTTGGTCTTTTTCTGTGATGCTCTAGAGTTTCTCAACAGTCTGGTAATCCCGGTTGTCCATTCATGCTTAAGAATGTGGGAATGGAAGGGTTGTTGGGAGTTGTGTGTGTGTGGGTGGGGTTGTCCGTTGGCTGGTTTCATTATTGGACTAATGAGCAGGAGAATCAAGGAACCCTCTCACGGCTTTGTGTTGGGACACTGAAACTCTGCATTGTACTTTCCAGACTTTCCTTTATGTGCTTCAGAGAAGACCCCTCCTTGCTAGGGCTGAGGAGGTGGAGAAGTGGGTCAGGCGTGTGTCTTGGCTGGCTGCCGTTTCATATACAGATTTATAACCCCCTGATTTCCTGCGCCCTCTGTGTCTCACTCCTTTCCTCCACTCCACTTGCCATCTTCATGTTTGGGGTTCTTCCGGGCAGATGGGCTTGCTCCTCACCTGTGATTTCCTCTGCTCTCCTTTGCCGAGCAGTGCTTGCCCTTTCATTTTCAGATCCCCCAAATTTGTTGAAATATCTTATATGATGACAGCTTCTTTCTGTTCTCACCATTGTTGCGGTTTATACCTTTTTTACTCCTTTGTTGTAATTTAAAGGGGTCACAGGCAGAAGGGGGATGAATGCATGTGCTCAGTCCACCATCTTGACCCGGAACCCCAGAGCCATCGTTTCAATTTCTTTGATACTAGGTATTTCTACAGGCCATTAAGGCAAATGTATTTTAACCCTTAGAGATTATCTATAACTTGTTTAGAATTGTTTAAAAGTCCCTTATGTTTTGCAAATTTTTCATTTTCTACTTGAAAATAGGCAAATAGGGAAGAAAAACTTTCAAGTTAATTGAGAATTAGGATAGGTGTGATTTAAATATTAGATATTGATAAGAACTATGGCTTTTAAAAAAATGTCATCTTAGAATCAGTTTCTAATTACTTGTTCGCAGAAGAGTCCTGCAGCTGTGAGGTGATCACAGCCTTTGGCCTAAGCTGCTGCCAGGTGAGTGAAAGCCAATCTGGAGTCACAGAGTGGCAGTGACTGCACCGGAGATGTGTGTGCCATTTGTTAGGATGATTCCAATGGTAGTTATGGCAACGAAGATCCACAGAGGGAGAAAGAGATACTGGAAAAGCAGCTGCACAGTTTAGTAACAGTCATCGTTCATGATGGCAAGGTTGTTTACTATAAAAATTCCATCCTTCTTGCCTCTGTGCTGCCCCCCACCATTTTCTTTCTTGACATTAGAGCTTGCTGATTTGTGGCATAATGCAGTATATTTCACTTCTGAAACAAAGTCTGTAAAGTCTTGAGATACAGTACATTGAAGTCCTTTTTCCCCGGTGCTAAGGACCTCATACTGTTTAGCCCTCTCTACATTTAGCCCTGTATGCCTGGGGAGGGTGAGGTTATAAATTTGTACAGGGAAGTGGATTGGCAGTGGTATGTTTGGTGGTGAAATGCCTTGACTAAACAAACAAGGCTGCTCCAGAAACTGACACACAGCAAACATATATGCCATGTAAGTAACCTGTTACATGGGGAGTTACTTTGGGTTTAAAACAAATGTCATACTCTTGATGCTTTTAAGTAGCTATTATCTTGCTAAGGATTAGACAGAAACATGGTGAAGTTGCATCTGATTTTGAGGGATCCTGCTGGCAAACCTGACAGCTAGCTTGATTACTAGAGGTTTGATTAATTACAGCTGCTCTGCCATTGCATTAATAAAGCCACTCTGCCTCAAGGTACCATGGATGCCTTTTATAATTTGAATGTTCTTAAAAAGAACACTGTGTGAGGCCGGGCGCGGTGGCTCAAGCCTGTAATCCCAGCACTTTGGGAGGCCGAGGCGGGTGGATCACGAGGTCAAGAGATCGAGACCATCCTGGTCAACATGGTGAAACCCCGTCTCTACTAAAAATACAAAAAATCAGCTGGGCCTGGTGGCGCGTGCCTGTAATCCCAGCTACTCAGGAGGCTGAGGCAGGAGAATTGCCTGAACCCAGGAGGCGGAGGTTGCGGTGAGCCGAGATCACGCCATTGCGCTCCAGCCTGGGTAACATGAGTGAAACTCTGTCTCAAAAAAAAAAGAACACTGTGTGAAAGTGAACAGCCCTAAATGTGAACCACTTCAAAAAAAAAAAAGCAACAACAAACACATTTTCCTCTGGCTGTTGGCTGTTTTAGGAAGGAAGCCATACGGTGAACGAGGTGATGCTGAAGTTGTATGGATCCAGGCCATGCAAATATAGCCACGTTTAACTTTGTGACATTGGGCTGATCTTGGAGCTGTCTGGATCTGACCCATCTCCCGATGAAAACTCTTGCAACTTTCATTTTTGGATAGTGCTCACCTCATACCTGTATTTGTACTTGCTATTTCTAGGTGAATTGTCCCCTTCCTCCTCCCTCTTCCCTCATCTCCCTCTCTCCTCTGCCTGGCAACACCAGGAAGGAGGAGTTTTCTTTTATTTAGATAAAAAAGTTGAGAGGAGGGAGCTACAATGTGTGGGATACTCAGCACTGGAGACATTTGGGCTGGAATTCTTGTTTCCATTCTTTTCTTACCATATGACCAAGTAAGTCCAAGAAAGTAGGCAGGACTCTGAGTGGGCAGTGAAGGTGCAAATGTGGTCCTAAAGAGGATGGGCAAATTAAGAAAAGATTGTTTTCAGATGGTCAAACTGTTTTACCCATTGAAGAAGGTGATCAGACCCTAATGAAATTGAAGATAAGGAGAATGTTCCCATCTCCTGCCTGGTCCTAGCGACTTTGCAAATGGGTGCCTGACTGGTCTGTTGGCTCCGAAGCCAGGCTTTGCTGGATATAGTCAGTCTGTTTTGAAGTTGTGCAGAGAACCTCACTTGCGTCATTCTGAAGATGCAGTGAGTCAATGCAGTCCCAAGAGAGCAGTAATGGCCCCAAACAGAAACTTGGAATGAAAAATAGCCATGGATTTAAAGACATAGCACTTTCTTCCTATGACTTCATTTGGTATGGTAAGATTAATTCACAGAAGACCCTCCTTTAATGTTGGACATTAAACACATGTGGAATGATTTTTTTTTTCTTTGCTTTTCCCATTTAGCCTTTTAAAACAGGATATGCAGTAGGGTGATTGATTTGGAAGGGCACTGTTTCAATAACTCTCCACCTCTCACTTGCCCCGCGTGGGTTCTCCATCCCCACCCTCGTGCACGTACGCACTCCTTAGCTGCTTTTGGACTTATCCAGCAGTAGTTTTATTTGAACATTCTTGACCCTCAGTTGTGTTGACATGCATTTGGATTTTCAGTGGGGAAGAATTGCCAGAGAAGAGCCTTCCTCTAATTTTAACCATTGACCATATTTATATACGCAGTTTCAGCTTGACTTTTAAATTGATAATCTTTTAATAGAATTACAGATAACATCTTACTGTAACAAACACCAAGGGGATAATCCAAATTCCTGCTTGAAAATATGTCTTTTATATTAGCAGATTTGCCAGCTGCGTTATTATCTATTAGTGTGTACTAAAAGTATATTATTTTGACTTATTTTGAGATTAGATGATTCCCAATGGAATTTTCCCCTTAACCGTCTAAATCTGCATCGCTTCTTTCCCCTTTAGTCTCCTAAACAGTGAGGCTTCTGGGCAGGAAATGAAAGAAGTGGAGGAGGTAATATAGAATAATGTGCAGTGGCTTTCTTTTTTTTTTAATTTTTATTTTTTATTTCTGAGCAAGTTAAGCCTGGAGAAATGCAGTGGCTTTCAAGCATTGTGACCTGTGTGAGGAATACATATTCCGTTATGACTTAGCATTCACATATGCACACATACATATACGTATACATATCACATACACAAATATGCATATATGTACATATACAGCTGAAGAAGGTCTGTGGATTAGTGCTTTTCCTTATTGTGGAGCACAGTGATATTTTCTTTTCTTTTTTTATTTTTTGGAGATAGAGTCTCTCTCTGTTGCCCAGGCTGGAATGCAGTGGCACGATCTCAGCTTACTGCAATCTCCGCCTTCTGGGTTCAATCAATTCTCCTATCTCAGCCTCCCAAGTAGCTGGGACTACAGGCATGTGTATGCCCAGCTAATTTTTTTGTATTTTTAGTAGAGACAGGGTTTTGCTATGTTGGCTAGGCTGGTCTCGAACTCCTGACCTCAAGTGATCTACCCGCCTCAGCCTCCCAGAGTGCTGGGATTACAGATGTGAGCCACTGTGCCTGGCCAATATTTTCTATTTTATTTCATTTTGAAAAATGTAGGCTGTGACTCAGTATGGATCTCATGACTGAGAATGGATCCTGACCCAAGTTTGAAGAGACTGGTAGGGGTAAAGAGCATGGGCTCCAAAGTTTGTCTACCCAGTTTTAAATCCTGGCTTTCCCCTTAACTTGGGTGGGATCATACCATTAACCATGTTACCAATCTGAAGCTTTGGCTCCCATGCCTATGAGATGTGAATGTTGATAACAGACACCCACCTCATAGGATTAATGAGAAGATGCCAAGATACAACGCACTGAAGGTCTTAGCATACCTGCACAGAGCCCCAGCAACTGTTAGCTGCTGCCGCTGCCGCTGCTGCTGTCGCCGCCATGGTGGTGACTGTCCTTACTAAGATGCTGCAGCTGGATTGGCTTCTTGGGAAGTTGTGGAATTCTGTTCCCTGAGGATATTGAGAAGGACAGATTGTACTTACCAAGAGGATTTATTGTTGCTTTATTTTCTTAAACATTTCTAATGAAAATCATCAAGCCTATAAAGTTGAAAGAACAGTGCAAAGAACCACCTGTATGTCCATCACCTAGACTCGTCCACGCTTAACACTTGCTCTCTCTGTTTACGTAGAAACATTTCATTTTTACCAGTCTGCCTGGAAGTTGGCTATAGACTCGTTAGCCAAGAACAAGAACACTCTCTTACACCATCACACCGTTGCCACAGTTAAGAAAATCAGTATTGATCCAGTAACATTGTTCGATGTACCATCCATATTCACAGTCTTTCAGGTATCGGTAATATTTTAAATATGACCCATTTGCTGGGCACGGTTGCTCACGCCTGTAATCCCAGCAATTTGAGAGGCCAAGGAGGGTGGATCACAAGGTCAGGGGTTTGAAACCAGCCTGACCAACATGGTGAAACCCATCTCTACTAAAAATACAAAAATTAGCTGGGCGTGGTGTTACACACCTGTAATCCCAGCTACTCAGGAGGCTGAGGCAGGAGAATTGCTTGAACCTCCACAGTGAGCTGAGATTGCGCCACTGCACTCCAGCCTGGGTGACAGAGTGAGACCGCATCTCAAAAAAAAAAAAAAAAATATGACCTATTCAATGAATTTAAGATGGATTAGATGGCCTGTGGAGTTACCCATGGAGCTGAAGACTTCTGTGAAGTAAAAACCAATCACCCAGTGTTAAGTTTAACTCTCTTGTGGAATATTAAATCACCTGTGTGTTTTTTTTTTGGCATCGTTTATGTGAACTCTCGAGAGCTGATGAGCTGGAGGCTGTGGTTGTTTTCCCTTTGTTAGCTTGGACAGTTAGCTTGGCAGTAACCACAACAGCTTTAGGGAGTGCATCCTTTGCCAGTTCATAAAGATGTATTCAGATAATGGGGGACCAAATGAGTATGTCCTGATATGCAAAGTAGTAGATCAGTAGATTTCATTCGGATTTGAATGTAAGTGGCTGTGAATTAGAAATATTTGTTGGAATTAGAAGGTGTCTAGGTAGGAATTTAAGGTTCCCCCTCAGATGGAGAATGACAAGGCTGTATTCTAAGGACAGAATTTAAGGTGAACACTATGGAAATTTGTGCATGTGTGTTTTTAAGAAAACATATACAAGGTAAGGAAATTCAAGCAACCAAAAAAATGCATTCAGTAAACAATAAGTCCCATCTTGCTAGTTTCTTCTGTATTTCTCCGGGGCTACTTTAATTGATTCTAAAACGTACATTACTTCTCAGCTTTAAAAAAAAATCTCTAAAATCAGGGTATATCTTAAAAGCAGTAGAATGCTATGGTTTAATTGGCACATGATTTAGTGATACATAAAATAAAGGCACCTGTTGCGTGGCATCTTCAATTTGAAGAATTAATAATATTCTGGCCAGACTCAGTGGCTCACGCCTGTAATCCCAGCACTTTGAGAGGCCGAGGTGGGCGGATCACGAGATCAGGAGTTCAAGAACAGCCTGGCCAACATGGTGAAACCCCGTCTCTACTAAAATACAAAAATTTACTGAGCATGGTGGAGCATGCCTGTAATCCCAGCCAGTCGGGAGGCTGAGGCAGGAGGGTTGCTTGAATTGGGACCAGGGAGGCAGAGGTTGCAGTGAGTTGAGATTGCGCCACTGCCCTCCAGCCTGGGCTACAGAGCGAGACTCTGTCTCAAAAAAATAATGAAGTATAATATTCTATGAATATACAAATTTCTGGTTTTTTTTTTTTTTTTTGTTCCCCGAACCCCTGCCCTTTTAAAGACATATAGTAATATAGTGGGGTTGTAGGTTTATATACTACTACTGAGCTGTGCAGAGAAATTACAGTATTAAAAAAAAAATCACCAATCTGTCTTCTTTCTAAGTCGTCATCTAGAAATGGGGAGAAGCAAAGAATGGTGTTTTGGCTAGTTAATAAGGTCTTATATTCTTTTGGTTTAAACAGTATCTTTTGGATAAATTCTGGATTTTTTCATATATCCTGCCATCCCCATTAAAAACCAGCATCTGGTCTTGGGGGATTGTCAGATCTTGTGGCAGCAAGGGAGGCCTTTGCCTATGCTTGCTTGCCTTTGCTCACCTAGTCTGGTCTGGTCCCTGGGCCTTTTGCAGGTATCCCCTGAGGTGTGTTGGTGTGTCGCTTTTTTTTCTTTTGTTTCCATCAGGGACGAGGAACTGTCTTTGCTTCCTTTTGGTACAGTCACCTTATGGCAGATGTCATGGCTCTCAGAAAAAGCTACAGGAGGCTGAGAGTGCTAACACTGAGCTCCTTCCTCTGCCTTACCAGGCCATGCAACACCACCATTTTATTCTGTAGCCATCCATGTTGGGATGGGTGGAAGGTTGCATCTGCAAGGTGGTCTTCTCCTAGAGCTTCAATTAGGAAGTGGGGCAACAGCTCCAGTGCCTTCCCCTCAACCTGACGATCAGTCTGCCCTCCCTCCACCTGTGCTAGTTTTCAGTCTCTTGCTTGTTATCTCCAAATCCATTCTTCTTTGCCATGTTTCGTGACGTGGGAACTTGACTCTGTCAACGGTTTTCCTTTGCCAGCTGGCAAGACATTAGGCTTTGTCAACAGAGTGCTGAAGGGACACTGCAAGGCCATGATGGAGAAGGGCGTCCTTTCCTGTGCTGATTTTCATTGGTGAGTAAGTATCAGTGGACTGGTGTGCAAGATGCCCAGAAACACGTAGCAGCTATCATAGACAGCCCAGTGGGTGGTACCATGGATCCTCTCCAACTACACACACCCTGCAGGGAGTTGCTCCACCACGTGGTGGGCTGCTGCCCTGGGCCAGCTCTGGATCACGCCCTCTGACAAGCATGTTTGCCACCACAGGCTGTGTTCCTGTGGAGCTATGCCTTCTCTGAATAGTCTGAATCTCAGCTTTGGGTTTGGGGGAGGCTCTCCTAAGTTCTTAGTTCCTCCCTCTTCACTCTTCCTTGGCTCTAAGTAGTAGACACTGCTCATTTGCTACTTCTGTACCCCTGAGTCCTCTTTTACCCCTCTGTTATTTGTTAAAAATCTTGGCTGGCCATGGTGGCTCACGCCAGTAATCCCAGCACTTCGGGAGGTCAAGGCAGGCGGATCACTTGAGGTCAGGAGTTTGAGACCAACCTGGCCAACATAGTGAAACCCGCCTCTACTAAAAATACAAAAATTAGCAGAGCATGGTGGTGCATGCCTGTAATCCCACCTACTCGGGAGGCTGAGGCATGAGAATTGCTTGAACCTGGGCGGTGGTGGCTGCAGTGATCCAAAATTGTGCCACTGCACTCCAGTCTGGGCTACAGAGCAAGACTCTGTCTCAAAAAAAAAAAAAAAGAAAAAATCTCCTGTGGGACTTTAACCTGTGGAAGTGATTGAGTGATGGCACAGAAAGGCCAATGCCAATAAAATAAAATTTGTATTACATTTCCAAGAGGGGAGCATGCCATGCCACACCACACAGGCATGTGGGGAGACACCCTCCACAGGAGCAGAAAGGAGCTGGGGGAAAGCCTGGTCCAGGGCCTTTGTTGGGCTTCTGTGGGAAAGGCCAGACAGGGCCAGGGAAACAGCTTAGGATTGGCTATTTTTGATAATTCTGGGGGGCCCTGCGGCATAGGGCCTTCCCTAGTTGTCTGGTTCCTAGCTCTGTGTGATTTAGGGTAGGAGAAATACTGGCTTTGTGTGTGAGTGTTAGATAAGGAGGTGGTTCAGAGTATGGGCTCTGGGTGGCAGGGGAGACAGAAAACAGCATTGGCTGTGAGTTTGACCCTGTGATTAGACTAATGGATGCCAAATAGATGAATACAGAATCTACAAAAACACAACACTCTTTTAGCAGTATCCACTTTCTGTTAACAATTCTTTTATTAAATTTTCCCTATTGAAATGACTGGCGTGGTTTCTGTCTCCTGACTGGTACATCACCTCTTTTCCCCGGAATTCACAGGCAGGGAAGTGGTGATACACGTCTGACCGTTTGCCTCCTCTTCGCTCTCTGATGTGTGAGGGAAGGGCTGGACCCTTGTACATCTTTCTGTCTGGATGCAGCTCTGATGGTGTCATTTCCTCCTCCTTCCCTAGTGCAGTAACCATCTCTGTCAACTTGTCATAGAAGGTCATTTAAGTGACTTGGCCAACACAAACAGTACTGCAATGAAGGTATGCCACACTTTGAAATTGGTTATTAGCTTTAAGTAATAACCAATTTAAACTGTTTAAACAGTTTAAACTAATTTAAACTAATAACTATTATAGTAACTTAATAAGTGAAAAAAAATCTTGGACCAATAAAGATGGAAGAAAAGTCTAGGAATAAGTGGTCAGAATTAAAAGGACTAAATCACAACTTTTATTTCTTTTTGTCTATTTGAAGCGCTGATCTTAGGTCTGGGCCATCATGCCTTTTTGTTGAATTGATCTCTTTATCATTATCTGCCCTTTCTCCTTATCCTCAGCAGTATTCCTTGCCCTGAGTCTACTTTGTCTGATAGGCACTTCAGCCTTCTTCTGATCATGCTTGCATAATATGCCTTTTCCCATCCTTTTACTTGTAGCCGGCCTGTGCCATTGCCCTAGTGGTGAACTGCTGCTGCTCTTTACTTGGAGCCAGGCTCATGGTAAGGGTGGGGACGTTCTTAGTCCCGACTCCATCTTAGGCAGGTACTATGTGTCTGGACTTCAGGGTAGGGCTTTCTTAGCATTGTGTGCGTCCACCTTCCATGCCACCTGGACTCTGCCTTATGTGTGTGTGTGTCTGTGTGTGTGTGGTGGGGGCTCTCGTGTGAGAGAGAATTTCCCATGTTCCCCCCAACCCCCACCCGAAGCTGACTTTTGCAATGTGTCAATGCAGAATCCAGCAGATGATGGTATTTGCTGGTACCTCACCCCAGGAGCAGTAGATCTTTGCCTGGGTCCTGGGGACAGGGAAGGTTTCTTGCCCTCCCTCCAGTGGATTAAGGTTTTTGCATTAGGTCTGAGAGAGGGGTTCAGGAAGTAGGCAGGATTTTACCCAAGTCCAGTACTGAGGGGTGCTCTCTTCAGTCTCGTGCTCAGCTCCCAGTCATCCTCACGAGCACCTGGGAGTGGCCCGTGGAAAAGGGCTTACAAGTAAGTTCAGACAGGAATGCTAGTGTTACACTAGCCCATGCTCAGCTTTATAAGAATTCATTACAATTGAAGCTGTTTTCCTGTCACCTGTTTACATAGCAGCCCCATCTTCCTCCTGTGCCCTGTGAAGGGTCACAGGGTTTGCATGTCCCATTTCTCCTTGGAGGGATTTGTCACTTGTTAGAATTCAGTTCACCTGATTGCCTTGTGGCCTCAGATCTCTGATTAGCTCAATAAAAGTTATGATTTTGTTGATTATCTGGCCTTTTTGTTGGGTTGAAAGTGATGTCCTCTTATAGCTTTCTGCATCTTAAGCAAGGATGGTAGAACTCTATTTATTCACCTGTCCCTCAGCAGAATTATGTAAGTAAAATAGAATTTAGGTTCCTCACAGATCAGTGCAGTTTGCTAATACAAATACTGTATATAGTTTCTCTGTTTTCCACGTCTACCATTGGTTTAAGTTTGAGCACCCCTTTTTTACTTTGTATTTTGAAATAGTTTCAAACTTACAGAAAATTTACAAGAATAGTACAGAGGCCGGGCGCAGTGGCTCACGCCTGTAATCCCAGCACTTTGGGAGGCCGAGGCGGGCGGATCACGAGGTCAAGAGATCGAGACCATCCTGGTCAACGTGGTGAAACCCCGTCTCTACTAAAAATACAAAAAATTAGCTGGGCATGGTGGTGCGTGCCTGTAATCCCAGCTACTCAGGAAGCTGAGGCAGGAGAACTGCCTGAACCCGGGAGGCG
>NW_016107569.1:1108423-1117663 GCF_001604975.1 Cebus imitator | reverse complement strand
ATGTCCTTTACTTAGTTAGATTGATCAATCTTTAACATATTGCCACATTACATTTGCTTTATCATTTCTCCCCTTTCTATATGTGTATGGGTGTAAAATTTGTTTTTCTGAATCATTTGGGAATAGGTTACAATATTTTGCCCTTTTATCCCTTAATACTTCAAGTGTATTTTGTAAGAACAAGGATTTTCTCTTATATAACTACAGTATAATTATTAACTTTCAGAAATTTACCATTGATAGAATATTTTTATTTAACCTAAAATCCATATTCCGATTTCCTCAATTCTCCCAGTAATGCTCTTTCTAGCACTTATCCCCTCAGCTGTCGGCTCCAGTCCAGGATCATGGATTACATTAATCTGTCATGATCTTTAATATCCTGTACCTGGAACAGCTCCTCAATCTTTCTGTCTTGTATGACATTGGTATTTTTCAAGAACGTGGAGCAGTTATTGTATAGAATGTTTTTCAATTTTGGCTTGAACATTTCAGTTCTGGTTTGTTTGATGTTTTGTTATTATTGAAGTGACATATTTCTGTTTTAGGATATTACAGGAGTAATGCTGTGTCTTTCTCATGGTATTACATCCAGTTGCATACCTTGTCTTTCTGCCTGTCATTAGTGATATTAATTTTGATTATTTGGTCAAGGTACTGTCTAGTTCCTTCATTGGATAGTTGCTAGTTTTCCTCTTGCCTTTGTTTTTTGTTGTTGTTTTTGTTTTTTCCCTTAACTTTTTCTCCCTGTGGCCGGGCACGGTGGCTCATGCCTGTAATCCCAGCACTTTGAGAGGCTGAGGCTGGCGGATCACGAGGTCAGGAGATCGAGACCACTCTGGCTAACATGGTGAAACCCTGTCTCTACTAAATATATAAAAAATTAGCCAGGTGTGGTGGTGGGTGCCTATAGTCCCAGCTACTTGGAAGGCTGAGGCAGGAGGAGAATTGCTTGAACCAGGGAAGCAGAGGTTGTAGTGAGCTGAGATCTCGCCACTGTACTCCAGCCTGGATGACAGAGCGAGACTCCATCTAAAAATAAATAAATAAATAAATAAATCTTTTTCTCCCTGTGATTTCCTGAAACTTCTTGCATCTAAAAAGCAATCTGTGGGGAGACATTTTGTGACCATATAATTAACCTGCTCCTCAGAAAACATAAAATACAAGCCTTGGGTTCTCTTAGAGTAGAGAAAGGGATCAGTGATTCAGGACAATTTCTCTTAAAGCTTCTACAGAGAGGGTATACCATCAGAGAGAAAATGTACTGGGGAGACGCACTTTACACTGTTTCAACCAGCAAGGAATATTTCTGTCTCAGCTTTCACTTTGAGTGGAGGGCAAAGAAAAAAAATCACATGAGAACTTGTAGCTGCTGACCAGCTGCTCCCACATGGGTTTAGAAACTGGTTTTACACTATTTATGTGACCTCCAATAGCTGCAAGTTGGAAATCTTGATTTAAAGTGGACCTGAGTTTTTACCGTCTCTGAGTACTTGACAAAAGCAAGTTTAAGTCTTCCCTAACTCAAAGTCCCCACAGATCACTGCAGCCAATATGAACAATATGAACCAAAAGACACACACACACACACACACACACACACACACACACACTCACACACACACAGCCCCTGAAACAAAATATAATGAACAAGAGTCAGTAGAAACAATAATAACCTCTCATAATTTCAGATATTGGAAATATTGAATATAGACTGTAAGTTAATTTAGTACCTTTGGGGAAGCAAAGGAAGGAAATGAAAATATGAGTAAAGAAAGAGATACCATCAAAAACAACCAGGTAATTTATTTTTAAAAAATCAAATATAATGTTCAGAAGTGAAAAGCATCAACATTTAGATAAAAAAAAAATTATGGACTGGTTAAGTATTAGAATAGAAACAGCAGAAATGAGAATTAGTGAAGTAGAAGGTAAGTCTGAAGAAATAACACAGGCTGAAGCTTATAGAAACAAAGGGACGTAAAACATGAGAGGTTCAGAGATTCCGTGAGAAGATCCAACTTATGTCTAATTGGAGTTCCAGAAGAAGCTTCTGCAGATAGTGGCAAAGAGATAACATTGAAATAGATGATGAGTGAGAATCTTCATAATTGATGAACAACAGGCCTTTGTCTGTCATTTGTGGAGGCTAGCACAATAGTTTAAATGGAGGCCCACAGTCCATGTCTAAATATTTAAAAGTTACAAATGTGACAGACTGTGAAATAAAATATGGCTATACTTCTACCTTGACAAATATGTCTCTGTGATAATCTAGAAGATGAGGTTTACATTTAGAGTTCTTGAACTCCACAGAGCTCTGTGCTGGCACATAGCAGCACAGAGTGAGCCAGACCTTCGCCTGTGGCCCAGCCCTTTTGTCTTTTTTCCCCCAGCTTTCTCCATGCTGTGAGGGGCCTCATGCACACATGTGAAGATACTTCAGCCTGCATGTCTAAGCTCTGTTCACGCTCCTCACAAGCATGCTTCTAAGTGGCAACTGTGGCCTATGCTCACATGCTGGTGCATTCTGCTTTCTTTTTTATTTATCTATTTTTTTAGAGACAGGGTTTTATTCTGTTGCCAAGGCTGGAGTACAGTGGCCTGATCATAGCTCATTATAGCCTTGAACTTCTGGACTCATGCAATTCTCCTGAGTAGCCGGGACTGCTAATTATCATGCCAAGCTATTTTTATTTTTATTTTTATTTTTATTATTATTTTTTTTTGAGACGGAGTTTCGCTCTTGTTACCCAGGCTAGAATGCAATGGCGCGATCTCGGCTCACCGCAACCTCTGCCTCCTGGGTTCAGGCAATTCTCCTGCCTCAACCTCCTGAGTAGCTAGGATTACAGGCACGTGCCACCATGCCCAGCTAATTTTTTGTATTTTTAGTAGAGACGGGGTTTCACCATGTTGACCAGGATGGTCTTGATCTCTTGACCTCGTGATCCACCCGCCTCGGCCTCCCAAAGTGCTGGGATTACAGGATTGAGCCACCGCGCCCGGCCTATTTTTATTTTTTGTAGCTTTCAAACCCAGCCTGGTCTCACTGTGTTGCCCAGGCTGGGTTTGAACACCTGGCCTCAAGCAGTCTTTCTGCCTCACCTCCAAAGTGCTAGAATTACAGGCATGTGCCACTGTGCCTACCCAGCATTCTACTTTCATAATAGACCCATGGAAAAGCCCCATGCAAAACCCTGAATGTGGCATAGATTCAATTAAGTAGGGAATTCCTGGATCCTGGATACCTAGAATATGATGATCAGACTCAGGGTGGGTGCATCTCCTTGGATCTTCAGACCCCTTGCCCTATGGGGAGAGGTGGAATCTTTTAAATTATAGAATCTAGGGTAGGGGCCTTGCTTGGAGTAGGTTCTAAGAGTGGTAATGAGAGACAAAAATTATCTAGTTCAGGAAGCCCATCAAATTCCAAAGCAGCAAAGAAAGAAAGGAAAGAAATTCATGTCTAAGCATATCAGTAAACCTGTGAAACTATAGAACATCAAAACCAGAAAAGATTCTTAAAAATATCAAGAGAGAAAAGACAGATCACTTACAAGGAACCACAGTTAGTCAATTAGTATGCCAACTGGCTTTTCTATACCAAGAGTGGAACTCCTGAAGCAGTGTTTTCAAAGTAGGCAGTGAAAATAACTGTTAATCTAGAATTGTGTAGCCATAAAACAATCTTTAAAGAATAAGAATGAGCTTTGCGCAGTGGCAGTATCGTAGCCAATGAGGTTTATCCGAGGTGCAATTATTGCCAATTGAAAACTTTTCCCAATACCCTGCCGTGACGACTTGCAATACAGTCGGCACTGGCAATTTTTGACAGTCTCTACGGAGACTGATTAAAAAAAAAATAATAAGAATGAAGTGAAATAAAGACATTAGATAAATGAAAACAAAAAGAATTTACCACTGAGAATTCATCACTGTGATGGTTAATATTACGTGTCAACTTGATCGGGTTGAAGGATTGTTTCTGGGTGTGTCTGTGAGGGTGTTGCCAGAGGAGATTGACATTTGAGTTGGTGGACTAGGAGAGGAAGACCCACCCTCAGTGTGGGTGGGCACCATCCAACTGGTTGCCAGTGCAGCTAGAATAAAGCAGGCAGAAGAAGGTGGGATAAGCTTGCTTGCTTGCTGAGTCTCCTGGCTTCCTTCCTTCTCCCATGTTGGATGCTTCCTCCCACTCCTCCTGCCCTTCAACATAAGACTCCAGGTTCTAAGGCTTTTGGACTCAGGCTTGTACCAGTGGCTTGCCAGGGGTTCTTGGGCCTTTGGCCACAGACTAATGGCTGCACTATTGGCTTCTCTGGATTTTAGACTTTCTGACTTGGACTGAGCTACTACCAGCTTCTCTCTTCCCTGGCTTGCAGACCGCCTATATTGGGACTTTGCCTTGTAATCATGTGAGCCAGTTCTCCCAAATAAACTCCCTTTCATGTATACATATATCCTATTTGTTCTGTCCCTTTGCTGAACCCTAATACCATCACTAAAGAACACCCTTAAGAAGGGAAATGACACCAAGAAGGAAGGTTTAAAATTTAAGAAGCCATTAAATTGATCCAGAGGGATGCATTTACTTGCTTGAAGATCACACTTGCTTCAAAACCAAGCCTAGACTTAAACCCAGATAGGATGCAAGAAAGAAATCAAGTTAACAGGGCCAGGCGCGGTGGCTCACGCCTGTAATCCCAGCCCTTTGGGAGGCCGAGGCAGGTAGATCACGAGGTCAGGAGACCAAGACCAGCCTGGCCAACATGGTAAAACCCTGTCTGTGTTAAATACAAAAATTAGCCAAGCATGTTGGCGCGCGCCTGTAGTCCCAGCTACTCAGGAGGCTGAGGCAGGAAAATCGCTTGAACCCAGGAGGCAAAGGTTGCAGTAAGCCGAGATTGCACTACTGCACTCCAGCCTGGCGACAGAGCAAGACTCCATCTCAAAAAAGAAAAAGGAAGAAATCAAGTGAACAACAGAATTGTGTTTTCACCCAGGAAGTAGACACCGGGTCCCCTTGGGCTCACTTTGGGAGAAGGCTTACATTTTTGCCAGGACATACCAGGACTCCTTACAGGTTGAGTCTTACAGCCTCCAGGACTTTACTCTAAGCTTCCCATTGCTAATATGTCATTTTTCCTTTCTCATGCCACTGAGTTGTTTGCTCAACTGGAGGATTTTACTTTCTGCCCTTCAGGTGGTCACATGGTAGCTCCCATGATAACATAAGTAAGTCTCGGCAGTGTTGACAGGGACAGGATGACTTTAAGTTCATTCCTCCTCTTCTTCATGCTTTTTTTTTTCCCTTCCTGTTCTGCCCCTAGTGGTCCTATGAGTCCTTCAGTTCTTCCCATTTCTCCATGACACACCAGGAGCCATGTCAGATGTGATTTCTGACCTGGGACCCTGAATGGCACACGGAGAGGAAGTACTGAATTGGGGTAACGCATAAGAGGGCTTAAGATGCGTGAAAAATGTTGAGTAGGGTATTTCAAGAGATAGTTGAAATAATATAGTACATTTTGTTTATGTCACTGTACTTGGCAAATTTGATCATATGACATCCCATTTGATGTCTTTGAGATGACAGATCGTGTCCCTACTGTAGTGCTAAGATTCTCAGAAAGGTTAAGTGGCTTGCCAGTGATCACTAAGTTAGAAAGTGGCAGAGCCCCAGAACTACCCTTGCAGCCGCTTTCTAGTTTCTAATCAGATGCTTTTTCCCTAACACCATCACTAACACCATCTTGTCTCTATGAAGCGATGGCTTCCAAAATGCTACTAAAGGATAATACTTTTTAGTTTTGAGATGGAGTTTCGCTCTTGTCACCCAGGCTGGAGTGCTATGGTGTGATCTTGGCTCACTGCAACCTTTGGCTCCGAGATTCCAGTGATTCTCCTGCCTCAGCCTCCCGAGTAGCTGGGATTACAGGCACCTACCACCATGCCCAGCTAATTTTTGTATTTTTAGTGGAGACAGGGTTTCATCATGTTGGCCAGACTGGTCATGAACTCCCGACCTTAGGTGATACGCCTTCCTCAGCCCCGCAAAGTGCTAGGATTATAGTCATGAGCCACCGTGCCTGGCCAAGGGTAATACTTTTCAATCAGCCAATAAGATTCATATGGAATTTGCTTGTTTTTAGTATTCCTGCCAGTATTGATGGATTTCTTTAAAAGTTTTTTCCATAAATCTATTTGCCCCCACCTCCTCAACTCCTCCAGCATCTGCCCCCTTTCTTCCTTATACATATTGTGAAGTCTAACCTGCGCCTCAATCATCATGAGTTTTAAATTGGTGGTATCCATACTAACCAGGATTTCCTGTAATTGGAACATTCTTCACACTTTTGGTATTTGCTGATTCTGTCCTCTCCATGCATTTTAGAAATTTCAAACTATTTCTTCTGAGAAATAACTAGAGTTGGTGCAAGCTGTGTTGCACATTTTGACTACAATTTTAGTACTGAGTGTTGCTTGCTTTTTAACAGAGGCTGGTAAACCAAGTTATTGAGTGCAGTTTCAAACCTAAGCCACCACTGTCCCATAGATCAGGGGCCCCCAGCCCCCAGGCCACAGACCGATCTGTGGCCTGTTAGGAACCAAGCCATATAGCGGGAGGTGAGCAGCACATGAGCAAGTGAAGCTGCGTCTGTGTTTACACCCGCTCCCCATCTGGCTTATTACTGCCTGAGCTCCACCTCCTGTCAGATTTTCACAGGAGCATGAAACCTATTGTGAACAGTGTGTGCAAGGGATCCAGGTTGTGTGCTCCTTATTGGATGAGAATCTAATGCCCGATGCTCTGTCATTGTCTCTTATCACTCCCAGATGGGACTGTCTAGTTGTAGGAAAACAAGCCCAGGACTCCCATTGATTCTACATTATGGTGAGTTGTATAGTTATTATATATTACAATATAAGTAATAATAATAGAAATAAAGTGCACAATAAATGTAATCCACTTGAATCATCCCAGAACCATCCCCCCACCCCCCACCCCCGGTCTGTGGAAAAATTGTCTTCCACAAAAGCAGTTCCTGGTGCCAAAAATGTTGGGGACTGTTGCCATTGAATCATGACACATTGCTATCTTGTTGAGTTAGACATTGCAAGCTGCAACTTTGTAACTGCCTGTAGGTCATTATTTATTTATTTATTTATTTACCTGTGAGCCCACATCCATAAAGTTAGCAGAATATGTCATAGTCAAGAGACTTTGGTTTATGAACCAGCTGATTAATTTGCTCACAAACTTTGGAATAATCTTTTTTTAAAAGCCAAGTTTAAGACACCTTAGACCATAGAAATATGTGTATTTCCTGGCCTGTTCGATCATTTGAAGGCCAGATTTTATCAAAACAAATGAATCACTGTTTTTCCTTCCTTCATCATTCCTTAATTGGTTTCCAAAATAAAATGATTAGTGGCTGCGTTTCTCAACTGCATTGTTTTGATTACAGTCTTACTAGCTGTATTGGGTGGTACATTGGGAAATGCTTTCATAACTGGCGATCACTGTTGACTGGGTTACATGACTTCATAGAGGCCCAGATTCGTTACTCCAAGAAAGTCTTTGGAGGAGCAAGCTCTTTCTTATGCTTTTGTTACTAAGGGAAAAATATTTTAAATAATGGAATCTTAGTTACAATGTAGGTTTTACTTTTCTTGAGATTTGTGTTCGTTTTTAGATATGACAAAGGTGTGCATTTTAGAGTTCCTCTTCCCCCAGGAACAGGGGATTCACTTGGCTTTCAAATGGAGAATATGCTGATTATTTCTGACTGCAGGTTTCTTTTCTCTGGTACCCTCAAAAGTGTGTCGTAAATACCAGGTTAACCTCCCTTTTGCTGTGCATGAGTCCCTTCCCGTTTCTTCAGCACTGCTTGGTGTGAGTGGCATGGAGGCATAAAGCTGGCTGGCCTAGTTAGTGTGACCTAAGTGGTTTCTTGTGAGCATCCACTTGCTCTACAGCTGGGCCTTTTTTCCATTGGTGAACTGCTCCTTGCCTTGCGGTCCTGTAGCTAGTTTGCTACTGAGTATTTCCTTTATAAAACAGGAAGGAATCATTACCCTGATATTATGAAGTGGGTGGTTTTAGAATTCCACTTCAGATGGCACTGACCTTTCCTTAATACAGCTGGTTTCACTTAATACATTTTGTTTAAACAAAGCGTGTTCCTGGAAGTGGTTTCAGAATAGTCTGTTCCCCTTGTAGCTGTTCCTTTGCTCTTAGTTTTAAAAGTGTTTTGCTGGCAGTATCATACGTGCTTGCACAACAGATTAGAAACTTCTGTTTGAAGTCATCACACTTATAAATTACGCTCTGTCCAGATATGATATATTGATGACTATGTTCAGTAGCTTAAAGATTTTTTTTTTTTTAAGAGATGGGGTTTCACCATCTTGGCCAGGCTAGTCTTGAACTCCTGACCTCATGATCCACCCATCTCGGGCTCCCAAAGTACTGGGATTACAGGTGTGAACCACTGTGCCCGGCCTAGTTGCTTAAAGATTTAAGTGATAACTTTATTTTGCAAAACTGACCAAATTATTTTGTTGCTTAGGTAACTCCCCTTTAAGGAGCTCTGATGTCCAGCAATCTCAATGACAAAACAAATAAAATAGAGAATGAGTGTTTTTCACTTTGTAAACATGAACAATTCTTAACAAAAAAGCCAGAGCTGGACTAATTAAACAATCAATATGTTTTAAAGTGGAATATATACCTGAATTGAACCTTAGAAAGACTGAAAAAAAGATAAATAAAGTGGGACAGACATATCTTTTTAGGTGTGATACCAAAATATTTAAATTTTAAGAAAGACTGGATAGAAATACAAAATAAGATATTAGTAGTCCTGCTCTGACTTTTCTAAAACAGGTTTATATTACTTTATTTTAAAATGTTTATGAGAGTACCTTTTAAAAATAGGGATTTATAGGCTGGGCATAGTGGCTCATGCCTATAATCCTAGCACTTTGGGAGTCCAAGGCTGTTGGATCACCTGAGGTCAGAAGTTTGAAACCAGCCTGACTAATGTTGTGAAACCCCATCTCTACTAAAAATACAAAATCCGCCAGGCATGGTGGCACATGCCTGTAATCCCAGCTACTGGGGAGGCCGAGGTTGGGGAATTGCTTGAACC
The DNA here is from genome assembly GCF_001604975.1 of Cebus imitator. Taxonomy (NCBI): domain Eukaryota; kingdom Metazoa; phylum Chordata; class Mammalia; order Primates; family Cebidae; genus Cebus; species Cebus imitator. The sequence goes on along the minus strand of NW_016107569.1, from coordinate 1,108,502 downwards.
TGGGAGGCAGATGTTGCAGTGAGCCGAGACCGTGCCATTGCACTCCAGCCTGGGTGACAGAGTGAGACTCTATCTCCAA
>NW_016107569.1:1106609-1108038 GCF_001604975.1 Cebus imitator | reverse complement strand
AAAAAAAAAAAAAAAAAAAAAGAACTTTTTGAATAAACTTTAGTTTTGTTATATTCTATCATAGAATTAATTCTTGTCTTTGGAGAAATTACTAATAGGATACTTTTTTGTTGTTGTTTGTTTTTGTTTTGAGACAAGTACTGGCTCTGTCACCCAGGCTAGAGTGCAGTGGCATAGTCTCAGCTCACTGCAACCTCTGCCTCCCAGGTTCAAGCAATTCCCCAACCTCAGCCTCCCCAGTAGCTGGGACTACAGGCATGCACCACCACATTTGGCTAACTTTTATGTTTTTAGCAGAGACAGGGTTTTTCCATGTTAACCAGGCTGGTCTTGAACTCCTAGCCTCAGGTGATCTGCCCTCCTCAGCCTCCCAAAGTGCTGGGATTACAGGTATGAGCCACCAGCCCTGGCTTCTGTATGTAAGTATTAGGTGGTGACTCCATAGAAAATATTTAACAACTTGCTGGTTAACATTTAAATCTTTGTTGCTAAGACCTTTTCTGTATTTTACAGTGATTCCAAACATGTTCCATATAGGAATAGTTTGCCAAATAGAAGAACATGGGATAATCTTCTTCTCCCATGGCTGATGTGTTATGATTCCAGGTGCACAAATGTGCACCTGTTTCCAAGAACATGGACCTGTTCTCAAGTTCAAGCACTGCATCAAGAGACGGCACCATGTGCCTTTTCATTTTTTCCCCCTCTTTCTCTCCCCTTCTCCTGCTTGATTTAATTTCTTCAGCAGGTCAGAATCGATACAGCTTCCAAAAGAAATAGTAGTCGTTGGCAAAGATTAGTTTTTAATTCTTTGTTAAATACTTTTTGATTGAAATTGTTTTTATTACAAAGGTAACATTTGCTTATTGAAAAACAAAATAAGAAAAATCTCTTTTTTTTTAATTACTCACTTCACTATTAAGTTTGTTGAATATTCTCTCATACCTTTTTCTCCTGGCTTTTTGAGTGTTTGAGACATGTCTTTCTGCCTTGCAGTTTGGCACCATTCTATCCTACACCCATATATGAAAGTGAAAGCTCTGCTTCTCAGACTACAGTTTAATTTACTTTGTGGACATTATTAACAAAAGGCAGAGAAAGACATTGGACCATAATAAGTGTGGGACTTAGCAAAGCTGTATTACTGATTGTTATTAAGTATTGCTTGCAGTGGAATCTGTAACATATTCCTGTAAATTCATTCTGACTATCAAGATAGTGAAAGTGCAGAGGAGGCTTGCCATGAGATTGAGTGGCATTTTCCTGCATGCTTTTTCTGCTTCTTGAAAAGCCTACAGCACTTTGCCATGGTTTCTTATCTGGATGAAATAAGGCACCTGTGCCTTAGTATTCCTGCCATTCCTTTGTATTCTATACTTGGCTTTGTTCTCCAGGCCTCTTCCCACAGTAGCAATGGATTTTTTTTTTT
>NW_016107569.1:1103853-1106579 GCF_001604975.1 Cebus imitator | reverse complement strand
ATCCTCCACCTCCCAGATTCAAGCGATTTTCCTGCCTCAGCCTCCCGAGTAGCTGGGATTACAGGCATGTGCTACCATGCCTGGCTAATTGTATTTCTAGTAGAGATGAGGTTTCTCCATATTGGTCAGGCTGGCCTCAAACTCCCAACCTCAGGTGATCTGCCTGCATTGGCCTCCCAAAGTGCTGGGATTATAGGCATGAGCCACTGTACCTGCCTGGCCTCAATTATAATTTTTAAAATTTTTGCAGATGCAGATTTATATAAATTGGCAAGCCAGTTCTCATTATCAAATTAACTGGTCAGAGAAAAAAAAAAAAAACAGATTAACTGGTCAAATATAGATTTACTTTCTGTCAATAAAATTTTAAGCATGTTAACCTGGTATAGCTGTGAGCACCCATGGCCCAGTCATGTTGGCACATAATATTAATCATCACAAAAGTCCTGCCTCAATAGTTGGGAAAAATTAACCCTAGAATAAATGCTACTCTGGTCCTGCTTAGCAAACCTTATGAGTGAGACCAAAAAGATCAAACCATTTCCAAAAAAAAAGCTGAAGAATATTTTTAGAGTTACAAAACTATCCAGGACCCAGTGTGGTAAAATGCACAATGTTTGCCAGCCATTCTAGAATTACTAGGTATGAGCAGAAGTAGTAAAATACAACCAATAACTGACCAGAAATGAGACAGATGATATAAGTAGGACATTACAGACATTAAAATAGTCATTATAGTTGTATTCCATGTGTTCAAGAAGCTAGAGAAAAGACTGACTGTGTTAAGTAAAGACATGAAAGATGATAGCTGGGTGCCGTGGCTCACACTTGTAATCCTAGCACTTTGGGAGGCCAAGGCGGGTGGATCACCTGAGTTCAGAAGTTTGAGACCAGCCTGGCCAACATGGTGAAAACCCATCTCTACTAAAAATACAAAAATTAGCTGGGTGTGGTAGTGCATACCTGTAATCCCAACTACATGGGAGGCTGAGGCAGGAGAATCACTTGAACACAGGAGGCAGAGGTTGCAGTAAGCCAAGATTGTACCACTGCACTCCAACCTGGGTGACAGAGCAAGACTCCGTCTCCAAAAACAAAAAGAAAAAAGAATGAATGAACTTATTAAGATGAAAAATATACTGAATGAAGCCTGTCAGAATAAACATTGCACAAGTAAAGATTTGTGATTTTGAAGAAATTTTTAACCATAGAAACTATCTAAAATGAAACAGATAAAAAAGAAGCCCGGAAAAAATACATGAACACAACATAAAGTGAGGGACAACATATCAAGTAGCCAAATGTGTGTGGAATTGGAGTCTCTGAAGGAAGGGAGGGCATGAGGGATCAAAAAAAGAGAAAAAAATGGCTGAAAATTTTCCAAGTGTAATGAACGCAGTAAACACACAGATCCAAGAATCTCAAGGAACTCCAAGCACAGGAAACATGAAGAAAAACTATATACTAAGGCACATCCTAAGCAGATTTCTTAAAGCCATGGTTTAAATTGGCCAGAGAGATATATGACATACCTAAGACCTAAGTTCAAGGTAACACCAGATTTCTCATTGGAAACAATGTAAGCCAGGTAACAGTGGAACAATATCTTTAAAGCAAAGAAAGAAAACAGTTGTCTACCTAGAATTCTTTTCTCGGTGAAAATACCTTTCAAAAATGAAGGCAAAATAAGGTCTCTTCCAGACATTAAAAAAAAGAAAGAATTTATTACCAGTAGATATTCAGTATAAGAAATATCAAAGGATGTAATTAAAGCAGAAGGAAAATGATATCGGGTAGAAAACTGGAGCTGCAAGGAGTCCAAGGCTGCAGTGAGCCGTGATCTCACCACGCATTCCAGCCTGGGTGACAGAGTGAGACCCTCTGTCTAAATAAACAAATAAAAGAAAACCAGAGAAATAAAAAGAAATGAAGACAATGCAGAGGGTAACTGTGGACAAATACGTAAGATATTTTTTCTTTTTGTTTCAGTCTCTTATTAAAAGATATGGCTTAAAGGTAATTTACACATTGTAGCATTTGTAACTTACATAGAAGTAAAGTTTATGACAATAGCACAAAGACTGGGAGTGGGAGAACGAGTATACTCTTGTAAGCTTTTTACACTACATGTGAAGTTGTATAATATCAATTGAAGGTAGACTGTGATAAGTTAAAGATGCGTATGATAAACTCTATAGTAGCAGAGTTATAGCTAATACTTGTCGATAAAAAGTTGTGATAAAAATCTTTAAATAATCCAAAAGATGTCAGGAAAAAAGGAAAAAAAAAACAGGAAAAGCAAACAGAATAGATGGGACAATAAGAAACAAAGAGCAAGGTGGTAGGTTAAAATTCATATCAATAATTAATTCATCATTAAGGGCCGGGCAGAGTGGCCCATGCCTGTAATCCCAGCACTTTGGGAGGTGGGTTAGGAGGATCATTTGAAGCCAGGAGTTGGAGACCAGCCTTGGCAGCCAAGTGAGACCCCATTTCTATGAAAAAATTTTGTTTTTAATTAGCCAGGTGTGATGGCGTAATTCCACTCAGGAGGCTGTGGTGGGAGGATCACTTGGGCCTAGGAGTTTGAGGCTGCAGTGAGCTATGATCACACCATTGCACTCCAGCCTGGGTGACAGAGCGAGACTCTATCAAAAAAAAAAAAAAAAAAATCGGGCTGGGCGCAGTGGCTTACGCCTGTAATCCAGCACTTTGGGAGGCCGAGG
>NW_016107569.1:1083812-1103628 GCF_001604975.1 Cebus imitator | reverse complement strand
AAAAAAAAAAAAAAAAAAAAAAAAATCCTCATTAAAAGCGGAGATTGTGAGATTGAATAAATACGCAAGACCCATTTATATGCTGTCTATGGTTATTCCACTTTGAATATAAAAATACAAATATGTTAAAATTAAAGGAGTGGAAAAAGATGTTAATATGTTAACATTAATGAAAAGAAAACCTTAGTGGCATATTAAACAAACTATATTTTAAAATGAAATGTCACCAAGGATAAAGGAGAATTATTTCATAATAATAAAGGGATAAATTCATCAAGACATAATCTTAAATATTTATGCATGTATTAACAGAGATTCAAAATACAGACTCTTCAAGGAGAAATAAACAAGTCTATAGTTGAAGGTTTTAACAACTATCTCAAAAACTGATAGAATAAGTAGACCAAAAAAATCGAGGATATAGAAGATTTGGACAGTATAACCAACTGACTTGATTTAATTGATGTTCAATAAAACATTTTGCCCCTAAACAGCAGAATACATACACATTCTTTTCAAGTACATATGGAACTATTCCCAAGGCAAATAATTTTCTGGGCCATTTAAAAAGCCTCAGTAGGCTGGGCATGGTGGCTCACACCTGTAATCCCAGCACTTTGGGAGGCCAAGGCGGGTGGATCACCTGAGGTCAGGAGTTAAAGACCAGCCTGGCCAACATGGTGAAACACTGTCTCTACTAAAAACACAAAAAAAATTAGCTGAGTGCGTTAGTGGGTGCCTGTAATCCCAACTACTCAGGAGGCTGAGGCAGGAGAATTCCGTGAACCCGGGATAGGGAGGTTGCAGTGAAAGATTGCGCATCTCCAGCCTAGGCAACAGTGAGACTCAGTCTTGAAGAAGAAACAAGCCTCAGTAAATGTAAGCCGATTCAATTTGTAGAAATTATGATCTCTGGCCACATGGAATTAAATGAAGAATTAATAACAGAAAGGTATCTGGAAGATCTTTCAAATATTTGGAAAATAACATAGTTTTAAATAAATCATGGGTCAAAGAAAAAAATCAAAAGTGAAGTTAGTATCTGGAACTGAATGAAGGTGAAGTGCTACATAAAATCTGTGGGATGGAGCTAAAGGGAAATTTATATAGTACAGATCGTCCCTGACTTATGACGTCTCAATTTACATTTTCCGATTTTCTGATGGGTGTTTCAGGATGTAACCCCATTTTAAGTCGAGCGTTTGTATTAGAAAAGAACAAAAGTCCCATATTAATGACCTTGGAGTCCCACTTTAAGAAATTAGAGAGACGTTCTTCGTCGAGAGTTGCTGCGGCTTCCTCTTCAACTGCTTGGATGCAACCCGGCGCTTGTCCCCACCCTGGCCGGCTGCCCACAGCCAGCTGTCTGTCACCTCCACACCGCACCATCTGACCGTCCCAAGGCCCCTGTGGCCTTTCCAGCGCCACGCAGCCACCGCCGCCGCCACGACCGCATCTCCTTCGCAGGTGCGCCAGAACTACCACCAGGACTCAGAGGCCGCCATCAGCCGCCAGATCAACCTGGTGCTCTACGCCTCCTATGCCTATCTGTCCATGTTTTAGTACTTTGACCGCGATGATGTGGCTTTCAAGAACGTTGCCAAGTGTTTTCTTCACCAATCTCACGAGGAGAGGGAACACGCCGATGCAGAACCAGCGAGGTGGCCACAGCTTCCTTCAGGATATCCAGAAACCAGACCATGATGACTGGGAGAGCCGGCTGAATGCGATGGAGTGTGCATTACATTAGGGGAAAAAATGTGAATCAGTCACTACTGGAACTGTGCAAACCGGCCACTGACAAAAATGACCCCCATTTGTGTGACTTCATTGAGACACAGTACCTGAATGAGCATGTGAAATCCATCAAAGAATTGGGTGACCACGTGACCAACTTGGGCAAGATGGGAGCACCCCAATCTGGCTTGGCAGAATATCTCTTTGACAAGCACACCCTGGGAGACAGTGATAATGAAAGCTAAGCTTTAGGCTGATTTCCCCATAGCCACAGGGTGACTTCCCTGGTCACCAAGGCAGTACATGCATATTGGAGTTTCCTTTACCTTTTCTATAAGTTGTTCCAAAACATCCACTTAAGTTCTTTGTACCATTTCTTCAAATAAAGAAATTTGGTACCCCTCCCAAAAAAAGACATTAGAAAAAAAATGAAGACTAGTGAAACCTCAGTTAAGCAGAAGAAAAAGCCAGTGTGGAAATCAAGGAAACAGAAAACAGAAAAACAGTACAGAAATCATGAAACCAAAAACTAGTTATTTGAGAGAACAATAAAACTAATAAACCTCTAACCAGACTGATCAGGGGGAAAAAGGGAAGACAATAATGGTAATATCAAGAATGAAAGAGATGGCATCACACAGATTCTAAATATATTGAAAGTGTAATAAATGAATATTGATCAGCAATCTAAAACACATTCCTTGAGTGACACAGACTACCAAAATTCACTCAAGAAGTAACCATCTAGGCTGGGCGCAGTGGCTCATGCCTATAATCCCAGCACTCAAGGCAGGCGGATCACAAGGTCAAGAGATCGAGACCATCCTGGCCAACATGGTGAAACCCCGTCTCTACTAAAAATACAAAAATTAGCTGGGCATGGTGACACTCGCCTGTGGTCCCAGCTACTCGGGAGGCTGAGGCAGAAGAATCACTTGAACCCAGGAGGCGGAGATTGCAGTGAGCTGCCTGGCAACAGAACAAGACTCCGTCTCAAAAAAAAAAAAAAAAAAAAAAAAAACAAAAAAAAACCTAAATCTGTTAAAGTTATTGAGTTTGTAGTTTAAAACCTTCCCACAAGGAAAACTCTAGGCCTGGATTGCTCCATGGGTGAATGCTACCAAAGATTTAAGGAAGAAATAATATTAATTCTATACAATCTTTCCAGAAAATAGAAAAGGAGATAATGAACGCTTCCTATCTCATTCCATGAAGTCAGTCTGATACCAAAACCAGACAAAGACGTTACAGGAACAGAAAACTAGACCAACATCCCTCATGACTCTTAAAATTTTAGCAAACCCAGTTTAGCAAATCAACAACACATCCCTGTGATCATCTCAATAGATGCAGAAAATGCATTTGGTAAAATCTGATATCCGTTTCTGATAGGCAAATTAGGAGTGGAAGGGAATTTTCTCAACCTGATGAAGGGCATCTATGAACAACCTTCAGCGTATATCATACTTCATGATAAAAGACTAAATGCTTTTCACCCCTAATATCAGAAGCGAGGAAAAGACGTCAGCCTCACTACTTCTACACAGCATTGTACTAGAGGTTCCAGTGTGTCCAGTACGGCTAGACAAAGGAATAAAAGACATCCAGATTGAAAAGGGAAAAGCGAAGTTGTCTTTATGCTCAGATGACATGATTGCCTATGTAAAAGATCTGATGAAATCTACAAAAAAGCTACTACAACTGATAAGTGAATTTAGCAAGCTGCAAGATGTTAATTGAATATACCAAAAGCAGTTATATTTATATATATCGGCAACAAACAATTGGAAATCGAAATCAGAGTAACATTTACAGTAGCATAAGAAATACTTAAGGATAAATCTGGCAACAGGTGTGCAAGACTGTCATAATGAAGACTACAGAATATCGTGGAGAGGAATTAGAAGGCCTACATTAATGAAGAGATCACTAAATTTATGGATTGGACAAGTCTAAATGTTACTTCTATCACAAATAATTTATAGAAACAACACACTCCAATAAAAATCCCAGCAGTCTTTTAGTAGAAATAAATCAGCTCATTCTAAAATGCATGTGCAACAAAGGATCTAGGGTAGCCAAAATAAGCTACTCTGCCTGACTTTAAAGTCTTACTATAAATTAAAATAATCAGACAGGCCGGGCATGGTGGCCCACACCTGTAATCCCAGCACTTTGGGAGACTGAGGCGGGCGGATCACCTGAGGTCAGGAGTTCCAAACCAGCCTGGCCAACATGGCAAAACCCCATCTCTACTAAAAGTACAAAAATGAACTTGGCATAGTAGCACACCCCTGTAATCCCAGCTACTTGGGAGGCTGAGGCAGGAGAATTGCTTAAACCTGGGAGGTGGAGGTTGCAGTGAGCTGAGATCACGCCACTGCACTCCAGCCTAGGTAACAGAGTGAGACTCTCTCAATATAAATAAATAAAATAAAAATAAGAAACGGAACTCCATGTTTTGTCTCCAAATCTGATATAGTCACTTCTTCCTTTGTTCAGTTCAAGGTAGCTTCATGTTTCTGCTTTCCCAGGCCAATAACTTTGAGATCTCCGACTCTTCTTTTCCTCTCAAACCCTGCACCAAACTTTCAGGTAACTACAACTTCAGAATCTATCCAGGTTGTATCCACTTTTCACAACCTCTGCTTGTCCGCAAGCCACTGTCATCTCTCACTTGGATGATTTCATTAGCCTCCTGGCCAGGGTCCCTGCTTCTGCTGGTGTTAGTCTCTTCTCCCTACAGCAGCCAGAGTAATCATTTTAAATGTCATATGTCTGTCTCACATCAGTTACAAACCTTCCAGTGCCTTCCCAGCTCCTGGGGAGTCACCCAGTCTCCCCACCCACTATGCCCTCTGACTTACCTCCTTTTACACTCTTTGTTGCTGACTTTGTTCCTTCCACATTGGCCTCTTTGCTCTTGCTTGAACAATCCCCAGTCATCCTCCCTGCCCCAGGGCCTTTGCACTTGCTGTTCTCTCTGCCAGGAAGGCACTTCCTCCATAGTTCACTCTTCACCTCCTTTGGGTCTTTGCTCAGGTGTCATCTTTGGTGATGGCTCTTCTGATCATTATTTAATTTTTATTTTTTAATTAAAAAATTTTTTTGTAGAGATGGGATCTCACTATGTTGCCCAGACTTATCTCAAACTCCTGGACTCAAATGATCCTCCTGCCTCAGCCTCCCAAAGTGCTGGAATTATAGGTGTGAGCCACCACACCCAGCCCCTGATCACCTTATTTAAAATTAGAGCTCCCAGCCCCCAACCCCAGCATCCCCGTTCCTCTGAACCTGTTTTTTTTCTCCCTAGCAATTGTTACCTTCTTACATAGCTCATAATTAAATAGTTCTTTTAGTTATCTGACTTCCCCCACTAGAATGTGAGCTCTGAAAAGGCAGGAACTTTGCCTGTATTTTACTTGTCATAACCCTAGAGCCTAAGATAGTACCTATTTCTTAGTAAGTACTTGATAAGTGTTTGTGGAATACTTTATGTTTATTTCTTGCGGTAGTGCAGTGTCATGATCTCGGCCCACTGCAACCTGTGCCATCCAGGTTCAAGCAATTCTCCTGCCTCAGCCTCCCCAGTAGCTGGGACTATAGGCATGCACCACCACGTCTGGCTACTTTTTTGTATTTTTAGTGAAGACGGGGCTTCATCGTGTTGGCCAGGCTGGTCATGCACTCCCAACCTCAAGTGATCCATTTGCCTCGGCTTTCCAAAGTTCTGGGATTACAGGCGTGAGCCAACATGCCTGGCCATGTTTATTTCCTAGTGACACTTTTGCAGCTTTTCTTTCCAGTCTTCCCCTCTGAAGTGATGTATTCTCAGCTTGGCCTGTAATTTGGTTCCCAGAAGTGTTTAATTAAACCCATGGGGATACATGAGGGGCATTCCTCTCCTGTGTGAGAGGGAGTGGGTGATTTTGAAAGCAGCATCAGGAAAGGAGAACTGGCAGGGATGTGCACAGAAGGATCCGTTTTAGAAAAGCTTATGTATGACATTGAGGATCTGAAAGTTGTGTCCTTCTTTAAAAAGATACCTGCATACTTCTGGAAATGTTTCATGTACTCCCATCTAGTCCTAAATATATCCCATTTTGAAGGCCAACCTGGAGTTTAACTTAATTATGGACACTTTTGTTATTTAAACAGTGATACAGTGACACCACACGCACACGCGCGCATGCACACACACACACAGAAATGACATATATTCCTTATATGACATATATTTCCTTTTATATATCAAACAGTAAATGCATTTGCAGTTTTGACAGATGTTGAATATTGCCAAATGCCCCTTCCTATTCTTGAGAAGAGGAAGTCGGAAGTGCAGACACTAAGCAGGCTTAGCAGCTAGTATTCCTTCAGTGATGTGCAACCAAGCAGAGTCAGAGACAGTTTTGTCACCTTCAGTAGGCGAAAGCTGCGGCATTAATTGAATGGTGCTCTTAGTCCTTAGGACAATTGCAGTCACCCTCCTCTTTATGCAGCTTACTGGCAGGAGGGTGAACACCCAGGGCTCTGGGCACTGTTTTTCCTGAAGTTTTCCTGTTCATTTGCTCTGGAAGCAATGAGATACAAGCCAGGTTTCCCAGTTACAGCCAACCCGGGCTGACTGTTCAGTTTCTTCATATGACTTGCTGGAGACCTGCCCCTTGTCCTTCCTTGTCACAAAGGGCTCCCAAATCCCTTTTGCAAAATGTTGCTTGATTATGAATATAAGGGGAAGTCAGTCTGGTGCCTGTAGATTCACAGACATTTTTGTGTCAACAAATTGTCAGTGGTCATTTTCTGAAAGCCCTTGACAAGAAGAAACTGAGGAAAATTTACCTGAGACCTTACATCAGGTGACAGACTTGGAGCCAGGATAGCTCAGAGCAGCCATCTGTTTCAGTCTCTGTTTTGCGGATGAGTGAGGCCGGAGTGAGGATGTGCCTCGCCTAGACTCGCAGAACCTGCTGGAACCCACGACCGTGCCCTCCTGCATGACTTCTCTCTATCACCCACAGCTGCCTCTGCATGGCTACCAGTGCTCTCCCAGACAGGTGGAAGGACATATGTAGCATGGATTTCTACCACTCTGGGTGACAGTAGATAAAGCTACTTGTTAGTGCTGTTTTCTGGTTTGTATCCCACTTTGAGTCTCTCACAGGGTAGAAATAATCAAGAGGGAAAGACCAGGCATGGTGGCCCATTTCTGTAATCCCAGCACTTTGGGAGGATGAGATGGGAAGGTCACTTGAGGCCAGGAGTTCGAGACCAGCCAGGTCAATGTGGCGAAACCCTGTCTCTACTAAAAATAGAAAAATTTATTGGGCACAATGGTGCACACCTGTAGTCACAGCTACTTGGGAGGCTGAGGCAGGAGAATCAGTTGAACCAGGGAGGCGGAGGTTACAGAACCCTTTTCATCTTGCAGAGTTTAGCTTTATACTGATTAAGCAGTAAATCTCCATTTCCCCTCCCCCAGCTCCTGGCAGCCACCATTCTGCCTCCTGTCTCTATGAATTTCACTACTCTTAGTACCTTATATAAGTAGAATTGTACGTATTTGTCTTTTTGTGACTGTCTGATTTCACTTAGTATGTCCTTGAGGTCTTTCATGTTGTAGCATATGTCAGAATGTCCTTCCTTTTAAGGCTGACTGATAAAGGGATTCACTTCTGTCATTTTTCTCTTTTGTTTTCTGTATGCCTTACAGCTTTCTGGTCTCTCATTTCCTGCATTACTGTCTTTTTTTCTGTGTAGATGATTTTTTGTAGTAAAACATTTAAGCTTCTTTCTTATTTACTTTTGTATATACTTTATAGTTATTTCTTTGTGGTTACCATGTTACTGTGGTTTCAGTGTGTCCCCCAAAGCTCATGTGTTGGAAACTTGATCTCTAATGTGGTGGTGTTGGGAGGTGGGACCCAATAGGAAGTGTTTGGGTCATGGGGCACCACCATTATGAATGGATTAGTGCTGTGGGTTTGTTACTGTAGGAACAGGTTCTTTATCAAAGGATGAATTTGGGCTCACACCTCTAATCCTAGCACTTTGGGAGGCCGAGGCAGATCACTTGAGGCCAGGAGTTCAAGACCAGCCTGGGTAAAACCACGTCTCTACAGAAAATACAAAAATTAGCCAGGTCTGGTGGCACATGCCTGTAGTCCCAGCTGCTTAGGAGGCTAAGGTAGTGGGAAGATTGCTTGAGCCCAGGAGGTGGAGGTTGTAGTGAGTCAAGATTGAGCCATTGCACTCCAACCTGGGCAACAGAGTGACACCCTGTCTGAAAAACAAAAAGCAAAAAAGGATGAATTTGACCTCCTTTTCTGTCCCTCTTACCCTCTTTGCCCTTCTGTCATGGATGACGAACCCTTGCCAGATGCAAGCTCCTTGTCTAGGACTTCCCAGCCTCCAGAACTGTGAAAAATAAATTTCTGCTCATTATAAATTATCCAGTCTGTGGCTTTTTGTCATGGCAGCACAGAACACTAAGATAGAAAATTAGCTCCAAGAAGTTGGGCTGTTGCTATAACAAATACCTGGAAATGTATTAGTGGCTTTGGAACTGGGTAATGAGCAGAGGTTGGAAGAATTTGGAGGAGCAGGCTAGAAAAAGCCTGTAGTGTTCTGAACTGAGCATTGAGAGTGATTCTGGTGAGAGCTCAGAAGAGAACTGTAGAGAACCATGGAACTTCCTAGTGATCACCACATTGGTAGTGACTATAATGTTGATAGAAGTATAGACCGTAAAGGCCATTCTGATGAGGTCCCCGTTGGAAATGATGAATATATTACCGGAAGTTGACTAAAGGCCATCCTTGTTATATGTAAAGACTTGAAGAACTTGGGTGAATTGTATCCATGCCCAAGGGCTTTATGGAAGGCAGAATTTAAAAGTGACGAGCCAGGATATCTGGCAAAAGAAATTAATAAGCCAAATATTAAAGGTGCTATGTGGCTTCTTTTAACTGCATACAGTAAAATGAGAGAGAAGAGAAATGATTTAAAGACAGAATTTATAATTTATAAGGGAAGCAGAACATAAAGATTTGGAAAATTCACAGCCTAGCCAAGTAAAGAATAGCAACAACAACAAAAAAAAACATTCAAGGGTGTGGCCAAGTGACCCTTTGATAGAGGAATTCGCATGGCTAGAAAGATTCCCGGTGCTATACATCAAGACAGTGGGAGACCCACAGAGGCCATTTCAAAGATCTGTGAGAAAGCCCCAAGAGAGTGGCCCTAGGCCCTGTGGGAAATCAGCATCTGCTGTCCGATGCCACCTCAGGTCTCTGCCCACCACATTCTGGCCCAGTGGCTCTCAGTCACCCAGCCGTGGCTTAAGCAGGCCCAGGTGCAGCTCATGCTGCTGTTCTGGAGGGTGCAAGTGGCAAGCCTAGGAGGCATCTATGTGGTGCCAACTCTGCAGGTGCACAGAGTGCCTGGACAATATCAGATATTGTGGGGACCCAGGCAGACATAAGCCACAGGGCGGGGCCATCACAGAGCGCTCCCACTACAGCAATGCCTAGTGGAGCTGCAGGGTTGGGGCCGCTACAGCAGACCCTAGAACTGTAGCACCACCAGTGGCAGCCCCAGCTTGGGTCAGCTACAGGCACAGGACTCGAATACGTGAGAGCTGCGGTGTGCCCTGAGCCCAACAAAGCCATGGGGGCAGGGCTGCTTGAAACCTTGGCCTCCCTCCCCACTGGTGTGCTCAGAAGGTGGAAGCACAGAGTCAAAAAGATGATTCTCTAACTTAATGCTGTTTGCCCTGTTGGGTTTTGGACTTACTTGAGACCAGCTACCCCTTTCTTCTTGCCTGTTTCTCCCTTTTGCAATGGGAATGTCTATCCTATTCCTGTCCCACTATTGTGTTTCGGAAATAGATAACTTGCTTCATTTCACAGACTCGTGGCTGGAGGGAATTTGCCTCAGGATGAAGTGCGCCTTGAGTCTCACCCAGATCTGATTTAGATGAAACTCTGGAATGTTTGGTTGATGCTGGAACAAGTTAAGACTTTAGGGGCTATTAGGATGAAAGGAATGATGAAACTCCAGAGCTCCAAAACAGTTCTGTCATTCAGATGCTGCCGGTGCAAATTCATTTAGGCGGGGAGCTTTCTATTCTGGTGCTTCCTATTCTGCCACTTTCCGAGAATCCTTTCCCTGGGAAAATACTGGGTTGGTTTGTTTGTTTTGTTTGTTTGTTTTTTGAGACGGAGTTTCGCTCTTTTTGCCTAGGCTGGGGTGCAATGGCACAATCTTGGCTCACTGCAGCCTTCACCTCCCAAGTTCAAGTGATTCTCCTGCCTTAGCCACTCGTGTAACTGGGATTGCAGGCGCACGCCATCATGCCCGGCTAATTTTTGTATTTTTAGTAGAGACGGGGTTTCGCCATGTTGGTCAGGCTGGTCTTGAACTCCTGACCTCAGGTGATCTGCCTGCCTTGGCCTCCCAAAGCGCTGGGATTACAGGTCTGAGCCACTGCGCCTGGCCTCCATTCCTTTTGTTTTCAGTCATCGCCCCCCAGCCCTGACAACTGCTGCTCACTTTCCTGTCCTTAGAATTTTGCTTATTACAGAATGTCGTATAAGTAGAATTATAAAGTATCTAACCTTTTGAGTCCTAATGCATTAAGATCCATATGTGTCGTTGCATGTAATCATTGGTTCATTCCCTTCTATTGCTGAGTAGTGTTCCATTGTACAATGTTCCCTGTGTATTTAACCATCCATCCACTGAAGGACATTTGAGTTGTTTCCAGTTTTTTGTGATTATGAATGAAGTTGCTGTAAGCACTCACATACAGGTTTTGGTGTGGACACAGGTTTTCATTTTTCTTTGGTGAATAATTAGGAGTGGCATTGCTCGGTCATATAAGTATATGCTTAACTTATGAGACACTGCCACACTATTTTCCAAAGTGAGGGTACTGTTTTGCATTACTACCAGCAGTTCACACCATATTCATTCACACCAGTTGCTCCATTTGGTCTTTGTTCTGTGACTTGTCTCCATTCTCTTTTTGTTTTTGTTTTTGTTTTTGTTCTTGAGACAGAGTCTCACTCTGTTGCCCAGGCTGGAGTATGGTGGCGTGATCTCGGCTCACTGCAACGTCCACCTCCCAGGTTCAAGGCATTCTCCTGCCTCAGCCTCCTGAGTAGCTGGAATTACAGGTTCACGCCACCACGCCTGGCTAATTTTTTATTTTTAGTAGAGACAGGGTTTCACCATGTTGGCGGGGATGGTCTTGAACACCTGACCTTGTGATCCACCCGCCTCAGCCTCCAAAAGTTGGGATTACAGGTGTGAGCCACCACACCTGGCTGTCTGCATTCTCTTAACAGTATCTTTAGAAGAGCAGACGTTTTTATTTTGATGAAATTCAGTTTATCTGGCCGGGCTGGGTGGCTCACCCTTGTAATCCCAGCACTTTGGGAGACTGAGGAGGGTGGATCACTTGAGGCCAGGAGTTTGAGACCAGATTGGCCAACATAGCAAAATCTCATCTGTACTGAAAATATAAAAATTAGCTGGGCATGGAGGCGCATGCTTGTAGTCCCAGCTACTTGGGAGGCTAAAGCAGGAGAATTACTTGAACCCGGGAGGCAGAGGTTGCAGTGAGCCGAGATCCTGCTGCTGCACTCCAGCCTGGGCAATAGAGTGAAATTCCGTTAAAAAAAAAAAACTCAGTTTATGAATGATTTCTCTTAAGGTTCGTGCATTTGGTATTTGTAACTAAGGAATCTTTGTCTAACTCAAGTTTACAAAGATTATTTTTTTTTCTGGAAGTTTTATAAGTTTTAATTTAACTTTTAGGCTTGTAACTCATTTCACATTAAACGTTGTATGTGGTGCCAGGTATAGGGATTTCGGATGTTCTGGCACCATTTGTTCAACAGAGTAGCCTTTTTTTCATTAAATTGCCCTTTCACCTTTGTGGAAAATCAATTCAGCACATATGTATGGGTCACTTACATGTTTTTAATTGATTTCTAAATTCTGAAAGGAAAGTGATAAAAAAGAAGATTCTTCCACTATGTCTGCATTTCTGAGTTCTCCCCCAGGAACCCTTTCCTAACAGCTGCAGGCTGAATTAACCACTTCTGGACCCCTGTAACTATCGTGCATATATTTATTACTGAGTTTTCTGACCTAAAGAAGTATCTGATTCTCCCTCTCCCCCGGTCAGAAATTGCCTCATCCCTTTTTGTCACCTTCATCACAGCTGGCCCTATAATGTTTGTTGAATGAAAGGGCAATTCCCAAATGTCCGATAGGTCAAGCATTTTAGGAGAGCTAAACCAGCCAAATGAGACCAGGAAGTGAAGAAAAATACCTACTTTTTTTTTTTTTTTTTTTAAGCAGGAACTATGTCTGCTTCTACTTTGGTGTGACTTCTACTTCTCCAGGCATCCCTGCTATGGCCATGTTAGGCCAGGTGTGTTTTGGTCATTGGTGGACTCTCAGCTTCAGAGGACGCCTGGCTTCTCCATATGCTGTCTTTCGTCACGTCTGCTTATTGGACTTTAGTCACTGCAGCGCACCAGTTTCAAACTCATGAAATATTAATTAATTCCAATATTTAATTGATTGCTTCTCTTTCTCAGCACTTGGGAAATATAATGTTTACTACCTAGAAATTTTCCTACAGTAGATTTTGAATTCTTAACATTTTGATTTTTTTTTTTTTTTTTTTTTTTTTTTTTAAGATGGGGTTTCACCATGATGGCCAGGCTGGTCTTGAACTCCTAACCTCAGGTGATCCACCCACCTCGGCCTCCCAAAGTGCTAGAACAGGCATGAGCCACCGCGCCCGGCTAACATTTTGATCTTAACCGATTTACCATGATACTTGGTTTCCATGAGAGATGTAACAGTTGGGACTATACTGTCCATAAGATGCGGGTGGGGTCATGGTATGTATTTGGGAACTCTACAAATGGCAGCCCTTTGTGCCTTTGCAAAGGCTGCAGGTAGGAAAGCTGTCATTACTTGTGATGGTGTCCACGTGCTTCCTGTGAGTGGGAGATGTGTTTCTGTGCCTCACCGTCTTCACTGTACTGGATTGCTGGCTTTCTCAGGTGTCTTTATTTGAGTCAACTTGCATTCCATCTCCCCGCTTCCACCTAGTCTTGATCATCTCATTTGCGTATATAACAACCTTCCCCTCACACACAATTCTTTGCAGAAGTTTTATTGTGCTGGGCATTGGGAGGAGAGGCATTGAAGTTGGGTGGAATCATTTCAGGCTGACTTTCCAGATGTGGCTCTCATTAGAAGCATTGGTAAATAAGCTGAAAACCAGCAACACATATAGCACAGTCTTTCTGTGTTTGCAGCTTGGAACTGAGCAGCCCTCACTGGGTGCATTTCTAAGCCTTTGTCTTGTCACTTGTATGATATCCACTTAGGGAAAGGTATCAAGGCTGGGCACAGTGGCTCACGCCTATAATCCCAACACTTTGGGAGGCCAAGGTGGGCCATCACCTGAGGTCAGGAGTTCAAGACCAGCCTGACCAACATGGTGAAACCCCGTCTCTACTAAAAATACAAAAATTAACCAGGTATGGTGGCAGGCGCCTGTAATCTCAGGTACTCAGAAGGCTGAGGCAGGAGAATGAATCGCTTGAACCCAGGAGGTGGAGGTTGCGGTGAGCTGAGATCGTGCCACTGCATTTCAGCCTGGGTGTCAAGAGCGAAACCCTGTCTCAGAAAAAAAAAAAAAAAAAAAGAGGCCAGCACGGTGGCTCATGCCTGTAATCCTAGCACTTCGGGAGGCCGAGGTAGGCAGATCACCTGAAGTCAGGAGATCAATACCAGCCTGACCAACATGGTGAAACCCCGTCTCTACTAAAAATACAAAACTACCCGGGCACGGTGGCTCATGCCTGTAATCCTAGCACTTCGGGAGGCCGAGGTAGGCATATCACAAGGTCACGAGTTAGAGACCATCCTGGCCAACATGGTGAAACCCCATCTCTACTAAAAATACAAAACTTAGCTGGACGTGGTGCCGCACGCCTGTAATCCCAGCTACTCCAGAGGCTGAGGCAGGAGAATTGCTTGAACCTGGGAGGCGGAAGTTGCGGTGAGCTGAGAGTGCGCATTGTACTCCAGACTGGGCGACAGAGCGAGACTCTGTATCAAAAAGAAGAAAAAAAAGAAAAAGATGTCAGAATCATATAACATATTCCTTTTTCCTCTTTTCTATTAGCAGTTTTACTGAAGTGTAATTTATATGCCATAAAATTTACCATTTTAATGTTCAATTCAGTAATTTCTAAATTTATAGAGTGTGCATTATAACCACAATCCAGTTTTAGAACATTTCCAGCATCCCCGAAAGATCCCTTTGTCCCTTTGCAGTCAGTCCCGCCCCCACCTCCAGCCCAGGCAACCACTCATTTGCCTTTTCTATAAATCTGTCTTTTCTCTATGTTTCATGTAAATGAAGTTTTATACAATATATGACCTTTTGTGACTGTATTTTTCTCAGCATGCTTTTGAGGTTGATCTGTATTATAGCACGTCCCAGTACTTTGTTCCTTTTTATCGCTGAATATTATTCCATTGTTTGGATATACATTTTCTTTATTCATTCACTAGTTGGTGGACATTTGGATTGTTTCCAGTTCTGGTCGTTATGAACAATGCTGCTATATATATTCACATGTAAGTCTTTGTGTGGATATGTGTTTTCGGGTCTCTAGGGTAGATTTCTAGAAGTAGAATTGCTGAGTCTTTTTCTTTTTTTTTTTTTTTACGGAGTGTCACATTGTCACCCAGGCTGGAATGCAATGGCGCAATCTTGGCTGACTGCAACCTTCACCTCCCGAGTTCATGTGATTCTCCTGCCTCAGCCTCCCGAGTAGCTGGGATTACAAGAGCGCACCACCATACCTGGCTTAATTTTTCTTTTTTTAGTAAAGATGTGGTTTCACTATGTTGGCCGGACTGGTCTCAAACTCCTGACCTCATGATCTACCCATTTCGGCCTCCCAAAGTGCTGGGATTATAAGTGTGAGCCACTGCACCCAGCCGACTCTTTCTTTTCTTTTCTTTTTTTGTGCCACCACACCCGGCTAATTTTATATTTGTAGTAAAGACGGTTTTCACCGTGTTGGTCAGGCTGGTCTCAAACTCCTGACCTCAGGTGATCCACCCGCCTTGGCCTCTCAAAGTGTTGTGATTACAGGGTGAGCCACTGCACCTGGCCGAATTGTTCTTATGGTAAGTTTATATTTAACTTTATAAGAAACTGCCAAACTATTTCCTAAAGTGACTACCATTTTCATTCCCACCAGCAATGTGTGAGTGTTCCAGTTTCTTTCTTTCTTTCTTTCTTTTTTTGAGATGGAATTTTACTCTTGTTGCCTAGGCTGGAGTGCAATGGTGCGATCTCCACTCACCGGAACCTCTGCCTTGTGGGTTCAAGCAATTCTCCTGCCTCAGCCATTGTGCCTCAGCCTCCCGAGTAGCTGGGTTTACAGGCATGTGCCACCACACCTGGTTAATTTTTTGTATTTTTAGTAGAGATGGGGTTTCTCCAGGCTGCTCTCAAATTCCCAACCTCAGGTGATCTGCCCGCCTCGGCCTCCCAAAGTGTTGGGGTTACAGGTATGAGCCACCATGACTGGCATGAGTGTTCCAGTTTCTCCACATCCCTGCCAATAGTTGGTTTTGTCTGCCCACCTACCCCACCCCACCCCACCCCTTTTTTTTTTGAGACAGGGTCTTGCTATGTTAGTTAAGGCTGGCCTCAAACTCCCGGGCTCAAGTGATTCTCCCACCTCAGCCTCCCTAGCAGCTGGCACTGTAGGCACCCACCAGTGCACCCGGGGCTGCCTGTCTCTTGGTTATAGCTGTTGGAATGGGTGTGAAGCAGCTTCTCGTTGTGATTTTAGTTTCCACTTCTCGAATGACTAATGATGCCGAACGTCTTTTTATGTGCCTATTAGCTATTTGTATTTCATCTTTGGTAAGCTGTCAATTCCAATCTTTTGCCTATTTTTTAGTTAAGTTTGTGTGCTGTCTTCTTATTGAGTGGTTAGAGTTCTCTGTATTGTGGGTACAAGTTCTTTATCAGGTCTATGATAGCACATGTGGATTTTTATCTTCCTTACACCAGTGCGAGTATATAGAAAGGAAGAGTTAATCATAATAATGCTTATTATTTGAGTGTTTTTAGGACCTGGACACTGGGCTGTGTGTTTCACAGGGATTATTTGGGTCACTTTAATTTTCTAAAGGTTCTAGGACTGTTTCAAGCACCTGCCCTTCTATTAACAGTTTTCAATGGAGAAAGAAAACAAATGATTTGATTTGGGGAATTCTTAGGTTTATGCAAGTTAGAACTGACCTTTTAATGTTATTACCATGAGGACTAAATGGCTGTTAGAGACCCCAACTAGGAGCGGTCCAAACAAGTGAGATGCTTCTCTCTGTAACAGGCTGACAGTCACAGTCCTGGATGGGCTTGATGGCTCCTCAGGGTCAGACACCTCCTGTCCCAATTACTCTGTAAGGTACTGCTTCTGCCTGAGGATCCAAAATGCCCATGCCAGCTGCCATGGCCCCTCGCAGGCATTGGATGCCAGAAAGAGGAAAGGGAGTGTATGCCTGTTGCTTTGAAGAACCTGACGCAGAAGTCTTCCACATCACGTTTGCCCACATACCATCACTTAGTCGTGTGGCAGTGCCTGGCCACAAGAGAGGCTGGGAGATGCAGTTTTTATTCTGGGGTGATGTGTCCCATCTACAACTGAAGGGTGAAGGCCTAAAAGTTAGGGGTTGAAGGCAAGAGAAGAAAACAGATATTGAGGGCCAGTGTTGGGCTTGCATGATCCTGTGTGGGATTCCTGTTCATTTTCATCAAAGAAAGTCTACTTGATATGCAATTGCTGGCCTAAGCGTTATTGAAGGGTTAATTTTACTGTTTTAGAATTACACCAGAACATTTGTCATATGAAATAACTATAAATATGACTGATTATTGCCTAGCATATTATAATTCTCTCCAGACACAGGAATCAATAGGGTCTAGCTATCAGAATAGATATCCTAAATGTGTATCTTTTGAAGAGATTGATTATAAGGTATTGGCTCATGAGATGATGGAGCCCAAGAAGTCCCACAGTCTGCTCTCTGCCAAATGGAGACCCAGGAAAGCTGCTGGTGTAGTTTCGAAGGCCTGAGAGCTGAGGGCCAGTGATATGGATTTATCTGAGTCTGAAGGTCTGAGAGCTGGGAGTGCTAAGGGCAAGAGAAGATCCGTGTCCCAGCTCAAGCAGTCAGGCAGAGAGAGGGGAAATCCAGCCTTCCTTTTTCTGCCGTTTTGTTCTATTCAGGCCTTCAACGGACTGGAGGATGCCGGCCAAACTGGGGAAGGCCATCTTCTTAGGCAGTTCACCATTCCAATGCTAATCTCTTCTAGAAACACCCTCACAGACATGCCTGGAAATAATGTTTAATATCTGGGCATCCTGGGGGCCTAGTCAAGCTGACACACACAGTTCACCACTACACTTAGGGAATGTGAAAATAACTCGGACATTAAGTTCGATTTTGGTGTTGCTGTAAAGAATATAGATCTTATGCACCAGCTGGTAGGAGGGTGGCAAACACGGAGGACAGCTTTTACCTGGTTGCCTTTGGAAGCAAAACTCTGCTTTGCTGTTTTGTTTTCAGGTGGCTGCATGGCCACTGACCTAGCCCCTTCCTGCCATCCCCACAGTGCCACTTAGTGAAGTTTCTCTAAGGTTACCCTGCTCTTGTTCAGTTAATATGTGGTTCTGGATTAATATGCCACATCTGTCACTTTAAGAAAGAAAAAGAGCATTTCCGTTTAGAGATCCCATGGCTCCTTTAAGGACAACAGTCATTTCTAACAAGTGGAGGGAAGAAATCTTCTGGTTACATTTGTCCTTTGTGTGTGTTGAAAACCTTGACAACAAAACAAATTGGTACTGAATGGTTTGAAGAAATAAACATTAACTCCCCTTTAGTGTTTCATTTCTAGGGTTTCAAGCCTTGGTAACAATTACCAAGAACTCTGCTTTCACGGGGTACAGCTCTAGGCTGCTGACAGGATCTTAATACCAGAGGAGCCTATACTTTTATAGCCAATTCCAACTGCCCCAGAGATAACTTGGATAAACATCGTCTCCTCCACGTACCTCCTAATCCCTGCTGGGTTTTACACTGTGGGGAGGTTTAGACAACTTGTTTTCTTTCCCTTTTAGCCCTTCTCTCTACACTCCCTTCCAGCTGCCTTCTTCCCCCACCCCCAAATGTAACGTGATCTCCTAGGCCTGGTCTGCTGCTTTCGCAGATTCTTTTAGTCTTAGAGAGAGAGAGAGAGGAAAAAATTAACCATTGGTTCACCAATTCAAAGTTAACAAAACTTGAAACAAAAGGAGCTTGTCAATAACCAGGGCTTGGACTTTTCTTTTATCTGTTGCTCCTACTTGGCTGAGTTTACCTCATTATAAATCATATCACACAGATAATAATTTGAAGGCTTTAAGATTTTCACAGCGCAATTTGTGATTGCAACAAAGCTATAACATTGCTATTTTTGATTTGTTTTATAGATATATTCATCTTCAGTACTCAGATTAAAAGCAAACAAACAAGACTTATAGGGATTTAAAATAAAATTATTTCGCATTTATTTAAAAAGTTAAAAGGACAGAGACATCTGATGAAAACAGGGCAAAATCTCTTTAGTTGAATTGAAGCACTTAGAGTTTAACATATCCCAAACCATTTTACTTTATAATACTTGTGTTTTGTTTTGTTTTTTTTTTTTGGAGCTGGACTTTCACCGTGGTTACCCAGGCTGGAGCACAATGACACGCTCTGAGCTCACCACAACCTACGTCTCCCAAGTTCAAGCAATTTTCCTGCCCCAGCCCTCCTAGTAGCTGGAATTACAGACATGCGCCACCACGTTTAGCTAGTTTTGTATTTTTAGTAGTGATGGGGTTTCTCCCTGTTGGTCAGGCTGGTCTCGAACCCCCGACCTGACGTGATCCGCCCTCCTTGGCTTCCCAAAGTGCTGGGATTACAGGTGTGAGCCACTGCGCCTGGCAATATTTCTGTTTATATTTAAACCTTAGGTACAGTATTGTAACTGGATTTAAGAATTTGGAGTTTCGTTGTTTCTTCACCACCAGCAAAATTAAGATTTAAAACCTATAGTTTGCAACAAATTTTAGTTTTTCAGCCTACTGTCCTACAACTTGTCTGTCAGCTTTTAATCATGGGTACCTAGTAGGTGTCATGTAATGGGAAAAGGATTTAAAGAGGGAGTTTGAAGATAGAGTTTTTTCTTGCTCTGCCACTAACTTGGTATGTGACCTAGTGGCAAGTTATATAGCCTGTCTGTGTCACAGTTGTCTGAAATGCAATCTGGCCAAAATAGATTCTTAAAATGACAATAAAAAGATTTAATTATTTACTCATGTATTTATTTTTTGAGACAGAGTCAGTGCAATCTCAGTTCACTGCAACCTCCACCTCCTGGGCTCAGGTGATTCTCCTGACTGAGCCTCCTGAGTAGCTGGGATTATAGGTGCACGCCATCATGCCCAGCGAATTTTTGTATATTTTGTAGAGATGGGGTTTCACTGTGTTGCCCAGGCTGGTCTCAAACTCCTGAGCTCAAATGATCTACCCCCCGGGGCCTCCCAAAGTGCTGGGATTATAGGCATGAGCTACCACGCCTGGCCAAAAGATTTGTTTGTTTGTTTGTTTGTTTTTTGAGGTGGAGTCTCTATCTGTCCCAGTCTGGATCTTGGCTCACTGAAACCTGTGTGCCTCCACTCCCTGCTCCATTCAAGTGATTCTCTTGCCTCAGCCTACTGAGTAGCTGGAATGACAGGCGCGTGCTCCTGCACCTAGCTAATTTTTGTATTTTCAATAGAGATAGGGTTTCACCACCTTGGCCAGGCTGTCTCGAACTCCTGACCTCAGGTGATCTGCCTGCCTCAGCCTCCCAAAGTATTGGGATTACAGGCGTGAGCCACTGCACCTGGTCCCCTTTTTCTTTTCCTTTTTTTTTTTTTTTTTTTTT
>NW_016107569.1:1070023-1082788 GCF_001604975.1 Cebus imitator | reverse complement strand
TCAAAAAAAAAAAAAAAGAAAAGAAAATTAGAAACTCAATTCCAGGGCTTTAATGTCCTTTTTATAGGAATTCCAGAAAGAGAACTGAAAAAAAATAATGATAATAATAAAGAAACAAATGGAGGAGAAGAGAAGTTAAATGTAAGGAAAAAATTCAGAGTTTAGTGAAGTGAGTATTTTCCAAAGCTGAATAACATAAATATGAATTTATAAGTGCCCAGAATGATATACGAAAGAGACTCGTATCATTGTGAAAGTTCAGAACACCAAGAATGTCAGAAGATCCTAAAAGCTTCCAAAGAGAAAAAACCAAGTCATTTTAAGAGGTCAGGAACCAGAATGGGATTGCATCTCTAAACAATACTTACTGGAAACTAGATAGTAGTAGATAAATGCCTTCAAAATTCATTTGGGAAAATTTTCAACCTAGAATTCTATACTCAGACAAACTGTCAGGGTAGAAGAAAGGTATTTTTTTTAGACACGCACCCTCCCACCTCACCTCTGTGAAGCTACTGGATGATGAATTCCAGTAAAACGAAGAAGTCAGTCAATAAATAGAACTGAGAATATTTGAAATGTTTTAGTGATTGGAAAAAAATATCACTAGGTGTTTGAAAGATCTTTGAAGTATTTAAGGGAAATTAGTAGTAGGTATATAGAAGAGTATCGGCCAGGAGCAGTGGCTCACACCTCTAATCCCAGCACTTTGGGAGGCCAAGGTGGGTGGATCACGAAGTCAGGAGTTCAAGACCAGCCTGGCCGATATATATGGTGAAACCCTGTCTCTATGAAAAATATAAAAAAATTAGATGGGCTTGGTGGCGCACACCTGTAGTCCCAGCTGCTCAGGAGGCTAAGGCAGGGGAATCGCTTGAACCCAGGAGGCCGAGGTTGCAGTAAGCCAAGATCATCCCACTGCACTCCAGCCTGGGTGACAGAGTGAGACTCCATCTCAAAAAATAAATAAAGAAATAAATAAAGAGATTAATTAAATGAAAAGAAGACAATATCTTTAGGATAAACAAAGTTGTATAATAAAGGAAACATTCATAGTATATTATTGGCTAAGCAGCGAACAATATTTATATCATCCTAGTAATGTAAACACTGACTATTGATTTATGCTTCAAATTGTGATTTTATTATTTTGGGGGGTTATGGATGTGATAGTATAATACCGCTGTCATAAGTTAATAGATAATGGATAAAGCTAATGAATTCAGAAACAGCAAGATGATGTTATTAGCTAAAAATCTGAAGGAGGCTGTCTCTGGGGAAACAGACAAGGGAATGGGATTGCAGTTTTTTATTACCAGATTTTTACAAGACTATTTTTAGCCTTTTTACAAGACTTTAAGTACTGTTTGCGTTTTAACCATGTTATGTATATTACTTTGATTAAAAAGAAAAATTAATTTTAAAGAATGAACATACTAATACTGTTAGTTTTCTCCTTCTAGAGAATAATGTTTAACTGTTAGGTTTAGACTTGTTAATTATAAAAATATAGGGAAGTCTTACTGTAATGAGATTTTCTAGAAAGCGGATTTACTCCAAGGCAGTTCAGATTTGGTCCCCAGCTGAGAATTATGGCCTGGAAATACCAAGAGAACTAACAGAAAAATCAGTGTCATTTGAAGGATAGTCATATGTGCAGCCTGTGCACGAAATCTGGGGTCTGAATTAGGCCCTCATTCAAGATTTGGGGGTGTGGAGTTTGTGTTTTGCTGAAGCTGTGGTTGCAAACCTTTATTTTAGGATTAAAGGTAGGGCTCTCCTGTGACATTTGAACCTTAGTTGCTGATCCTACCTCACGGCTAGTGTTTCTTTCTTCATAAAATAGAGTTCCTTGTCCCTTGGAAAACCTCCAGACTGTGCTTTCTGGAATCATTTTCACATAGCATGTTTGCTAATTTGAGCCCTTGACTGAGTCCCAGAAAGATGTAGGCAGGAACACAGACCTGATGCAGGAATAGTCTTCTTTTGGAAATAACAATAGCTGCTGTTTATTGAGCACCTTCTGTGCTTTGGGCAGTCTCCGTGCATTACTACCGATCGCCATCATAACCCTGTGAGATAACTGCTCTTGTGACCACCTCCCATTTTTTCAGATGAGAGAATTGAGGCTCTGAGAGGTGAAGTCCTTGCTCATGGCACCACAGTGAGTGGTAGATCTGAGACTCAGCACTAGCCTTTGTGACACGTAATTCGTGACCAGCCGGTAGTCCTACCTGACTGAAAAATTGTGAGACTTAAAGGGACATATGTGTCTCCATACAGTGGCAAAAATTGATATGATGGAAATGACCTTTTAAGCTATCTTATCCTTTAGTTGGACAGACACTGAACCCACAGAGCTAGTGGACCTGGCAGGCTCACTGGACAATGTTTGCTGGATCAGGGAAGTGGGCTTTGTGGTATCTGCATGTGAAATAGTATGTACACACCTCAAGATCTTTGCTCTTCCCCCTAAAGCTACTGGCTGGGCTAGAAACACTGAAGGGGTCAGCCAGACCCGGGGTCATCTGCTCCTGGGGTCCCAAGCCAGGCCTCGTGTCAGGTTCATCTGTCTCTGTTCCACCTGCACTCACACCCAGTCTTGCTGCTGGGAGGTGGAGCGTCCACACCCTGAATCCTGCCTTCTTCCCTTGACCCACTTCTGTGGTGGGTACTGCCCAACTTTTTCTTAATTAAAAAAAAAAAAAAATCAGCCTCTCTCCTCTAATCATCCAAGAAGAGCCTTCTTTTGGTAACTTGTTCTAGAGTTGCGCATATCTTAAATTCAGAAATTTGTTTTCAAATTTTAGAAATATCCATTCCTGTTTGTTCTATTCCCAGTGAAAACAAGAAGCAACTCTTTCCTCTTCCAAAACAGTGAATTTTTCTTTTTTCTTTTTCTTCTCCTTCTTTTTTTTTTGGAAAGGAGTCTTGCTCTGTTGCCCAGGCTGGAGTGCAGTGGCGCGATCTTGGCTCACTGCACCCTCCACCTCTGGGTTCAGGCGATTCTCCTGCCTCAGCCTCCCAAGTAGCTGGGATTACAGGTGTGCACCACCATGCCTGGCTAATTTTTGTGGGTTTTTTTTTTTTTTTTTTTTTTTTTTTTTTGAGACAGAGTTTCGCTCTTGTTACCCAGGCTGGAGTGCAATGGCACGATCTCGGCTCACCGCAACCTCCGCCTCCTGGGTTCAGGCAGTTCTCCTGCCTCAGCCTCCTGAGTAGCTGGGACTACAGGCACGCGCCACCATGCCCAGCTAATGTTTTGTAATTGTAGTAGAGACGGGGTTTCACCATGTTGACCAGGATGGTCTCGATCTCTTGACCTCGTGATCCACCCGCCTTGGCCTCCCAAAGTGCTGGGATTACAGGCTTGAGCCACCGCTCCCGGCCATTTTTGTGTTTTTAATAGAGACGGGATTTCCCCGTATTGGCCAGGCTGGTCTTGAACTCCTGACCTCTGGTGATCCGCCCACCTCGGCCCCACAAAGTGCGTTGATTACAGACATAAGCCACTGCACCCGGCTCCAGAACAATGGATTTCTATTTTACATATGCATACAGATTATCTGGGAGCTTCAGATCCAGCCCATTGCACATATTCTTTCTGATTCTAGAATAGAGACCAAGGCTCTGGATTTTAAGCAAATCCCACGTTATTCAAAATAGATTGTCCATGGATTATACTTTTAGAAACACTGCTCAGATCCCATGCGTTAATATAATTGGAGATTTTATCCTTTCCTTCTTAATATTCTTAATATATTTAAAAATATTCTTAAATAGCTCTAATTCCCTCAATTATTTTCTCCTAAGACATGTTTTCCTAACAGTTAATGAAATTTATTTCATCTTCTGGTCTTACTCATATTATCCACCTTTCATTTAAATTGGAAATTTTCTGCCTTTTTAGAAAGTTCAAGGCCTTCCTACCTTACTACCTCCTGGCGGTGCGAACTTGGACAGGATATTTCCCCCTCTCCCTCCAATCAGTTTCTCACCTGTGAAATGGAATTAAACTATACAAAATAATTAGATTGCTGTGAGGTTTGAGTGTGTGGCACAGATTACATGCACATTAAAAGTGCATTGCTTCCCAAACTAATGCAACATAGCAAACAAGTTAGTTCACAGTCTTTAATTTCTTTACTTTTCCTTTACTTTCTTTTTAAAAAATCTTTTTAGCTAATGGCTTTTAGGTCTTGGGCTGATTAGAAGGAATCCTTCTTGGGCTGTTCTTCTGTTAAGAAGATTGAAGCTCAAAAAAAAAAAAAAAAAGATTGATGCTCTCCTTCATTTGCTTGTAACAGAATGCTCTTCCTGCCTTGCAAGTGAGTTTCAAAAGCGTCAAAAGCTGGATCTGGAAAGAATTGTCCAGGTTTGACATGGTAGTGTAGGGTTTGGCAGGGTTTTTGTTTGTTTGTTTTTTGAGACAAAGTCTCACTACTCTGCCACCCAGGCTGGAGTGCAGTGGCATGATCTCAGCTCACTGCAACCTCAGCCTCCCAGGTTCAAGTGATTCTTGTGCCTCAACCTCCCAAGTAGCTGGGATTACAGGTGCATGCTACCACTCCTAGCTAATTTTTGTATTTTTAGTAGAGATGGGGTTTCACCATGTTGGCCAGGCTGGTCTCCAATGCATGACCTCAGGTGATCCACCCACCTCACATTCCCAAAGTGCTGGGATTACAGGCATGAGCCACCATGCCTGGCCAAGTTTGGCAGCTTTTTCAGTATTCATTGCCACTAATTCAGTGTTTTGTTAGATCTGTGGATGTATGGTTTTATAACTAAAGTTAAAAAGATTTGGGTATAGTTTATAAGTATTACTCATTTTAAGAGGATTTAAGAGGATAAGATCATTTTAGACTCAAGAGCAGAATATTAGTAATAATAATTAGCTTTTAAAATAAACTTATATACCAATATAAAGTACAGCACAAGGCAAACAAATATCTGGGCCTGTATTAACAGATGGTATTCAAGGATATGGTTAGAATTTCCAAAATGCCTAATAATGTGTAATTCTTGGCATTAAGCTGCCAATTTGTATATAGCCTTTAATCTGAAATGCTGTATAATCACAGACTTTATTCTGATCCAAGGCCCTTGAGCTTTCCAAAAGGTCCACAAAACAGACAGATACTGTATTTTTTCGCTTGTTTGTATTGGTGGCACCCTTTTGAGTGTGATTTTTGGCATTACATGTAGAGGTTGAAAGAGTCAAGGCAACACTAAACACATCAGCATTCACCACATGCAAGCTGTCTAGCAGAAGGACAGTGCCTCCCAGAACCTAGAAAGCATCCAGAGTCACTGCACCCATCCCTTGGTGGCCCTGTAGTCCTGCATCTCCAGATGATGGGATTTGCAAACTTCCCTGCTGGTGCCCTCTTGGGTGCTCATGAGGCCTGCTCTGGTACCATGACTCTAGCAGTAGGTCCATTCAATCCCAGTAAAAATACATGTTTTATGTTGATCAGAATTTGGCAGGACATGTGAAAAGTTAACGACATCCGGGCCGAGAACCCCTGTGATATACACTAGTCACATCCAGTCCAATTTGGAGTTTTTATGTGCTGTTTTTGGCAGACTTAAGTGAAGATCTTGTTACTTAGCCATTCCTGACGTATTGAAGATACCCAGGTTTTTGTCATTATAGGATAGGCTAGAAAGTAGCCAGGGTCTCATAACCAAGGCTTTCTCTGAAACATATAATGACAATGCTAGTTATTTGACCAAAGATATCCAATTCTTTAATCTGCTTGGAATTTATCCTTGGTGTGAAGGGCAGCGTCATCCGCTGGTCAGGAGCCTGATCCCTGGAGCCGGGCAGACCTGGGCTGAGCCCATCTCCCCGTTTCCAGCTGTGGGCAAGGTGCTTGACATCTCCGAGCATCTGTGGGTTTTTTTGATTTGTTTTGTTTTGTTTTAACCTGAAGAATTGCAGTAATCTGTTTTCTCAGTCCAGTCATTGTGCAGATGTAGTACAATAATGAAGGTAACATGGCACATAGGAAGAGCTCATGTCAGCTCTTACTCTTCATGGCTAGAAGATGTGGACTTTGTGACCTAACACCATTTATGAAATAAATTCCTTTTCCTCTTACCTGATTTTTATTGAATTATTTGGTGCCATTGGGTTCCTTATTGTTTCCTTCTGACCTAGATTTCTGGGTCTGTGCCAGTAACACGATTGTGATTGTTGCTACTTTGTAACATTGTATGTGGTCAGTCCAAACAAGAGTTAAAAAGATTTGAATGAAATGGATTTTAAACAGTGGTCCCCCCACCCTCCCCCCGTGGCCAAAGGAAGGGGAAAAATTCTCTGTTGAAGTAAATGAATCGGGGAAGAGGCTCAGACCCTGCCTCTGAAAATTCTCACTGGGGGGACTAAGTCCCCTCACTCTGAACTCACACCTGCCAGTTCGCAGCCTGACCTCACATCCTGGTCTGGGTG
Source organism: Cebus imitator (assembly GCF_001604975.1). Taxonomy (NCBI): domain Eukaryota; kingdom Metazoa; phylum Chordata; class Mammalia; order Primates; family Cebidae; genus Cebus; species Cebus imitator. The sequence continues at coordinate 1,076,331 of NW_016107569.1, read as the reverse complement.
TGCGGCCTGACCGGGTGTCGCGCGTCCGTGTGGTTGTCCTGTGGGTGCCAGTTCTGTTTCTCCCCAGACACCTACTGCCTCAGCCTTAGTCACAGCACGCGCACTGAGTAGAAATGAGACCAGTTAGTATTGGTAACTGCAGAGGAATCTGCATTTTCACTAGCGTTCTCCGGACAGAGGGTTTGCCTGACACCGGCGCACAGGGAAACTCGCTAGAAGCAGTGCAGGTTGGGGACGCCCCAGGCCGCGGTAGAGTCGCGCGCTGCTTCTAAAGTGAAGGAGAGCAGGCCTGCGCCCTCTCCCTGCCCACAGGGCTGGGGCTGCGCTTCCAGGTGAAGAAAGACCTCGGCGGGCCGCGCGCGGCCTTCGCCCTGCGAGCTTGGCTCAGGAAAGCGGCGGCGGCTTTGGGCCGGGCTTGGCCTCGGGGACACCGAGGGCTCCTCGGTGCGGGCGCGCGCGGCCAGGAAGGGGTTAAGGCGCAGGCGGCGGCGGGGCGGGGGTGGGCCTGGCGGGCGCCCTCTCCGGGCCCTTTGTTAACAGGCGCGTCCGGGCGAGGCGGAGGCGGAGACGCGGCCGCGGCCATGGGCGAGCGTGGGCGCGCAGGGCGGCGGTGAGGGCGGCCTGGCGGGGCCGGGGGCGCCCGGGGAGGGGCGCGCGGGCCAAGCCTGGCCTGAGCCGGGCCCGCGGACCGGGCTGGGAGAGGGGCGCCGGCCCCCGACGTCGCCGGCGCGGGAAAATGTTGGAGATCTGCCTGAAGCTGGTGGGCTGCAAATCCAAGAAGGGGCTGTCCTCGTCCTCCAGCTGTTACCTGGAAGGTAAGCCGGGGCAGCGCGGGTTGGGTTGAGTAGCCGCACGCCCTCCCGCCGCCGCTGGGCCCTTCCTAGGCCTCGCCGCCCGCGTGCTCCCGCCCGCGCCCTCCCCGGGTCTCCCCTTCTCCCCCTCCCGCCTTCTCTCTTCTCTTCTTCTCCTTCTCTTTTTCTTTTATTTCTGTCTTTCTCGCGATGGTCCCTAGGCGCCGCCGGCGGATGTGGCCCCCAGCCCCGGCGCCAGCCCCGGGAGAGCCACGCTGGATGGTGACGGCGGCGTCCCGGGGCACCACACTGAGGGCTCCGCCGAAAAAGTTTGAGAAAGCGAACTCGACAGGCCTTAACGTCCCTGGGATCCCACGTTGTGGAATCCACCGTTAATTGGGACTGTGTGTCAAAACGATCGACCGGTGTTTGTTAAAACATGCCATTTCCATTAAGCATCGCGTACACAGGGAACACCACTCTACCATTTATGGATACAGAATTTCAAGTGATCTTTCCATCTCCCCCACCCCCATCTTATCTGCAGACCACGAAGAGGTTTCAGGAATTCGCTGTCTTTTCAGCGGAAGGGAGAGAGATCACAGCCAATTTAAGAAGGCATTTCGGTGGAGTCCCCCAGAGTACTAAGGTGTCATGTTCGGTTCCTTCAGTGAAGCTCAGGCCAAGAGGGCTTCACTTTTCCGACTTTTCCGTTCTTTCTACCTACTCTCCTTCTCTAATTACATCTATTTTATTTTATTTTTCTTTCCTGTTGTTGTCTTTCGTTTTCTAAATGGAAAGAAAGTAAGTTGAGGATTATGGGTCTTCACTTTCGTAGCTTCTAGGTGGGTATGAAATTGATCTGATTTGAGACTGGTGCTCCCCGACCGTTGCCTTCAGCAGAAAGGCTATCTGTGCTTCAGAGATGTGGTGGTACTTCTCTTGTTTTCATTTAAGACAATGTAAGAGTAGAAATGTGAAGCTCACTTTAGATCAAGTAGGATTTCTGCTAGAATGCCATGTTTTTCTTTTTAAAAAAACAGAGGAAATAGAGGCCTCACTAATTTTCTAGCCTATTTTTCTTTCCTTTCCTGTCCTTCTGACTCTACCTTGAAGGCCTGCTTGGAGTCACATATGTAGGTCAAACCGTAACACTAGTCATGTAGGTGAAACATGTTTGCCCTTCTTGCCACAGGTTTTGTCTTCTCTCTCTCTCTGGGATTCCAGGGGGCTGATTGCCCCAGTGAAGGCTCCTCTAGGCGGAGTGGGCTCACAGAGCCTAAGGAGGGTGGAGATGGTTTATTTGTCCCTAAAAGTTGACGTCTGAGCAGTCCAAATCATCTTCAGTTAATACATTGCTTATTTTTTCCAAGTTGCTCAAAATTCTGAGCACATTCTCATTTACATCTGTAACGAGTTAGTGTTAGGCATCATCATCTCCACTTTGCAGATGGGTGCCTAAGGCAGGGATGAATGGACTTTTGTAACTGCAGAGCTGGAGCGAAGTTTAGGTCACGGCTTTGCCACAGCATTGTTTTGTTTTCCTGGGAGTAAACTGGAGATTTAGTATGGACCTGGCTGGTTTAATTATTGTTTTGGGAAAAAGTCTAAAACATCTTATTCCAGCATGTCTTGAAATGAATTACAATGTTGACTCTCAAGCCTCAAAAAAAAAATTAAAAAAAAAAATTTCTAGTGCAGCAGACTGCCTTGGGTTAAGGCTTCATCTAGGAAGATGTCACTCTAGGAATTCTTTCTTAGTTTTCTTCTTTTCATTGTTACGTTTAATTAGAGAAAGTAAATGGAATTATCATTTTGCAGTTGATAGAATTTAACAAGCTTCAGTGATTGTCTCTTGAAGCACTGGAAGTGCTGTTTGTCTCTTGGGAAAAATAGTTCCCAACACCTGGATAAGTAATCCAGGCTTTCCACTTTTACTGACAGCCAAAATCAGTCAATCAGTGTTTATTTACCCCCACTCAGGGTCCCAGGCATCCCATGTCTGGGAGAAAATTGAATGAGATCAGGTTTTTCATTGTTCTATCAAAGAAGCTTCTACCATAAATGTGGTTTGATGGTGCATGCTACCTGCTACTCAGCCTAGCTGTCAGAGCAACATCGCTAAACATGAAGATGGCTAACAATTATTAAATGCTTACTGTGTGCCAAATACTGTTTCATTACTCTAGATGAGCAAATATACTTAACTTTCATGACAGTCCTACGACTATTTCCATTTTATAGATGAGGAAACTGAGTCACCAAAAGGTTAGGTAACTTGTCTAGGGTCACAGAGCCAGTGAGTGGGGTACGGGGATTTGAACTCAGGCTATCTGGCTCAGGAGAGCCCACTTTTAGCTACCTGATGTTCTACTGATTGTGACAGTTTGTCTCTTTTGGAATTCACTGTGGCATTTAAAATGATATCTTCAGAAACTCCTCCAATTAATCCCTGAAATATAAGGGTAGTCTCTTTTTCTCTTCTAGAAACCTGATCCTGGCAAAATGATTAGCTTCAGCAGTAGGATTAAATTTTTTCAAATGTATGTGAAAATACCTATATGCAAGAAATCCTAAGTATTTAGTGAAAAGTAATTCTCTCTCTCATTCAGTTTCCCCATCTAGAGGCAATCAGCCTGGAGTTTTATGTGTGTCCTTCTAGAATACTGTGTGCACATATAAGCATTTATAACATGTGAATTTTGCTCCCCAGCTTTTTGTGAATATGTATGTGTATAGCAGTATCTATTCACCAGGACCACATTTAGCTTTGCAACCTTTGGTCTACTTTGAACACTGAATTTTCTGATTATTTCTTTCCTGCGGAGACGTCAAAGAAAAAACATGAACACTAGCCTTTTGAAATCAGGATTTTCTTTTCATTTTATTGTTATTTGTTCATGTGTTTGTATTTACATCCATTGCACATGAATATTATACATGAACGTGACAGTTGTGTACTGTAGAATCAAAAACTAATTCTGTGAACTGAACTCTTCTTGAACTTAATTTTGTTTTTGTTGTTGTTGTTGCTGTTGTTGGAGATGCAACGTTGTTTTGTCACCCAGGCTGGACTGCGTGGCACAGCCATGGCTCACTGCAGCTTTGAACTCCTGGGCTCAAGGAATCTTCCCACTTCAGCTTCCCAAGTAGCTGGGGCTGCAAGGATATTCTGCCTGGCTAATGAAAAAAACTTTTTTTGTAGAGACAGGGTCTCACTATTTTTACATGTTTGTCCAGGCTGGTGTTGAACTACTGGCCTCAAGTGATCCTCCCACCTTGGCCTCCCCAAAGTACTGGGATTACAAGCATGAGCCACTGCACTCAGCCTGAACTTTCGAAATTTATTTTAAGAGCCCACATTTAAATACTTCTTTTCAGCAGCAAACTTTCCAGCGGATGCTTCATGTGGTGCCAACCATACAGATTCACTTGTTGAACTTGAGCTTTGGAGAAGCTTATGCTTGCTTTCTGCTCTCTCCTGAGGTCATCAGATACTTCCCTTGTTCAGCAACGAAGAAAGGGAGCCTCTTTCTGTTACCTAATAAAAGGCCAGTCTGGCCATTTCATTTTGGGTGACATTAACATTGTTGACCATTTAAGATGTCACAGGCCCTGGCGCTGAGCACATCATGTACAGCGTCACTTAATTTTCACACCAGCGCTCTGAGGTTTCTAGAGAAGAGGAAGGGCCCCAGTTTAATCTAGTACTTTTACATGGCAGTACTTTTGAATTTGGAGGCAAAAGATCCCGGTTCTCCTCTGACCTGTGTGAGCTTCTGTGTTTTTACCTCTAAGACAGAGAGACCATCCTCTATTCAGCCCACCTTAGAGGATTGTTTTTAGGGCCTATAAGATGATTGAAGGAAAACTCTGAAACTGATAGAGTTAAATGTATGTTTGTATTCTGTTGATACAAGATTACTCTGAGATGGTCTTAAGTCTAGGCAGGTTTATGGCCACCACATGTTCCTAGGGTTCCATTCTCTTGTGCAGGCAGGCAGCTCCCGAGCCAGCCCGCCTGGACCCAGATGCCAGCTGTGCTCTTGGCTGGTCGTGCGCATTCACTGAGGCTCACTGTACCTTGGTGTTCCCACTTCTAAAATAAGGCCCGTAGTAATCCCTACCTCACTGAGTTGCTGAGAGACTTTGTATAAATTGTTTAGCAGAGAGCCTGGCACAGAACAGAAGCCTAGCAGAATAATAAGCTGTTGTTATTTTAAACATTTAGCAGCCTAAAATGGTGGCTTTACCAGTTTCTCTTATGATTGAAGTGATGATAGAATTGAGCTCATCCCACCCATAGTTTTTCTTGTGAATGAAGCAGTTTGTTTCGAAGTTTGTTTTGATGCGTGTAATTGATACTTCCTTTCCTTGATTTTTGGCTGAAAAATATCTTCTCTTCCTCTAACCCTCTGTTATTCCCATAGTCAATATTTTAATTGTGCAAGAGAAATTTCCCATTGGCTCATGATTGGCATTTTATTTCTCCTGTCCAGAGACAATATTTCCATAGCCTCAAACGTGAAATCTGAAAATCTGGTACTACTTATCACCTTGTAAAATAAAGTCATTGTAATTGTGCCAGTATAATCACTGATCTGAAATAAAAGCAGAAAAAAAAAAATCAGTGGACAGCTTTTTTAAATATATGAGAGCTAAAGATCAAATGGGACATTGGAAGACTTTAACTTCTCCTCCATAATGGTGGAGCTTAATTAAACACACAGAAGAACAATTTATGAAATAAATTCATAGGTTTGTTTGTTCTTTTTTTAATGTCAACTTTTAAAACTATCTCTCTTTTTTAATTTCAAAAAATAGAGATGGGTCCCACTGTGTTGCCCAGGCTGGTCTCAAACTCCTGGGCTCAAGCAGTCCTCCCACCTCAGCCTCCTAAAGTGCTGGGATGACAGGCATGAGCCACTGTACCCAGCCTAAAACTGTCTCAAAAGTAGATAGCATAGTGAACTCCCATGTACTTATTATGTGCCTTTAACAATTATCAGCTTATGGTCAGTCTTGTTTTCTTGCATAATGAAGTTACAGTTTCAAAGTTGTTAGGAAGAATAGCTTGCTGATTATAATTGCTTAGTTTTGATAGTGTAACTTTGTCCCCAGATGAGTAGAATTGTTACTGTCTACAACAGGGGTGTCTAATCTTAGCTTCCCTGGGCCACGTTGGAAGAATTGTCTTGGGCCGTGTAAAATACGCTAACCATAGCTGATGAGCTAAGGAAACAAGCAGACAAAATCCCACAAAAATCTCATGATGTTTGATATTTTTAAGAAAGTTTGCAAATTTGTGTTAGGCCACATTCAAAGCCATCCTGGGCCACATGCAGCCCATGGGCCATGGGTCGGACAAGCTTGCTCTAGAAATTTGTTTTCAGGCTGGGCATGTGGCTCACACCTGTAATCCCAGCACTTTGGGGAGGCCGAGGCGGTTGGATCACCTGAGGTCAAGAGTTTGAGATCAGCATGGCCAACTTGGTGAAACCCTGTCTCTACTAAAAA